>NC_031773.1:45341710-45657227 GCF_001522545.3 Parus major | reverse complement strand
AATTGTAATAATTCGGAGGGAGAGCGTCTACATTTTCATTCCAACTCAGGCTCCTGCCCTCCCTAGCAGACACCTGTCTTCCAAAACCAAGACACATATATATTTAATACTTCTCCAAGGAGTTAAAGGGTCTTCAGCTGATAACAACACTCAACAATTTGCAAAACTAGAAAACTTGCAGCTACAGGTGACAAAGTATGGAGCAAATCCTACAATTATGCTTAAAATTTCAGTCTCAAATTATGCTTTAAGTTTTAGCTTTCATATTTTCCAGACTCTGAACTGCATTGATATATAACTCTGAACTCCATATGAAGTATTAACAAGTTCTCTTCACAGGGGAGTTAGACAAAACAATCATTTTCCATCCTGAGAACCAAGGACACTGTTACAGCTTCAGGCCCAGTGAGTACAAACTACAGGGAATTGAGGAGAGCAATCTGGGAGGATGGGATTTCATAACCTGAAGCTGTAATTGGACAATTAACCCCAATATTAAATGGACCAAAAGTTATAAAACTCTGAAATCTTGTGTCTAAGGGACCATCTTGGGTCCATCTCGGGTGTAGCCCTGGAGCCCTGGCCAGGCTCTTATATTGCCCCAGGTTTATCCTTTAAAGGCCTTTTAATAAATACCTCCTTTATTCCTTGTACTCGGACCAGCTTCTGTTGCAGGGAGCCTCTGTAGGCATCACAAGAACTAAAATATCTACGATATCTACCCTCAGCCTTGCAACCCAGCTTCTCAAATGTGATTCTAAGGTTCATGCACTTAATTTCCCAAAAATTCCCAACCACAGATGGGACACAGATGTGTCTTATCAGTAAATTTGTGATTTACCCTATTGCTATATGCTGTCTCCTCTTGATTGCCAAGTTGTTCTTTAACTTTACCTGGGATTTCTTGGTTCTTTTTTCTGTGTTCCCCATAGAAAATTACACCACACCAAAATGAAATCATGTTCAGAAACTAATCTAAATCCCCTACATATATCTCTGTTCTGGATGAGAGGTTGCAGGGCTGTGGAGAGAGGGCAGATATTAAAACAGATCAGCAGGATACCTGAGGTAACATTAAGCTGCTCTTTTCAAACACTGCTTTGCCTCCATGGTTTAGGAGAAATGTACAGCACCTTCAAGCAAGTCTTTCTCACTGGGAAGGAAAAACATCCCACCCTTTCTCAGTCTGCTTCCCTTCAGATACCATTATTTTGCACACAGGCTGGAAATCTTTGGGGATCTATCCTTCTGCTCAGCACAGGAAAAAGGAAAAAAGAGCAGAAGCAAGCTCTGCTTCCTAAGACCTCTTTTTTCACTTGTGCCAGATAGGTGGTATGAGCCTATACAAGAAACCTTCCTTCTCTGATACCAGGTCAGTCCTATCTTTGAATAACCCTTGAAGTTTCCAAAAGGAAAAAGCATCATGTTTTCTTGTAGAATGGACTGATATTAACAAGAAAATAGATTGGTTTTCTGGTTAAAGATAATTTCAAACTGCAGAATAAAATTTACATTTAATTTTTAGGGTTATCATGGTCTTGACTTAAACACATATTTAAAATATTTATTGCATCTTAGGAGAAATCAAATAATTTCATTTTACAAATTAATTCACAGCTTCCATCTCATTTAAATTGATGAAAAACAAGCAATGCTCTATGGGCCAAGAAGATTAATTCTAAACACAATTAACAGTGTTTGTATTCCAGACTCTCTGTATATTTTCTGGATGCATCTTTTTCTCTTTTACATTTATCTTGTGGCTGTTACAAATGCAGAGTATTGTATGAAGCATGCCGGTATGCTCCTTCTTGTAGAAGGAAAAAAAAAAAAAAAGAGTAGCAGATGCCCCTCACAAGTTGTTTGTTTCTGGTTTTGGGTTTGTTGTTTTTTTTTACCAGTAGAAGTGTCCATAAATACATTTTGTTGTTCCAAACGCCGCGGCTGCTGCGGGGGCCACACGGGCTGGGTGCTCCTGGGTGACCCCGCGCCGGGAGAGGCCGCGGCTCGGCCGCTCGGGCTCCGAACGCTGGGATTGAAAGAGCCCGTTCTGATTGGCTGATAGCCTTCCACTCATCGACCAATCCTAGAGTGGGCTTTGAAAAGGACCAATAGCAAAGCGTTTCGTGCTCTGGATGACGTCAGTACAGCTGTCGTCCAATGGAAGCACTGATTTCTGATACCACTGATTTGCATAAGGGCCCTATAAATAGGGGAGTAATCGCATTAGCCGGCACTCCGCTGCGAGTGAGCAGTCAGAGTAGTGCAGCCATGCCCGAGCCTGCCAAGTCCGCCCCCGCGCCCAAGAAGGGCTCCAAGAAGGCGGTGACCAAGACGCAGAAGAAAGGCGACAAGAAGCGCAAGAAGAGCCGCAAGGAGAGCTATTCCATCTACGTGTACAAGGTGCTGAAGCAGGTGCACCCCGACACGGGCATCTCGTCCAAGGCCATGGGCATCATGAACTCCTTCGTCAACGACATCTTCGAGCGCATCGCCGGCGAGGCGTCGCGCCTGGCGCACTACAACAAGCGCTCCACCATCACGTCGCGGGAGATCCAGACGGCCGTGCGGCTGCTGCTGCCCGGCGAGCTGGCCAAGCACGCCGTGTCCGAGGGCACCAAGGCTGTCACCAAGTACACCAGCTCCAAGTAGGGCGTCTCGGACCGTCACTCTCAACCCAAAGGCTCTTTTAAGAGCCACCAAATTTTTCAATTAAAAGGGCTGAATCTCAGTGCTTTCAGTAGGGGAGGTATGTAAATGATAGCTTAACCCCATTTGCACGTTAATCAGTAAATAAGCTCTTTTGTAGCAAGTTTCTGTGTACCTATTAAACCAGCTAACCTTGCATGTGCGCGGTATATAAACCTGTTCAAATCCTGTAATTGGTTTAATCTTAAAAGGGACTTGAAAACGGCAGCAACTTGCCCCGTTCAAGTCCCATGGGGAAGATAAAATTGTTTGAGTTTTCTCAGGGTTAAATTCCTTTTGCTTGGAAGACCTAGCATTGACTTTCAGTGCACTACAGCAAAATAAAGGTTTTTTTTCTGTCTTGGTTTAATTTTTGAGCCGGCTTTTTATGTCTTCTGGGTTTGTTGTTTTTTATTACTCACATGTACACAAACATACCACGTTACCCTTATCAATGCTGGTTGTTATCATTCAAGTACGTTTCCGGACTCGATTAGGTTACAGGAAAAGATTTGCTTTACACGCATGGGTTTTGGGCTTAAAAAACCACTGTCCCAAAGTTAAAGAAGGGAGCGATCATTGATTTATACTGGAAGGTTTCCTGGGAGCCGGGGAGAACGGGAGAGTGGGGCCGCAGCCCTTCCCGCCCCGTCGCGCCACTGCGGGAGCGGAGCCGCGCAGCAGCTGCCGCCGGACAGAGCCGTGGCACGGCCCGCACGTTTCCCCATCCCCTCTCTCTTCCCCTCCCCGCCTCCCCCGGCTCCAAGGCCGTGAGCCAGGGGAGGGAGGGAGGCAGGGAGGGAGGGCCGAGCGGTGCCGCGCGTCCCCGGCGGGCCAGCGCTCGCTCCCCGCGCGGGGTCGGCACCGGAGGAGCGGGGGGGTCACCGCCCTGCAGGGCGGGGCCTGGCGGGAGGCGGCGCGGGCCCAATCACGGCCCAAGGCGGCACTTTTTAAACTCCCCCGGGCACCGGAGCCAAGGGCGCTCGCCGGGCCGCCCACGCCGCCTCCTCTCGCCCTGGTCCGTGAGCAGGGGGCGGGGCGGGCGCAGCTGCTATCGCAGGGATCCCAAATTGCACGTAGGGACAAAGTTTCCTTTTAAAGGAAGCCCCGATATCCCACGCGGGCGTTACCGAACGCACGCGTACCCAAAAATCTGAACTTTATTAATACCGTGTAAACTCCCCTACCGAAATCGCTGAAGTGATTTGGGCAGATGTGTAGTGTTTCAGCTCTTTTTGAGAGCAAGTGGGTGGCTCTTAAAAGAGCCTTTGGGTTTATTTAAATGAGTAGACTCTCAATTTCTCTCCGTCATCTTACTTCTTTTTGGGCGCCGCTTTCTTTGCCTTGGCTGCTTTGGGTTTGGCTGCCTTGGGTTTGGCCGCTTTGGGCTTCACCGCCTTCGCCTTAGCCGGGCTCTTCGCTGCCTTCTTGGGGCGGCCTGCCTTCGCGGCTTTCTTGGGACTCTTGGCCGCTTTCTTGGCAGCTGCAGCCGCCGGCTTCTTCGCCTTTTTGGGGCTCTTCTTCACCGCCGCCGCCTTCTTGGGCTTCTTGGCAGCGCTGGCGGGCTTCTTAGCCGCCGGCTTCTTGGGCTTGGCCGCAGCTGTTCTCTTCCTGGGGGCTTTTTCCTTCACTTCTCCTGGCTTCTTGTTGAGGCGGAAAGAGCCGGAGGCGCCGGTGCCCTTGGTCTGCACCAGGGTGCCCTTGCTGACGAGGCTCTTGAGCCCCAGCTTGATGCGGCTGTTGTTCTTCTCCACATCGTAGCCGCCGGCGGCCAGCGCCTTCTTGAGCGCGGCGAGGGAGAGCCCCTTGCGCTCCTTGGAGGCGGACACGGCCTTGGTGATGAGCTCGGTGACGCTGGGCCCCGCGGGCTTGCGGGCTTTGGAGCCGCTCGCCGCCTTCTTCGGCTTCTTGGCGGCGGCCTTGGCGCCCGGCGCGGGCGCATCGGGGGCGGCGGTGGGAGCGGTCTCGGACATCGCGGCGACTTCCTCTGCGGAGCGGGCGAACACAATTGGGCTGGCCCGGGTCAGATGCTCGTATTTTTAGAGCGGAGCCGAGCGGTGATTGGTGGCTTGCAGAGCCCGCCCCGCTGCACGGCAGAAAGGTCCCTTCTCGCCGCTCATTTTGTGTTTCTTAGGAGCCAAAAACGGCTGTTTTTATCAGAATTTCCGCCACCGACCCCCCCCCGGTTCGCAGCGGCGTGGAAAAGAAAGACTCTTGTTCCCCTCGGCCAAGTTTCCTTTCGAAGAGGCAACGGGTGAGCTAAAAAAGAGGCGATAAACACCGAGTCCTGGACCTGAACAGACCTCGGGAGACAGAAACTTTTGTTTTTCCTTCTAAATAAAAACCGCGATGTGGGGAACTAGATTTCCAAAGCAATTAATTAATATTCTTTAAAGGGTCTTCTCTTAATCTGAGCTGAAATTCGTGGATTTAAATCGATATTTTAGTCGCAATTTGATTTCAAAGAGGAGGAAGTAACACAGGCTCATCTCGAGCACTGCATATGGATTGGAGATTAGCTCCTTTGTCCAAAATCCTTTACCTCTTTCAAAATAATTGAGATAAATTAAATTAGTGCGTTATCTGGCAAGGCGAGGAGCAGGTTAAAGTCCTGTGAAGGGCTTTTTGTCCCACCAAAGGAGGTGACTTTTTACAGCCTTAGCAGTTTGTGCTGCTTTGCTCAGTGTACACAAAGCAGACATGGTTCCCTCGTCCTCTGCTACAGAAATACTTCCTTAATAAATAAGGTGACATAAAAACTTAACACGACCAGTTCTTGTTAATAATGATAACCAGCGTCCTATCGTTTGATAATATGTCAGTGTTTTTATTTTGATACAGCCGGATTGACAAAAATCTGAGTCATCATTGTCTAAGGAGATGCTGCTGCAGCTGATTTTCCCACTACCTGAACATAATAAAACCTGCTCAAGTGATCATTTAGGTTTCCTCTTTCACAGCAGTTTCCTAAATATTCAATTTTCTTACTGTCCAGCCACAGTAAGACTGATCCCTACATTGGAATTAATACTAAAAATGGCATGTCTTGATGTATCTGCTACACTGAAACAACTGGCTGCTAAGCGAGAGGGGGACAGTCTTCAGATGCATTTTTCCGAGACCAAGCTTCAATTAAAAATAAATGCAGATTGTTTTTCAGAGTACAAAGAATTAAGAGAAGTCTTCTGTGATATGTTCATTAATGCCTACAACTCACTATTTTGAAAAAGGCCTGTAAACACCTTTTTACCTCTTGCTGTTGTAACTGCTGGTGATAGTAAAATTCTGGATAATGTTATGACTCAAATTATTTGTTTTCAAATTGTTAAAATATGGTTTTTTAACAATAATAGCAGGTTTTCTCTTTCAACATATTTATGGTTTATACTTAGCATATGTGTGAGACAGACTCAAAACTGGCAACAGTATTTTTCACCTCAGATTGCCTGTGCATTCTGATCAACAATTATTCCCAAACTCCTTCAGATTTGAGGCAGAAAATTAGTTCAGCAGCTCAAAGATTTTTAATAAGAAGAGTTAGTAACCAGAATGCCTTTTAATGCATACAACAAAAAAAGCAAAACCAACAAAACAAAAATACAAAACAGAACACCTCCAACAATACCCGTAGGTCTGGTAGTTGTTTAGAGGGGGCAGGGCTGTTTTTAAAGATATCAGGGAATTACCTGAACTTCCCATAGGGCCGAGCTGAAAAAGGGGAGGGATGATGTGAGCTCTTTCCTACAGTCTTATCAAACTTTTTTTCTCGCCCCCACTAGCACAAAGTGATTTATATTACATTAAATAAATCGTGTTTATTTTAATAGGTGTATGTCATCTTTGTCTCGCTATACACAGTGGGTTTTTCAAAATTTTTATTTAAGAGCTAAAATACAAAGCGTCTGGGGTGGTTTGGATTTTTTTCAACTGCTAAGGTAAAAGATTTGGGGTATTTGGTGGGGGGGGGGGTGGAGAGTTGTTCGTTTTGGTTTTTATTTTGGCTTTTTAGGAAACGGTAGGCGGTTTAATTTTTTCTCTAGGATGTACAGCTCCTTTTATGAGTAAGTGGGTGGCTCTGAAAAGAGCCTTTGGGTTACTTTTTGAGGCGGGGACGCCCCTCGGAATTGTTTCACTTGCTTTTCGCCTTGTGGCTGTCGGTCTTCTTGGGCAGCAGCACGGCCTGGATGTTGGGCAGCACGCCGCCCTGCGCGATGGTCACCTTGCCCAGCAGCTTGTTGAGCTCCTCGTCGTTGCGGATGGCGAGCTGCAGGTGGCGGGGGATGATGCGCGTCTTCTTGTTGTCGCGGGCCGCGTTGCCCGCCAGCTCCAGGATCTCGGCCGTCAGGTACTCCAGCACGGCCGCCAGGTACACCGGGGCGCCGGCGCCCACGCGCTCCGCGTAGTTGCCCTTGCGCAGCAGCCGGTGCACGCGGCCCACGGGGAACTGCAGCCCGGCCCGCGACGAGCGCGACTTGGCCTTGGCGCGCGCCTTCCCGCCCTGCTTCCCGCGCCCGGACATCGCTGCCGACGCTGCCGCTCCGCCGCTGCCCGAACTGACGCTGTCACGTGTCCCTCCGCCCCGCGAGCGGCCGCTTTTATAGCCCCTGCGCGCGCCCCGCTGGCTCCCTGATTGGCTGCTGCGCGCTCCGGCTCGCTCTGACCAATGGCGGCGCGGATCCAAATCTGACCAATGGGAGCCGGCGGTCGCCGCTCCCCGCGGAGCCGCCCCCGCTGCCGGCCCCGGCCCCGCTCGGAGCCCGCCCCGCGCGGTGAGCAAGGTCGGCCCCGGGAAACGCCTCCTTGCCCGCCCCCGGGGAACGGAGGAGAGCAGCTGCCTCCCCGGAAGCGGGGAAACACCCGCTAAATGGCATCGCTGTCGATTTAGAAATAATCCCGTGTTTTAAACCTCAGACATGCTATTACAGCGATACTTTAAAAAGTATCGTACTGCTATGATAAAAGAGAAGCTTTACTTTCAGTATGAGCATTTACACCTCACTTCTACTGATGTGTGTAGAAACTAGGCAGGAACACCTAATACGAGACGTTTCTCTGCCTCTAGAGACAAACTACTCCAGTATTGCTATAATCAAACCCATAACTAGTGTTTACAAGCTGAATTGTGTCTCCTGGCTGATCTTCTCAACTTTTGTAAACATAACTGATGTCATCTGATAACTTCTACAATAGAAGTTGCTTAATAAAGAACTAAAGTGTTTCAAGAATTGTGTAAAGTTACATCACACAATATGCATTAGGTAGGCGGGGAATAAGCACTAGTGGGTGGGTTCATGTAAATTTTACATTAACTGATTAGTATAGAGTATTATATATATATATCTGATACATTTCTGTGCAAACCTTTTTGATTGTGTTCAGAATTTGTGAAAACAGATTCAAAGTTTTCAAGTGCAAGTTTAGTTAGTAACTTTGTCTCCTTATAGCAAATTTAACCTCAGAACACAGTGCATTCAGCTAAGCCTTAAACTTACAGCAAACTAAATGTATTCTTTGAGGTATCTGCTAGTCTGGTATCTTAATATTATTAGCCACAAGTAAAATTATCTGTCAGTCAATCTTTTGACATTAAAATTTGTGCTAATTTTTACTTCAGGTAGCCTGTCCATGATGCACCCAGTAGTTATCTGAGGCTTGATATGAAGCAAACCTCCCAGTCAGAGTATATAAATTGTTCTGTAATTAGTAGTATTTCAGGACTTATGTTTTGACTAGCTATCAATAAAGGTTAAAAGAGATAAAAACAAGAATACAGCAGAAGTTTAGTGGGGAAAAAGTAAGGATGTATTACTTACAACGTGATTATTGCTTTTCTTTTCTGAGGTTCTGAATGCCTCTACGCCTCCCAAGGTGAGCAAAGAACCCTCCCCGCTCTCTACCTGCCTGCTAGTTTTACACAAATCACAGGGAAAGCGACATTTTGATACACTGAATGTTTATTGTCTTTCACAAGACAAAATGAAGTTTCCCCAGCCAACAAAAATCCATCAAGATGATCATAAAGGGGGATAGGGTGCAAAATTCCAGTGTACAGTATATGCAACAAATTACCTCCCTGACTACCCTGGAAGAAAGATGATTGATCAACCTCACTGCAACTAAAAAAAACATGATTATAAAATATTTACAGAAAAAAAAACCCAACAACAGTACAGAAAATAAAAACGGGACAACCATCTGTGTATGAAATGCTGCTAACACTTTTCTGGCTCTTTGAAAACCTGTTCCACTACCCTCACCAGAGCACTCAGGGTGTGTAAGGATTCAGGCAGGGAATAGTCACCCCTGTTCCCAGAGTATCATCATCTCCCGCCACGGAAGGGGGAGTACTTGAGGGGAGCAGCATCGCCTTCTTTTCTGATTTCCTTTCACCAAGTGGAGATGGTGGCTCTCAAAGGAGGTCCCAGGCACACCTCAGCTGCAGCGGTCTCTATTCACAGCACACTGGCAAGTTAACCTGCGGGTAGGGAACTATTTCCAGTCATGCCCTTTCCTTTTGTTGCTTGCAGGAGGACTTTACCTTCTTCTCCCTCCACAGTGATGTGATCTGTGTTCAGAGGGGCAGGAAAGCTGACTAGGACTACGACAGGTCACAGGAGACCTTCCATTTCTTTCATGAAGGCTTCATACACATCATCCTTTGTCTGTACAGAGATTGGGGCAGATGATCCAGCCTTAGGGGCAGCTTTGGTTAACGGGAGGGCAGGCTCATCATCTTGTTTTCTCTGGGAGGCAGCGGAAGCCCCTTTATTCTCGCGGCGCACTCGCAAGGCAGTGGGCACAAAGCGCGTGATCTCCGCCTTGGGGTTGGTGATCTGCGGCTTGGCGCTGATGGTGGCCGTGGCTTTCTTCTCGATGGTGGCCGCACTGGTGTCATCCGCCTTGGGCCGCTGAATCAAGCTGGGAGGGGCGCTCAGTACCCCAGGATTTGGAATGGGAGCTGGTGGAAAGAGCCCAGGTGGGGCAGGTCCTAAGGGAGGCACCAGAGGTGGCCGTAACATGCCTGGGCGAGGAGGAGGGATACCTGTAACAAGAAAAACAAGCATGAGCTGTCTCCACATCTGGGAATTTCAAAATACTTGAGCAAAGAAGTGCACAGGCTCAAAATGTCAAGGACGAAAAGCAAAACGAAACAACCCCCAACAAGATGCAGCAGCACCAGTTTAAAAAAAAACAAAACGTTTTCAAATCTGCACTAAATGCTGAGTTGAAAATGCTGCTCTTCAGACCCTAAAAGCCACAGGAGTTTGTTTATTGCTCCCTTTTAAATTTAAAGTTATAATCTGAGAATAAAGTTTCTTGACAATCCATCCCACTGGAATTTCAGAGTCATAGGAAATGCCTGACCTGGGCACAAAAAATACATATTCGGATCTCCAACTCATTTAGTGGAGCATCATTACAGCACCCAGAGGCTGTTCAAAAAGAGTCCAGCAGAGCAGAAGTTAAAACTCTGAAATTCCCTTTTTTGAGGGCAGATTTCCTGCTACCAAACTATGCACAGCACTTACTTGTTATTGCACAGAATAATGTAACAGCACATAGCACAATGCAGCCACAGATGGGAACAAAGACCAATTGGCAGCCCATTATACCTCGATGACTTGATCATCCCAGCCAAGACTGCAAAAACAAAGCAACAAGGGCCTTGGCACTGAAACAGAAGCCCTTACCTGGTGGGGCAGGAGGGGGCAGACGAGGAGGAGGACCACGAGGAGGAGGACCTGGGGGCAGACCTGGTGGGGGGCCTGGGGGAGGACCAGGCGGTCGTCCTGGGGGAGGACCTGGTGGCAGCAGTCGAGGCAAAGGCCCACGCAAGCCTGGTAACCCAGGAGGTCTCAGGAACGGAGGAGCTCCTGAAAGCATTCATGAAACAAAAGGAATTTAATTCACAGTTAAAAATATATCCCAGCAACTATCTCATCAGCTAAGAATAAAGATCTTCAATGAATGAACGCTGTATTGCATACCTGCCATATTAAATAGAATTTCTAAAAATCTCAAGCAGAGGCAGCAGTTACACAGCTAAAGCATCTTTATGAAAGTCAAACATATCATGGAAAAAGGGTTCCTCCCCATATAATTAACTGGTAACAGCTCCTGAGCTGAGTTTTTCAGAATTTAAAAAAGATAAAAACCTTTCTCTGTGGCTTTTGATTTTTCCTCTAGCCTAAAAATAAGTCCTTTTGCTCTTTCCCTCCACTTCATACACTGGCTCTAACAAAGACAACCATCAGTAAGGCTACAGCTACAGGAGCCTGAGGCCTCAATCAAAAGCAAGGTACAGCAGTGATGATGTAGACAGGTTTGGGTAACTGGGTACATATACTCCATCTGCAGCACATTCTGCAGCTGCCAAACTCCCAAACTGAGAACATGCATCCTTCAAAGCAGAGTAAATCAAGTATTCACCTGGTGGAGGGCCAGGAGGAAGGCCGGTGGGTGGGCCTGGGGGTCTCAGTGGAGGGGCTGGAGGTGGTCCCAGCGGAGGAGGCCCAGGCATGGGAGGTGCCTGTATCTGAGTTGGGGGCACAGCCTGCGCACTCTGCTGCTGCTGCTGCGCCTGGGAAGTCGCAGTAGAAGACCCGGTCTCTGCAAGTGCTTCCTCACTGAGTTGCTGCTGCTGCTGTTGCTGTGATGTCTCTTCAGACTCAGAGTCTTCCTCCTCCTCCTCCTCTTCTTCTGAGTATTCCTCCACTTCTCTCCCTTCTTCTGGAATTTCCTGACCTGGATATGGAGATACACTTATAAAATCTCTCTACGCTAACATCTTTGTGAACAACACAGAAAACCGAGTACACAGAATAAAATAAAAAGAAGCAAAATATAAACCTTACTTCAAAGGGAAGAAATCTGACCACTTTTTACTGTTAAACATAAAATCAAAACATAGTAATAGAAAAATCATTGCTGTTCTAGAGCGATCTCTGACAATAAGAAGTTATGTGTTACTCTGGGACCTGCAATTTGTATTGCCAACCCAAACTGCTGCTATTTAATCTCTGCCTTAAGGGAGTTTGTGGAGGGATGAGGCAACAGGAGGCTGGGGACACAGTGCCACAATAAATATAATCCCCATGTCCAATAAACTTCTGCAGCTTTGAAAGATACTGGAGTTTCTTTTTAAAAAAACAAAGTTTGTTTTATTAGTTAACTTATCTCAGCAGAAGGGTATTTTAGGGAGTATAAATCCTTACAAGTTATATGCTGAGCACATAGACAATGTCACCCTTTCTCTTTCACCAAGAGATTCGTATTTCATTTGAACAACTGTTTAAAAGTTAAGCAAGAAAAAGTTTAGAAGAAAAAAACAGTAAATTGCTACTCTTAACTTCAACTCTGCTATGCAAAACACACACATTACTTAAACAAAAAAAATTAAAATAACCTACAAAACTAAAAAAAAAACCACAGCCAACAAAAGAAAAAAAAGAGCAAAACCCAAACTATAATTCAAAGACCTGACAAGAGCTGATACTTTCAGCAGAGCCTCTATTATGACCGTAAAATATTTACTCTATAAAATAAAACCTGTGCAAAGTGAGCTGCCCAAAGAAACCTTAACTGGAAACCTAATGGCATATCACCACATATTACATCCACCTTACTCACCTGCCATTCGTAACATCATGGCCTGGAGTGGAGTCAGCTCTTTCATGTTCTTTTTCTTTTTTCGTGACTTCCCAGGCATGTCTGCAAACCGAACACTGTGACCTGGGGAAAGCAGGGGACAGATAACGGTGACAGGAGGTGGGAAGAAAGTAAGAAAAAACAGATAGTTACATGAATAGCTGGTATAGATAGCTTATCAGTCTAACATAATGATGCTACTTAGATAAGAGGTCTTTCTGATTGCTGGAAGTTTTGCTAACCTAGTACTCTCTACCAACTGGTCTCCCAAAAAAAATTAGCATATTTTACACGGAGGTTTAATTTTGTCGGGTATCTTACCAATGATGCAATCAGTGCAATGATTATCAATGCAATGATTCATGTGAAAAATGGCTTGTGGCCATAAGCTAACACATCTTTTAAGAAAACAGGTTTATCTGAAAATTGCTTCACTTCTAGATAGCCTACTTCTGACACATTTATTAGTAAAAATCCTTTAGCTGGAATTTAGGTGAGTTACTAAATAAACTGAATAAATTATATACACACCCTTAACTCTATCAAATAGTGTTTTTCTTTTGAAAAATCAACCCCTAGTCTCTCATTTCCCCTTCATACCTGATTTCTTTTCTTCACCACCTTCCCTCTCCTTCTCATTATCACGATGCAGGAAGTCCTCTCCTTCACTGTCTGCATCTGACCTATCGCTGTCACTGTCATCGCTGCTCTCATCGTGCTTATCTTGATCCATATCCTCAGGGTAACCTTCATCTTCACTAGTGCTGGACATGTCATCATCATGGCCTCGCTGTCCTGCAGAAAGCAAAGTAAACTATTAGGAAATGCATGAACTCCAAATACAAAATATTCTTTCACACCAGTGTATGTTTACAGTCACAACATTCCCCTTAGCAAAAGCATGGACAAACTGTCATCCCTTTATTTTTTATCCTTTTTAAATGAGATTTTGGAAAATCTTGTGAGATTTCATATTAACCTGGTGATTAATTTGCACAGCAAAAAAGTGAAGGCAACTGCTACTGCAACTCATTCATTCATTTCTATTCAGCAATTGCCCAACAATGAAATATTTTGATGCTTTCTGGCATGAAATAAAGCTAATCCATCTAGTCACAAAAAGTTTCTAGGGATGATACAACAACTGTATGAAAAAGAGGTAGTATGTTCTCCTAGCAAATGCACACTCAGGGCTGGTTGTGAGTTTTGTAGTGGTTTTGGTTTGGGGGTGTTTATTTGATGGATTTTTTAAATAGAAGATTACTCCAAGAGTGATTGGGTTTTTTAAAGTTAATATGAACAATGTTTCAACACTGTTAAGGGTTCATCCAAAAAAATCTAGTCTGTGAAACCTAGTAAAAAAAAAGGACCTGAGACATGTAATTAAATTTCATCATTTAAAAATACAGCTGTAGCAAAATTGCAGATATTATGAATATATCTGAATTAGCTCAGAGGAGCAATGACTTAGTAAGAATCCTTCAAATAGTGCTAACACTCATACTGCCCAGAGAACACTGTCAAGGGCAAAGTGTATTCACAGCAGCACAATCCATAGCGAAACAGAGTTCAAGGAAAACCCCAGAGAGGAATAGGAAAGCCCTTACCTGCTTCAGAACTGTAAGAAATCTCCTCCTCTCGCCTTCGAGGAGCCACGTCCAAGGTGAAACCCACTTTACGGCCATACATCTGCAGGACCTGAGGTGGGGGTGGCCCTGGTGGAGGCCCAGGGGGCTTCCTGCCTGGAGGTAAACGTGGAACACCAAGCCCCGGAGGAGGAAGCACAGAAATGGACCGAACTGGTGGTCTGGAAATAAGAAAGGAAATGAGAAATGTAGGAACACAATTAAAGCAAACATGCCTTTAGTAGAATTATTTAGCCTTCTCTCACCACTGCTTATACAGACTTCTAAAAAGGAACACCAAAAATCCTTCTAAAAAGGAACATTTAAAAAGTATAGATTTGACACAAGGAGTTTACAACCTCATACGAAGATATGACTGCAGAAGATCAGACAAAAGCTCCTCTGTGTCTTGGGTTGCAAAGCAAGATGTAACCAAAAGTATGTATTCCATTATCATCTGTTAAAACCAGAAGGGACAGTGTTCTTTATCTCTCTTCCATGACCCATCCCTCATAATTCCAAGGGGGATATCTTCTGTTAATGGGCCATTGAGTCACTCACCGCCTGACTGATTAAAGTACATCATCCCATTGTGAGATGCTCCACCCAGCGAGAGGAGGAGGAAAACTACACCCTTCTACACAATCACTGCTTCAACAGAACCACATTTGTCGCTCCAGGAGGACTGCAGCCATCATTTAATCAGACTGCTATCAAAAGCCTGACCCAACAAGGTGTCAGGTTATATTCTGATTCTGTCAGAGGTTGCTTTATTTATTTTTTTTTGTACTACTGCATTTTTATATTTTAATTTTCCTAGTAAAGAACTGTTATTCCCGTATCTTTGCCTGAGAGCCCCTTGATTTCAAGATTATAATAATTCAGAGGCAGTGGGGGGTAACATTTTTCCATTTCAAGGGAGGTTCCTGGCTTCCTTAGCAGACACCTGTCCTGTTCAAACCAAGACACTCTGAAAGCAACTGAAGACAATACTAAAAAAAATCAGCTATTGAATCCTACCACAGAAGAATGAAATAATCACAGGGTTAGTGAAAACAGAAGGCTATTCAGAAAGAAATAGAAAAAAATAGCACTAGAATGAAAAAAAAAACAAAAAAACAACAAAATAAAACCAAGCAAACTAGGAGTTTATATGAACTACTCATTTACACCAAATACGCCAGCAGGACAATAGAACACACATATGGCCATTTAAGGGGCATTTATGTTCAAAACAGTAGGGCTCTAAGTTTTCCTGATATGAAAAAGACAAAAACAAGAAGGCATAATGTATAACTCGAAGAAATTTAAACAAAAATCTGCAATTGTGGGGAAAGATTAGAAAGGGCTTTGGTTAAAAGAAAGCACAATTCACTTGCACAGAATTCCTGTCAATACGAGTCAATATTACCTCTGCTTCTATCCCTAGCTCCTCTCCTATAATATGAGTGCTTCCTTTTTACTTCCCCTCTAAGTTTCTTTTTCCACTTACCCATAGGCTGATGTCTTCTTGAGGATAGAAGGTGGTTGAGCCCCTGGAAGGGGAATGTCCTGTATGAGGATGTTGGAGGGAGCATGAGGCATATCTGGTAAGGGGATACTTTCCACTTCAACATGCTGAGCATTCTGGAAGGGAGCGGTGGAAAAAAAAGGAGAATGGGTTATTCCCACAGAAGCTACTGCACAAACTCATTACTTTTTAAAGTACAGAACATATGGAACCTGCCTCCATTTGTCAAATGTGTCTGATCTTAGGGTGTGTTATCTTTCAGCAGTCCATGAAAGAAATTTGGGAAAGTGTCAACAGTAAAAGCTTTCAATGCAAACCAAAGCACATGCACCCATGAAAAGCTTTAGTATTTCAGTCAAAACTCAGTCAGGTTTCCATCTTCTTTTGGACCTTCAGTCTACAAAATGAAGAGACTGCAGAAAAGCATGGCTGTGCTTTTGTGCTTTTTTTTAAGTGTTCAAGTCACAGATTGCTGCATGTTCCAAAGGAAAGGGGGAGAAAAAAAAAAAAAAAAAGTCTTACAGATCCTTGCACTTGCACAGCACTATGTTCTCCAGCACAGTAGGGAGGAATAGTAGAGAAATATCTTTAAAGGAATGACAAAGGATCCTCATTATTTCCAGCAAGAGATTTAGCAGAAATTCATAGAAGTATCAACTGCACACTCACAGGCTTGCTCTCTCTTTAATACAGAAAACAAAAGGCT
Organism: Parus major; assembly: GCF_001522545.3. NCBI lineage: Eukaryota > Metazoa > Chordata > Aves > Passeriformes > Paridae > Parus > Parus major. The sequence goes on along the minus strand of NC_031773.1, from coordinate 45,641,050 downwards.
GACATTGTTGATCTGCAACACAAATTTCCCTTTCCTCCTTTCATGTTGAATGAGATCAGTGTATCAGACCCAAACTGTGACCTGACAATCACCACTGTCCTCACTGAAATGCTCTAATTTGAGGTACTAAGCAAATTAATATTTCATATGGGCCACATGACGCTGAACTCATGTAAATCTCCCTTCCTCTGTAACTGTCACACCTTATGAGCAAAGAGAATACACTACCACAGTTACAAGACTCAAATACAGTAAGCATTACCTTGACAGCATCAAAATACTGGCTGAGTTGTGCTCTCTTCTGCTCATACTCCACTTCCAACTTGCGCAGTTCTTTATAGATGTCAGGATTTTCCTTCTCATAGAGCCGCAAGATACGTTCAAAAGTCTCACGGAGCTTTTTGCGTTTATCCTTCAGCACCTTTTCATTAAGTTGTGGCTGCTGTACCGGGTTAAACTCTGATCCAAAGCAGCAAAAAAAGTGACAAAAAAATTTGCAAATTACTCTATTGCACAACTATGATGAATGAAACTACTTCAAAGCAAGTTTCAATCCCTGTTTTCAGGAAGTTTTCAGTCTTATGACAATCCCCTCCTTGAACTCTACATCAGCAGCACACACAAACACTACTCATTATTCTTATTGATCATCATCTGGGGAAAAAAGTCCTCTTTGATGGCACTACAACACCTCAAATCATAATCAATCCCCAGATATTCACAGAAACCCCCCTTATAACAGGACAGGAAAGAAAGATTAGTCTAGTTCAATCTCCCCCATTGGCTGTTAAAACTACACTGTGCATCTACATAAACCACTGCCTAAGTCCAACACCTGCTACTTCTCACTCACCCATCTCATCCAATTTTTCCATGTCCCGGATAATCTGCTTTGGATCTTTCATCTTCAGTACAGCTGCTCGTACCATCATCCGTTGCTTTTTGTTCTGAGATCAGAGATCAAGCAGATAGAAAAGTTTCAGAGCAGAAAGACACAAAACATCTGTTACCCCTTTCTCAGTCTTTCCAGTCTGAAGAAAAAAAATCACACCTCAGAATGCCCTGAAAACATTCACTATGGCACAAATCAGCAGCAAATGTAGTTAAAACGTCTGGTAATTTTAATTTCACTACCTTGGAAACTGCAAATGCTGCTATCATTCCTTCACTCCAACTAAGAAACATACAATCAACACAATAACCAACTGATAAAATTCAGTAAAGCACATCAAGTGTGTGAGTCTTGGATGTTTTATTCTTTTGGATTTTTATTTAATTTGGCTTGCCGCTTTGCTTCTTTGCTTTGTTGTGTTGGGGCTTTTTAATTACTAAGTATTTCCAGCAATGTTTCACAAATAATTACAAGTTAAAAACCAGCTGGGGATATGTTTACTTCAAACAAGATTTCCATGTTTGGATAGTATTTCCAAAGTCAGTCTTAGGATACCAACCAAAATATCCACAGTCTATTCATGGCCCTTTACAAACACACACATGATACACAGTATAGGAAATGCCAACTAAATGTTCCCTAATCTCTTTATTTACCTTCTTTAATTCCCTTTTCCGAGCTTCCTTCCCTAGAGGGGAAAAGAAAAAGAAAATAAAAACTTGAAAGACAAAATCAAATTAATGAAGAACCCTTCCCTCACCAAGACTAGGGCTGTTTCTCAACAGCTCACTCATTTTACAAAGACTTACTGTAACTCAGCTTCCCAGTAAGAGAGAAATATAGCATGAAATACATTTCTATTGCTTGTCTTTTATACAGAAGAAAAAAAAGAAAAAAGAAAAAAAGAGATACTGCAGTCTTCATGTCTCCAGAAGCAGGGCTTTTTCCATACAAAATAGAACAATAGGCAACCAAAGTCATAGTGATAGGTGCAATCATGAAAAGATTGCTGCACAGAAGCTTAAATAGAGTCATCAGACAACACACTTTCAAAATATGTAAACTTTGAGAATGCCTCTGAAATAAAGCATATCCACTGTGGGAGTCTGGATTTTCTTAATTTGCTGAGCATTGATAACACCTGGCATGTTACCAAAAGTAGAAAAAAAACAGTAAGACAACTCCCCCATCTAACCAGAGCACCTGCAAAATTTGACATGGTCCTCAAATTCATGCCCGGGACAGATTAACACTGTCCCAGGAAGCGGCCTGCAGTTTATCCAACAGCAAAGTACAAAGGCCTTCCAACACTGATAACCAGTGCAAAAACAAGAGGTAAATACTTCAGAGAAGCAAAAGCATGAAAGCAAACAGCCTCACCAGACAAAACTGAGATAATATTACTCAAGTTAGAGAAACTCGGTTCTGATCCACAAATGAGGATTCTGTCCTCAGAGACAGCTTTTTATCTGCTCTTCTAGGCACTCCTCATTCCCACCTGCTTAGCTTTCATGGATACTTACGGGCCTGGTCTGTGGGATTCATAAACTTCCCACTCTTGGTGGATGATGTAGATCTCCGCCCCATTTTGATGGTTTTTCTTCTGCCTCAAAAAACAAAACTTAAAAAAGAGGGAGGGACCTGGAAAAGATGACATGGTTTCAGGTCTTACACACTGGTAGCTTGAGGATGCTTGTTTCTCTTCTATCAGCAAGTTACTCCCTCAAAGAGCTCAAATACCTTAAAGGTCCTCAAACCTGACTATGAGCTCAGCACCTGTATCAAAATTTCCCTACTCTGACAATGTACTTCTGTTTAATTAAGTACCTAATTATTACTACTTTAGTTGGTTATAATTTAAACTAACTGATCAGTTTGTTATTCACACTACAACTCAAACCAAGAAGCTTTGTGCTTGCACTGTGGAGGGGTACAGGGCAGGGAGAAACACATATTCTATTTTTCTAAGAGCGTATCAGAGTTTAGCTTCTCATTCACTCTCATTAGGCGCTCTCCAGTTTTCACCTTTCCCTGTTTCAAATGTTTCCCCACGAATCTCCTCCCTTCCTCAGCACCCACTGTATCAGCAAATGTAGGATTATTCTGAAAAAAAATTATTTCCTGTCTTTAGAAATTTCTTCAGCTTACAGATAACCACATAAGTGTCCAAACTACAGACAGGGATGTTTCTTCTCTCCCTCCCCCTCCAAATCTACTTCCCTGCCAAAACACTTTGGCGGGTCTGATTTTTAATTTTGCAAGACTCTATCGCTTCTTTAGGTGGGAAGCTCTCCAGACTGAGGCAGGAGTTACATTAACACCTCGTATTTCCCGTATTTCTAATATTTAAAGGCTAAAAGAAAAGAGAGCAAACTTCCGAAACCTCTGTGTCACATCTTCTAAGAACTCAGACTAAAGAGTTCCAAAGCAACAAGCCAAAGGCCGAAGGAGAATATAAAACCATAATAAATCACGCACTAAATTCATTATTCTTTTGGCCACGGGGAAACGGGGTAGAAAGCCCCGCCTCCTACTCCCGCCCGATGGAAGAAGAAAACGAGGCAGGGCGAACTGCCGCCTTCTCCTCGCCTCTCTTCTCCTGGCAGCCCAGCCCCGCCGCGCCCCCTCACCCCTGGGTCTGGCCGGGCCCGGCTCCCTCCGGCTGCAGCGGCCTCGCTCAGCCCCGCGCCCGCCGCCGCCGCCCCGCCGCCATCTTGCACCGGCACCGAGTGGCGGCGCGGAGCCGCGCTCCGGAAGCGGCGGCCCCAGCTCGATGCTTCCGCCGCCCCTCGCTCCCCCTCGGAGGCTCCGACTCTATGGTTGGAGCCGGGCGGGGCGGCGGGAAGGCGGGATAGAGACGGGAACAGATAGAGAAGATAGAGATGCTAGAAGTGCTAGAGACGATGGGGCAGCGCCCGGGCGGCCCCGGCGGGTCTGGGAGCGGGTGGGCACGGGCGGTGCGGGCGGGGTGCGCCCGTAAGGCCAGCGCGGCCTCTGCTCCCTCACGCTCTCCAGGGGAGATCCCCCCAAGTGCCCCCCGTGCCCTGAAACAGGCTGGAGCCGAGGGCCGTGTGGGAAGGCTCTGTCCATGTGGCATAAATGCAAAGCACGGCGGGAGCAGGGGCTGCCCACAGCCTGAGGTCTGTGCCGTGGTTTTCTGCAGGCTCGGCCTCACGGCAGCGCTGCTCCCCTGAGAGCGGGACCGGGGAAAAGTGACCGGATGATGTTCATCGGCAGCTCAGATGTGTACGAAGAGAAAGTGAGAGATAATTTGATGCCATTAGGGACCGCAGAAGTTGCTCTGCTACTTGTCTCTTCCCACAGCCCCCACTGCGGTGAACTGGCGAGGCCGGTGAACGCTTGGTGGGAGCTGCTTCGTGCCATTGTCCAAAGTACAATTTCCGCCAAAAGTCCACAGCACATGAAGAACCAGGATGAAGATGCAGGAAACATCAATGTGCAAGCAATAAAATATGGGTGCAGGCTTAAAGAACTAGCACGTTGGGGAGAAGATGTAGGAAGGAAATTTTTCCCTGCGCAGATGGCATCTGGGAGCAGAGGTGGTCAGATCTCTGGGCAGGATTTCTAGACTCCCTGCTCCGGGTGAACATACCGTGCAACACAATGTTGTTATAGACTCAGTTGGCTAATTTGTAAGGATCATTGCAGGATGGGTAAAATACTATAAGCTATGCATCACATTAATGCCAGCACTTAGTCACAAACTGCACTAAGTCAAAGTCAAGGGGCATCCTCAGAGCCAAGGCTTCCGGAGCTCTCAGTGCCTAGGGTATCTTGCTAACCACATGCACAGCATGGTCATCCCCACCTTGTGCCTCTTCGACATGTTCTCTGTGTATTATTCTTGTCACAGAAAGAATGTTCAGCCAGGCAGATTTTGGTTGCAACCATACTGGTTTTCCACATTGGTTTGGAAGCAGCTTAGACTGGTTTGGGCTGGTTTGCACGTTTTTTTTGAGGCTGTTCTTATTTTGAATACATATATCACATTTTTAATCCTAAATCCTTTGTCCAGAGCAACAGCTTGAGCAAGGGCAGAATGCTCAAGAGGGTGTGATGGAAAGTTGTGGCCATACACATCCCTGTCAGGTGCCACGTCACTGTAGAGGGGGATGGCTGAGTCTTTGAAGAGCAGCTGCACCCCACAAGGCTTGGAGTTTTCTGTCCTGGCAATACCGGGCTCAGTGGGGATAGTGGTACTGCTGCAGCCCTGACTGCTTTCTCCCAGCAGTGTCTGCTGATTTGGAGCACAATAGTCCTCCCACATTTTTCACTTGGTACTTCTGCCAAACTGAGAGGCAACTTGAAGGAGTCTAGAGGGGAAACATCAACAGACTGGTTATGACATCTTTGGAGCACCAAATGTAAGACTGGCCAAAGGATTAGAGAGAGCAGGAATTACATCTCTTGTGAGGAAACCAGCTTTCCTTTAAGTCCACCAGGAACAAGGATGCACCTAGAGGCGAGTAGCAGTTGTTTATCTCTGTTTTCCTCATTGCGTACCTCACTTCCCCTGACACTGCTTAGCATTTGCGTTCAAGAACATGTGGTAAAATTGCTTGAAAAAACCCAACATATTTGTTTCTATTTGACACCATGTCCTGGTGTCTCATACAGCAGTGATTGGCAATCTCTCAAAGAGCTGATTTTAATTCCTAGTTTAGAGTGTGCATTTGCACATAGAAAACAGAAGCCAGGAACCTGTCCAACAGACAGATATTGCTGTTCTACTGATTCACAGTCTCTTGTGTCTACCCAAGTACCTCTAACCTGTCTGCCACTCATGTCAGGAGACAAGAGATGTCACATTCTGGAGAAATGATGCCTCAGGTCACCAAGCCATCCACCACAATACCTCCTGTAGGCAAGGCAGTGCTTTTTTTGCCCCCGCTGAAGTGCCTTTTCTGACACACATAGCCCAGTCTGTAGCAGGTCCCAGTTTCTCCGTCCCTGGCATCCATCCACCCTGGGCTTTCTCCCTGATAACTTGGCAGAGCTGTTGAGTGCCAGCAGTTTCGTTGCCCTCTAGTGGCTTTTGTGCATAAAAGGGAAGTCAGAAAATCTTAAAGTGAGAAGCGGAGGAGAATAAAAACCCAACAAAACAAACTCCCCAAACCCCAGAATGCAAGGGTTGTGAATCTCACTCATCTCTTTATTTCGTAGGCACTATCTAGTTGCTAGTAAATTAAGATTGCTAATATTGAATATTAGCAAACATGTATGAATTTGTACATAGTTTTAATATGGGGGAAGTGAGTACTAAAAAAGGATCCTACGCACAACCCTACTAGATTGGTCTATCATGGATTTAAAAAAAAAATGAATTGCATGTATAACAAAGATTTTAATACTTCTTTATTATTTGGTTTAAGATTGGTTTTCAGACAAAAAAAAATGAATCAAGCACAGAAAAGAGAGGTTGCAATACTCATGTCCATTTTTATTAATTCTGAAATTATCTTTTTTTCTAAGATCAAGAAAAAACAATCCACAGCAAATCAGAGCAAGAAACTACAATAATGATCTTGCCTCCAGCTTTGATTTTAAAATCAAAAATAATAATCCTGAAAAATAAGGACAATTGGTATCATGTTGTGAAATGCAGAATCTGAGCATTCTTGGCAGTCCCACATTGGTGGGATTAAGTAAAGCACTTGAAAATCACTTTAGTACAACAGGGCTGCAATCCTACAGGCGCTTTTGTATAATCCCACTTTGATCAACAAAACAGCAACTTTGCACAGAAATTTTTACATGTGGGTTGGCAAGAGCAGAGCATTACAAGCATAAGAAGCTATTCATGGCCAGGCACACCTGGAACACAGCAGCTTGTTTCTCTCAGTTGTGGAGCAAGTTTGTGTGTGTTTGCATGTAGGCCCAGGCTTCTCTTACTTGCCAATCTACTGGGATTAGAGTTTATTTAAAGAAGATCTCTGGCTGGCTCCTTAGGAGGGCAGGAAATAGCAGTTAAATATGCTTCAGCTAGTCCTTGTAATGAACAGGGAATTCAGTCTATCAGATTTAGCACTAATCCACACTAAGAGTTTAGCAAACACGGATGTCTTCATAAAGCCTCCAGATGCTGGCATGAATTGCCTTGTTGAAATTGTTTTCTCTCATTGTGTTGTCATATTTGATATAGAAACACATCTCCTTACCACTACCAGTCCAGCAGTCCGTATTATTGTCTCTAGTATGAATTACAGTTCAAAGTTACCTACAATGCTTCCCAGAAAATAAGTTTAAGGAAAAAAGGTTAAGGAAAGGTGCCAAGTACTTGAAATATTTCCCCCCAAAAACACCTGTGAAACAATTCTCTATTAATATATTTCAGTGCCAGTTTCCTGAATTTTTATTGTTCTTGTTCTGCTGCCAGAAATAAGAAAATAAAAAGCCATCAGTAGTTCATTTGTCATAATGAATCAAAAAGGTTTCTGCAGGCATAGCTGCTGCAGCTGCTGTCACAGCAGAAGAGAGAACTCCAGCTTCATTTACTGAACTTGCTGTCTCACCAAAGAAGTTACTTCATGTATGGCACGCTGATACTTTTCTGAGGCTGCTTTAAACTCTGCCAGGTGCTTCTCGTAGCTTCTCACAGCTGTCAGAAGCTGACTCCTCTCCACAGCTCCCAGGATGGCATGGAGAATCATTTCAAGACCAAGCCCAATGATGGTAATACTAACTCCCCCAAGAACAGATGCCCCAATCTGAGCAAGGAGACCGATGAGCTTGCTCACAGTGAGAGTTAAATGATTGGAACCAAGAAGTTTGATTGCTACCATTGCAGCTGTTGAAGTCGCTTCTCCAAAAATAATGGAAAAAACTCTCTGGGCTATTGCAATTTTCTCCAGCTCGGGCTCTTTGATGTCATATAGCTTCTGGTACAGCACTGGCTCAAGCTTTTCCTTCATGTCACTATCAATCTTCTGCACCTGATGCTGAACCTCACTTATCACTTGAATGATAATCTCACAGTTTTCCTTGACTGTACCGCTCTCTCGCATCTCGATGGGGGTAATAGCACAGCCCAGGTGTTCATTCAGCACTCCAACCAGCTCGTTTGTTGCATGGAAATTCGTGGACATACAGTCAAGCAATTCCTGATGCAGATGGATCAGTTCTTGCTTTCTCTTGGGATTATCTGGGTAAAGGAGGTCACTCAATGCCATTCTTCATAAATAGGCCACTTCAAGAGAGAAAAAAAAAATTCTTACTCTGTTTAACACTCATAACCGTAGCCCCTAAAGAACAGTGAAATGTGCTTTGTCTCTGCCCCACTGGTTCTTTTCATACTGAACAGGTCAAATCCCAAGGCACAGCTTGTAAATGTAGAAATCTTAATTCTTGCTTTGGATCTTTGCCAAATGACTGGAAAAGGACCTTGTAAGACGTTGGGTATGCTCAGAGCAACAAAAATATGTTAACAAAAATAGCTAACAAATATGTAACGAGCAGATTGGTAAAATAGATGTGTGTCATTGGCAACTGAAGATTGAAATTGAAACTGAACCTTGGAAACTGAAGATGGTAGAAGCTGATCTAGTTTACTAAAAAATGAAACAATCTCTTCTAATTAGCAAAATTAAAGATGTGGCTTAAAGATTAAAGGGTTGTTCCAAGCACTCTTTTGTATTAGCTTATTTTTTTCCATCTAGTGGCATCCAATTTTTCAGCAGCCATGATGATTGGTGGATATGGTTTGTGTCACAATAAGGGTATTTTATGACAGTATAGCTTTTTCCTTCTAACATTCATGAGAAAATGTTACTATATAAGCATTCTGTACTTATACTAGGAAGCTCACCCTTGGGAACTCATAGTGAATAGTAAAATTGTCCATAATAACCCCATCTAATGTATATCCCCTTGCACATATCTCTCACTGTATTTCCTTCCCCGATATTTATTTCTTCATAAACTGCATGCCAACATAGAGAGTCCAAAGAGACCGAGTTAACAGTGATCATGGAGTTATTCCTCATCACTAAGATTCTGTAATCAACACTGTCACTTCCCTTTGGCCTATCACCAGCTGCAAAGTAAAAATGTTTTAGCATGATTTCAGCTTAAATGCAAACATCTTTGCTATGGGGGAAAACTATGAATGAGCAGGATGACTCATTTCTTTGTTGGTACTTTTTTGTATTCTCAGCCCTCTTATTGCAAATCTGGGCCACTTTTGTGCAGTGCTTTGCATTTTTCTAAGATAAACCTCTTCTTGCTGTTGGTGCCTCCACATCACAGTTAGAGCTACAAATAGCTATGTGTAGGGGACTACCCAGATTTTTCTTCTTAAAAAGATGACTTTGTGCCATTTTGGTCCTTTGTAGTTCTTGCACTATCTGCTAGCTGCAAATCATCTGACACTGACCCAGCTGTATTTTACTAAACACACCCTCCCCCACAAGGTCACAGTAGAAAACCAGAATGATTTCCACAATCCCCTGCCAAGTTTTAATCTCAGTGTTGAAATACAAGCCAGTCTGAAAAGTTTTTTTTCCCCAATATTTTGCACTGCACTGTGTATTTCTTTCAGCCACTTGCCTTGTATCTCTGCCAAGAGAATAAGCTCTTTAACACATCTTCTTATATAAGCTGTAGGAAGCAAAATACATATACAGTAAAGGTTTGTGATTTTCAGGAAACATTAAGCCATGATATAGCAGACTATGATTTCATCTCAGTCCTGCCTCAGGGATGTTGCTCTCTGACTCAATGTGATACTAAAACCTTTCCACTCCAGTGGTGTTTTGTTGTAACGTCATTTGTTTTCCCTTATTAGTAGCAACTGAGAAGACAAATTGTTTTAGAAGGAATAGCACTTTCTTCAACAAACATTTTACATACTAGACAGGTCTTGAGAAGACTTCTTATAGCTTTCTAGCTTCTTATAGCTGCTCTAGATTTTCTATCTCCTAATGATAAAATTACTTCTTACTCCTCACATTGACACTTTTATTTATTTATTTTTTATATATTTTTATATTTTCCTTCTAGGATTAGGCAGGCCACATATATTTCTGTATTTCAATTTCTCCAGCTCCAGGAAGATTTACCACAGAAACTTTTCTAATTAAACATTTACACTGCCTACCTTGGTTTGGTCTGAATGCTCCTGTTGAAATGTGTATGGGATAATAACTTCAGCTTCTTTCCCCTCTGCTCGCCTGGTGTTTTCCAGCAGCATGTGATGAGTTAGGGATACAGAGGCTGGGCTTCAGCTGCGTCCTGTGCCTGCCTGCCTGTCATTAATTCTATTGTGTGCTGTTTACCCAGATTCATCTCGTTTTATTCCTCCTCTCCCTTCCTTCCAATTTTAAGAGATTTCAATTTACTTATGCTGGTTCCCAATTGCTAGATCCTCCAAAGGCCTTCTGTTCGTGGAGAGAATGGGTACAGCACAAATCCCTCCTGCCTGCAGCAGAGGTGCCATCACAGACACCTACAGCCATGGCTGAAAGGGGATGGTGTTACTTGCTGTCCTCAGAACATAAAAGGTGTAGCACTTCTAATTCCAATAGATACAAGATTATGTTTTCTTACTGGGATTTATAAATTTCTATTGTTTATAAATATAAATATCAATGCTTACCTATGCCTTGAAATAACAAGTTTTTGCAATGACTGCTTTTGTATGCCTGCAAGTTACAGAAGAAAAATTGAATGGTCCCACATAAACAGAAAAATAGATACTACAGACAGTGAAAACAGGCTTTGTCTGTTCCAGTAAGATAAGCCTGTACATATGCCTTCAACCAAGCTAGATATCTTTCATATTTTTATCCTTAGAAAGGTGGACCTGCAGCCCACAAGGGTTTCATCAGGAATACTGCTTCCACTCTAGAGGATGGCTGAGCTTTCAGATGAAAATATAAGATGAAGCATAAAATGAGTGCTCTGCATTGTTAACATGTTTTCACCTGAAAGCTGAGCTGCTGTATTCAACCCAAATGAATACAGAGTGCCAAACTCTCTTGTTGTCGGAGCTGTGGGCACGAGAACATAAGCTGAAAGAGAACACTAAATGATTTAACTGCTATATTTCTGGAAATAACAATTAGTTGTGACTGCTGAGTGTTTTCCACTGAGAATGCCCTGTAGTCCTGAAATACTTTGTGTGATATTGAACTGAATTGAATTGATCAGGCTGGCAACTGCCTGTGTCACATTCTGGAAACTGATTGCAGGTCTTCAGTGTTTGCAGTGGGTGCAAATTCTTTTCTTCTAGAACCCTCATCATTTGAAACATGGCAGAAAAGATATTTGATCAATATGAAGGCAGTTTTGTTCCTGCTTTACTCTGGGTCTTTTAGGAAGGTTAATAGCTGTTATTACAGGCCTATTGAATTGGAGGAAAAGACTTGATCTGGAGCATGTCACCCTTCCTTGCTGCAATTTGCCAGGTCTTTGATGCCATGAGAGTAGAAGAAGTGGTGTGGAAGCCCAGACTCAGCTCTGAACAGCAGTGAAAGCTAAAATCAGTTTTGCCATTTCACACAATTTCACACCTCTTTTTCCGTGGGAAAGAAATGGAGGGAAAGGCGGATGGTTGAACTTTAGAAGTACACAGTGGGACAGGAAGTTAGAATTCCTTGAACACTTCTGACTACACATCTCTCCACAGCAATAGCTGATGAAACATGTCTGCTGCAACTAGTCTAGCATTACAGGGCTCTGGCACAAGCAAAGGCAACACCAGGAGCAGTCTCTGAGCCACACACTGCCCCTGGACTTTATCTCTAGTTGGCCTTGTGAGAACTCGTACGTGCAAGCTGAAGGACATAACTTTCTTAGCAGTCAAAATGCTATCATGATGGGCACCCAAGCAAGGAGAATGTTTTGTGCTTCCACCTATCAAGAGTTGCTTGCACCACCTAGTCTGTGTATTAACTGACTAATATAAATCACTTTTAAGGGAACTGTAGCCTGAAAAAGTGGCATTACTCAGTCTTCAACTGCTTTGTCCCTTGGATGTAGATGCCATGCGTTTGACTTTGCTGTGTCTATTTCCCCCTCCCAAAACCACAAGGTTAATTCTGTGTAGACCCACCAGTATATACAAATTGAAGGATTATAGTTCTGAGGATGATGGAAAGTAATTTTCTGACTGGGATTTATACAAATTTACCAATTAGAACTTACACAAATTTACCAAAAACCACCAAAATGTAAGAATCACTAATTTACAGCACTTGCCTTACTTTGAAGACTGTAGGTCAAAGTCATACTTCCTGCAGCCATCAGAGTATCCATACTTATAGCTGTTAATACCATATTTTGCTGGCTGCTTGCCAAAATCCCAGAAAACACTGTCAAGAAACTTTTCTATGTTTTATTCCAACTAATGTCTTGGGGAAGAATGGGTCAGGTGAGTTAGCAGTTTGGATAATTGATTTCAGAAATGTAACAATCTAGTCAAAAATATATCCACCTTTATTCCTCTGTAATTCTCCTGTAATAATGCCTTCTGGATTTCCTCTGTTTGCTTTTCAGAGTCAGACACCACTCCAGAAGTGTTAGCCCACCTTGGTTTTAAGAGTGGCAAAGAAAGGCTGTTCAGGGTCTGCCAGAATCTGAACAACTTAATGTACTTCTCTGTCTCTTCAACCAGCACAGTAATGCAACTCCTCGATGCACATCTCGGCACCAACTTTCCCTGCACTCAAAGGAGATATGCACAGCTACCCAGTTACCCACTTGACTTTACTGCCTTGGTGCCTTCCATATCCCACAGACAGACTCTTTCTCACTAAAAATAAAGATATTAAGAAATCTGTAAGGAGTCCAAAGTCCCTGTGTGTCTTTTCCTGAATACCTCAGAATAAAGCTGTCTACAGTTTTATTGTCAGGAGGTTATCCCTGATCTAGTCTTCAGAAAGGCCATAGATAACTTTCTTCCTAATTGAATGGGTCCAGAGAATGTCTGTTTTGATGAACCAGACTGAATATTCCAGTCTTGACTGGAGAGTTACATCTGAAAGCAAAGGGAAGATTGAACTTTCTGTAGCAGCAGGAACTCCAGAGGCTTCTTGCTATTCAAGGGCACATGTCTGGATGCAGCCAGAGAATCAGAGACTGTGGGCCAAGCACAAGGAAACTCCAAGCACACCAGGGAGAATGGCAGAGGTGAGTGAAGTATAACCACTGTTCTCGCTTCTTGAAGCTGAAAGAAAGTAAAGAGAGCAGTCATTTAGACCTCTGTTCACTGCCTAAAGCTTTTTGCTTTTGCTAACACAACCTTTGCCCATGAAGGTAATTTTCTCAACTCTATTATTTTGGCTTTGGAGGCACAAACCCTCATACACTACTGTTGTATAAAGCGACAAAAGCAAGAGTCCTGGGCTGGTGGTAGACTCACAGCAAGGCAGGGATGTGAAACAGGCCCCATGAGGTATTCCAACATAGAGTTATCTCTATAACCAGGAAACTCAGTGTGTTCTTTGTCAAAGAATACATTTTCTCCCTTCTGCCTCAGGAGAGAGGTCACTGCTAAAGTGACAGTAGCTTTGTTTACACTTCTCTCAGCTTGTCAGACATAAGTGTAGAAGTAGTAGCTTGCCAGAGTAGTAGTGGACCAAATCCTAGAATAGTCCTGAGGCTTGAAGCAGCATTGCAAGACACCAGCATAGATTACTTGGTTCAAGCAAATCTCACCCACTCTTCCAACAAGAATGCTGGGGACCCAAAGGCATGAGTCCTGAAACATCCTTGCAACAACACATGGGATAAATGGGAGCTGCAAAGAACCCTGAGCCCTGCTGTTTATTCATCTTTAGTGTGCTGGGGGGCTGTCCCAGGTTCCACAGCAAACAGGTAAAATCTGGGTTTTGCAGTTCTTGTAGGCAAACCCAGCAGGCAAGGTACAGCTTTGGCCTTGAGTGTGGCCCCATGCAGGTGCAGCTGGGGGCTGCCTGGGACACTGGAGACCAGACTGTGCCCCTTTTGCATGAGAACCTGTATACAATACCTTCCACCAGCTGGCACTGGTACTTGCTGGAGTTCCCCACAGAATGCAGATGCAGACGGTTGCCCTGCTGGGTCTGAAAGAAGCTTTTGACAAGAAATATCTCATAAGGGGGAATGAGGACTTCCTTCTCAGATATGTGATAAGAAAAGCCTTGCATAGCTGCTCCCAGGCAAGTGGTCACAGTGAACAAAGTTTCATTCCCAAACTTCTGGGCTTCACTCCTGAGGCGAGAGGTAGAAGTGAAATGGCCAAATCGCACCCTGCTGCCTACCTTGGCCTTGATATGTAAGTCCTTTACACTCCTGTGCACCTGGTAGCACTTATGTTCCCCTCTGCTGCTCTGCCATTCCTTCAATATCTGGATAGCAGTTGTTAGGTAGAAGTGAAAATATTTTAAACTGAACTTGTGTCTGTAGTGCTCTGGAGAGATTCCTGCTGTAGATGTAGCCCAGTTCAGCTGCGAGTGCAGGGAGTTCATGGTGTAAGCCATGAGGACTATGGCATGGCTGGCACACATTTCCCTTAAGAGACCTGCAGGGTTCTTTAGCAAAGCCTCCTGAGCCTTCTTCCAGAGACGAAAGTAGTCCTTGTTATCAGCTATTTCCTTTTGAAAATAGTCTCCTTTCTCCAGTTCTTCCATCATCTCCTCTCTGCACCCCAGGTACTGGTCATCAAAGGAATGCAGAGCCATATCTATCAGGGTGGGAGACATAGCCTGCAACATGAAAGCAAATGAAGATTATCATCAGAAGTGTGAATGTCTTGTGTATCTTTGGGGATGCAAGACAAATTTTTACCTTTCCTTGCCTCTTTGTTATTCTTGGCAGAGCAAGCAAGGCAGGTAGCAAATCTTTAGCAAGACCTTCCTGAGCAACCTCAGGTTATTGTCTGTACATAAATCACAGGCAAATACTAGTCAGGATGTCAGAGCTCTTATTTGATATGGATGTGCTGCATTAAAATCTCCAGGAGCATTGGTCAATTTAGACAGGCTGGAAAAGGAAAGGAAAGATTCCATGAGATCTACTCACAAACGCTCCTTGAAAAATCTGGCTGCAAACAAGAGTGAAATTCCAACCAAGTAGCTAAAACAAATTAAGACAGGTAAGAAATGTAACAGAGGAACTGAAAGCAGAAAAGTTAATATTGAACCCAAAGCTCCTTAAAGAACTTGTTTCAAATTAAAAAAAAAATAAAAATTCTGTGATATAAGCAATTCCATTATTTCAAATAAAGAACAATATTTGCCTCTTTTACCAGTATTTGTGAGAAGATCAGCAACAAGAGGCTACCCAGTGTCACCAGCTTCCCAGAGTCCACCCAAGAGACTGAATAGAACATTATTTTTTTTTAAGGAAAGGTATTTTGCACCTGTTTCTTTCTGTTTTTCTTTGAACTGGAAAATTCTGCAGTTTGTAATTTGCACTCAGGTTTTGGTGGCTCTTCTTCAACCAACTTAAATTTGCCAAATTCTCACTGCAATTCAGAAGTCATTAATCAATCCAAGCAGACAATTTACTGGTAGAAATGTGCCCAAAATCCATAAGGAAGTGTCTGGTTGCACCAACTTCAGCTGTCATGAGTGTCCATCACTTTGATAGTTCTTTTAATTCCAAGGTACTTGGTGTTGCTCTTGCAAAAAGGAAGAAAACCGTGGATTGGAGACATCAAAGGCACTTCTCCTGAGGAGAGATGTATCAGGGTGACCACTCTCTGGTTAAGAGTTTAAAAACCCCTTTTAAAGAAGTTGACTCTGATAAAGCCAACACAGAAATGCAGGGTAAGTTGGGATCCCGTCTGGAAGCAGCAATAACCTAACTCTCCTTCTCCTTATCACCCCCTGGTTTCTACTCATGTGCTGCCAATCCTACTCTTTCACCACTGCAGAGTGGCACCTTGTTGGACTGTTTACATTGGGCTCAGGCAAAATGAGGGTGTAGATTCAGATTCTGTGCTGAGACAAACCTTTCTCCAGCAGCTGCTTTCTTGACACTCTTCCAAACCCTGGCAGTGAGTTATTCATCCACAGAGCCTCACGGCCTCTGATAACTCTTCTGTATGGAAAAAGAGCCAAGAACTATCAAGGCTCTGGTTCTGACTACAGAAAAGTGAAGCCCATTTTCCATGGCCTGATAATGATAAGCTGGGCGAGGGGGACACCTCCAGATGTGGAGTGATTCCCTGAGATAGGGGATGTTTGTCAAGCTGCTTGGATCCTGTGGACACAGCATCTGCAAAATATTGCTGAGATGGGGTGGAAGGTGGCATAAAGGTCTCATGTTGGGCTCCTTTCAAAGCAGTTGCTGCTGCTGACAATATCTGCAGTCCCTGGTGACATGAGATGATGCCATGAAGTGCCATACTAAGTGATGGATGCAGACTACCTACTTCTCCAGCCTGGGATTTCTCTGTTATCTTGGGCTCTATTTTGTTTGACTGCTAAAATTGAGTCCACAGGAGGGCTCACGAATTTATTGAGAGACAACTCTACCTCTCTTTGTGTAGAGATAAAAGAGACCTAAACTGAGACAGGGTCTCACGGGAGCTTGGCAGTAATGATAAACACCCCCACTAAAGTGTCAGTTCAGCTGCATATATTCCATTTGTAAATGATATCCCTGTTTTTCTCCTCTGACCAGTAAGTGAATGCTTAGTATGAAGGGAACCAGCAGGAAAAGAATTTGCATTTTCAAACGCTTCAGAAGCAACTCTGCGAGTTGTAAGGAAAGTTATTGCTAAATACAACAAATGCAGCGGCCGTGAGATGGCAGCAGAGGATCTTTGACGGTGCTTAGCGCTGCACCAACTAAGGGAAAATCGAATTCCTCCATTTCAGCGGTAAATTTGTAACGTGATCTGAGTGCTCAGATCTCCAAAGGTCATAATGACTCAAACCCACGAAGAGATCTGATGACACAGAGTAGATGACATAATGGAGGCTTCCGGGTGTAACTTTTTTTGCCTGAAAAAAGTATTTACTGAAAGGGGGAGAGAAAAAAATATAAAACAGAAAAATGCAAATATGGACAGGAAACTTTTTGTGCTAGCAAAACCACACAACAACAACAAAACACCCTATTTTATTAGTACACTGGATGTTAGGATTCTGCTAATGTCTCTAGTATCTTTCCAAGCAAAAATTTCCTTGTTTTCAATAAAGCATTCTTAATTTTTACTAGATGGCCTTCAGAGGAGAGTTTTACTGTAAGCAGTGAAGCCCCATTAGTTTATGTCACTAGAGGAGCCAGTCACAGGTGTTTGACCAAGACAAGCAGAGATATTAATTAAGTGTCTTCTCCTTGGCTAAGATCAGCATCGCCAGTGCAAGTGACAGCAGCTTGCCATGCAAAGCTCACACTGGCAGCCATCTCTGCACACTTATCCTGTGTCCTTACTTCAGCACAAGGCTTTTCAGAGAAACCCTGATCTGAGTAGATGGTGAGTCAGGTAAAGCCTGGCCCTCCTCTCCCCCAGTGTCACAGAGAGCTGAACCTATGCCCTGAATTTTTAATGTCATCATTTCTGATTCACACTGGGCCATGGCAGGGGAAAAGGAGTCCTCATGCACTGAGTTCCTTCTCCTCAGGGCTCACAAAAGCAGGCTGTGTCTTCCAGGCATCCCTTTTACCACAGGTAGAGGTTGTACAGAGGAACAGAAAGAAGCAGCACACCAACTCACATTACATAAGCAGTATTTATTGCAATTAGCAGTTGGGCATGGTTGCACCAGCTTACATGTAACCAGAGAGATTTGGTCTCTGCAAGTTTCCTGAGCATCAGCAGTCCCTGTCCTTGGAGGTGTGATCTGCCATCCACCTGTCAGGGAAGGAAAGCTGACAGAGTATATTAGTAGTATATTATATATATAATATATATTTTCAGCTACCAGTTGTCTTGAATAAACAAAAAACTGCCCCAATTTCAATCCATCCTTGAACTAATTTTTTTTTTAACTTCATAATGCTTATAGCTTTCTTTTCTTCTTTTTTTTATATTTTTTAGCTGTTTAGATACTTTTCGTTTTCAGCATAAATGCAAAAACAACAGAGGAAAAGAGGTTTGGGTTTGTTTTTTTTTTCTGTTCTGCTGGGTATTTTTAGTTTCACTAGAAACTGGTTGGAAAAAAAAAAAGCAAAACCAAAAACCAAAAGAATTCAAGGCCATTTTTTACAGACATGAAAAGCAACACACAAATGCAAGGGCTCATCTAAAAGGACTCCTTAAACACACCATTTGGGATTTATTTATTGTTACTATACAGGCAAAGTTTATGACAGAGTAATCAGAAGAGTGTACCAGAAGCTGATTGCTATCTATGCAAGAGTATTTGCACACTTCTATCTTTATAAAATTATCCTACTGCAATGCATATTTAATGTGATTATACTACATAAAAATACTGAACTTTCCCACTAATTGGAACAGGTGTTCTTCTTTCTTCATAGTGAGCATTCCAGGATCAGATCCGTCACATTGTGACATTCTTCTTCCATAATCTTCCTGTATTTTGCAGAAGAGGGTAGGAGGTCTAGTGATGTTTCTAAGGCATGCAGTGGTTATCTTGAAAGTAATCACCATTTTTCACCTATTGTGTGTGGGGGATTCAGGTGGAAGGAAGTAAGACAGAGTCTCCTGGTGAAGCTCAAAATACCACAAAAGATGTCTGAATAGAGACTTTATTGATGAAAGGAAGAAAGTTAATGGAAGCTCAACAAGTGGGATAATCCCTGCCTTGGTGTTCCAGCTGGTTAGGGAGACTACAGAAGAAGATGCTGGTCCAGGTGCTTTCCTTCCTTCCTTCCCAACCACAACCTTCCTTCTCCTGTGGGGTTCGGAGTGTTCCAAGCCAAACGAATGGAGAGACCTTCCCATCCTCAGTATCTCCCAAAGAAGCGGTTGTAGGCCAAGGCAAATCCCACTTGGTCAGAGAGATAGTCACAGGGCGGGTAATTTTCACAGCGCTCATGCATCTGCTCCATTGGACTTTTATAATACTCGAAGTACCTGGAGCAGACAAAGACAGAAATGCCATTCTCCAGTTTCAGCCAATGCAGCTGGTGACCGCTAACATATCTGACACTGACATGAGAGAAATGACCTCCAGGGTGACCCAAAAGAGGGCTGATCATGCTGACTTAAACATCTGCTTACACAGGGATAGGCTACTTGATCAATGTTGGGAAATACAGGATTGAAGCCAGCTTAAATCAATTTGCTCTTGAGGTTTTATCAGCAAAGGATACCACAGAATCTGTAAGGATTTGGGTTTTGTTGTTTGTTTTTTTTTTTGTCTTCAATCTCATTCCACAACTACCCAGGATTGATTGATTGATTGATTTTATTGCTTCCTTCTTACCTTTATTTTTGCCCACTAGCCATCATTTTCCTTTAGCTTAAACACTTTTCTCTAATTATCCTCACTTCTGTTGTACACAGGAGGACTATCCCCATGTAGGTTTTTTTCTTCTGTTTCTTTTTGGCAGGCTAAGAAAGCCCAAATATTTTAGTCTCAGCTGCACACTTTGGATGTCATTCTCAGTTCCTCTTCTATGTTTGGTTAATCTTTCCTGAAGACTGTACACACCACCACAGAAATCCCAACAGTATCTCATGAATTTTTATTTTATTTCTGTATAGGAAAGAGTAGATTATATTCCAGGAAATATATGGAGAACATCCTTGCATTGCCTGAAATTTCTCAAATAGCTAGGATTTCTCCAAACCTTTGTGTCTACTTTCTGCACAAGTAAATGTGTGTTCTACAGCTTCAGAAGGAACAGCCAATCTGACCTATCCTCATTCCTGCAACAAAGCTGTGCTTCCTTTGTGGAAAACCAGAGGCAATGACCAAGGCTTTATGATTCTCATTATTCTAAAAATTGGTTCTGATGACCCTGTAGGCTGGGGCAGCTTCTAACTTGTATGCCACTGTCTCCATGGCTAGCACAGTTAGTGCTGTCTTTCTCTCTGGGAGGAGTACTAGAGTCCAGCTATGAGCCTTCAAATGGGTTTTAATGAAAAAAAGAACCATTTTGAACTGAATGTCTCCTACCACCCTTTTCCTTCAATACATGAAGGAAATAACATAGCTGTACAACAAAATAATGCCTTGTCATGCCCTATGGCCTTCCCATCCCTTCTTCAGAACAGACCCAGAGTCCAGCTCTCAGCCCAGCTCCTGAGTTGTTACCATTCGTAAGGGCTGGATCTCTTCTTCCTCTTCACAAAGGCATTGGCAACTTCTTTTTTAATCTTGATGCCTGTCAAGAGAGAACACAGCAGGTTGGAGATGAAGCACTGAAGCCCACAGACCAGTCTAACCTCTGAAAATTAGAATCTACCTTCCTCACAAGCAAATGATGCCACAAATTCTCCTAATGGTCTGTTCAACTCTCCCCATCCCACTGCCCACTCAAAATTCCCTCCTCACTGCATCCTTCACATCTTCATGAAGCAAGGTTTTTTCTGTCATAAACTCAATTTCCTTATCACGCAACATTATCTGAGTCTACAGCAAATGTGCAGAAGGCATAAAATATGAATAAGAAAAGAATTAGAAGAATGACGCCCTCTCTCCCTGGCCTACTTAATTTTAGAATCTTGGCTTCCTTTCTGTGTCTTGACTCAGACTAAGAATGATGTGGGATACCAACCAGAAGACCTTAAAGCACCTCCAGTGAGCCATGAGCAACAGGCAGCAAGCAGAAATACCAATGCTCACATGTACAGAGTTCCATGAAGGGTGAAGACTATAAAGTAGTGACAGTAAGCATCACCCAGTGAGAAATACACCCAAGATGTGCAAAGATCCCAGCATTAAGGACCTGGAGAACATAAGAAGTGTTTCAGCCATGAGAGCATTTGCCCCTGCTCTCCACTAACACGTCATGTGTGCACCTTTGCTCCTTTGATATATTGCTGTGCCAACACCCTGGTGCTGTGAAGGACCCCACAAACACCAGGTACAGCCCCTTCCCAGCCCGAGCCAGGGCTCAGCACAGCACAACCTCGTTCCATAGGATGGTCTCACAGCAACAGAGGTGCCCAGGTGCCAGCACAGCAGCAACACAGCTAGCTGCACACCAACACACATTTCAGTGTGGAAACTGGAAAATTGTTGCTGTCTCTGGGGGAAAAAATATTCTAAAACCTCTGCCTGTGGGGAGATGGTGGGGTTTGTCCCTTCCTTCATCATCATGGAGTGTCTGGCAGTGTTTCTCTTTGGAGGTGGGAGGTATCCCATCTCTGGCAAACTGAGGTTTAGTCTGGATCAAAATACTAACTACACAGAAACTTCCAGTTAATGAGTTGTCAGAAACTACCACCTTTCCCTGAACAGTCTTTTCTTTTTTTTTTCTCTTTCCCGATTTATGTTTGTATTGGCTCACTGGAAAAACACCAACTTTCATGCTTCTCAGCAGCAATGTTATCCTTTAAAGTGTGAGAAAGGAGAGACACGAGAGAACAAAAAGGATTTTCCATACAGATTTCTGCCAGGATCAGCTTGCTGCAAAAGCTGTGAACAACCCAAGGTGCAAATCCCAGCATCCCAGGTGACCTGACAGGAGGGACTGCAGCCCTCAGGAGCAGCCAAGGAAGCCCCCTCTTTCAGAGGTTTCCTTGTTGCAGGATTTGTCAGGAACATCACAATCCATAGATGTGGGAGCTTCTGCTCTCAGAACAGCCTGGGGATGCAGCAGTCACTCTGGGCAGGTCTCTGAAGCCAGGTCAGAGCAGGGAGACTCCACCAACACAACTCTGTTTCACAGAAGGCAGGTGCATCCAGCTGCTAACATCCTGCCTCACTCATGCCTTGCCAGGGCACTGCTCAGGGGTTGTGGAGATGCAGCCTCTGGCACCAGCCCGCCCCGAGGGATGCTGGCCTTGCTGGCACAGGGACACTGGCTGCCCACATGTCACCTGCTTGCATGCTGCTCTGCATTGCTGCACATGCTCCAGCACCTCAGGGACTGCAGACTTAGGGACAGAAAAGTGAAGAGTTAGAGAGGGACTCAGCGTGGTTCTTGTTCAGCCCTCGAACCTGTCAAAGGGAAGAAAGAGGGCAGATGAAGGAGAATGGAGCTGAGCATCAGTCAGTACCATATACTCACTGTCAGCGCTGAGAGATGCGGAGGGTTCTTTGGGATCTGCAAGACAGACAGACAGACAGAAAGGAGTCTGCTTGTGAGTCCTTCTATGCTTGTGGGTCGTCCTCCTCTGTAACTGAATCCCACCACTGACTGGCCAAATCCAGCTCCCCCCACTTTCATAGAAGGTCTGTTTCTCCCAAAATGGTTTTATTAACACCCACCATTTAGAGAGAGACTAAATGATAAACAGTTGAAATACTAAACATATTAAAATGTTCAAATTCTCTGCTGCAAGTCAATATGCAACTGAGGTGGGGGTGAGTGGATATTGACCAGTGGAGAAAAATGCCCAGCAAAAGACAGGGGTCTCAGTTCCCAAGCCCTCTCTCATCCGTGACTCTCTCTCCAACAGAGATCTGAAGTCGTGAAATGACTGGTGGTGCATCTCCTCCCCCCCCAAAGCTCTGTGTCCCTCCCAGTTTGCAGGGAGGCTGACAGCAAGCTGCAGGGTTCAGCAGCACTCTGAGAGCCTTCCTGGGAAGATGTCCCCTTACCTTTCTCACAACAGCAGAGTGCTGCCAGGGCCAGAGTCACGATCAGCAGTGCCAGCAGACTCCTCATGTCTTCTTTGGCTGCGCTACTCTCCCTAACCTCAGAGCTTTCCTGGAGGTTATTGAAGTTCTCCGGAGCTTGCTTTTGGGCAGCAGTTTATATCCTGTGATTTCTTGGAGTGATCAGGGATCTGGCTTGTGTTCCTGTGTCTGCGCTCCAAAACAAAGCCCATCCTTTGGGCCAGGAGATACTTGGTCCTGGCAGTCATTTTGGCATCCATCTCATGACTCAGGGCAATTCCAGAAGATTTTATCTGAGGTTTTAAATGGGGCTGTTGAAGAAAAACAACTGGATTTTAAAAATCATTTTTCTTACAAACTTCAAAGCCATTCAGTCATGCTGGAAAGCCAGGGGAGAGACCAGCACACACTGAAGTACAACAATTCTTTTCACGTGATGGGGCTCTCTCATGTGGAGTTTCTCAAATGAGACTGAACACAATGGTGACTATTTCCTCCACCCCACCTTGACTCATTACCCTGAGAGTAAAGGAACCTGTAAATTAGTTTGCATCAGGGCAAACACAGTTGCTCTTCAGACAGTTTCAGAGTGTCACCAAATCACTTTGGAGAGATGAGATTTTTTTACTTTTAGGAACTTTGGAAGTCAGTTTGAGGGAAGATCTTTATATTTTCCTCCTGGAAATCTTCGTAATTCAGAAGTTTTATTTTGGCTTCTCTTGTCTAAAAGTCAAATAAACATTTAGACTCCAAAAGTGTTTTATGCTTCAGCACCTGGGTGGCTGAAGTTAGTTGGTACGACAAGAGCCTTGTATGGGCTGCTACATGTCAATAACCCCCACACTCCCCAAACCCACTACCCAAGTTACCAAAGCCACATCCCACAATCAGCATAGGAACCACAGAATCACAGAATAAGCTGAGTTGGAAGGGACCCACGAGTATCATCAAGTCCAGCTCCTGGCCTGGCACAGGACACATCAAGAGTCTTACCCTGTGCCTGAGAGCATTGTCCAGATGCTCACGGAGCTCTGTCAGGCTGGTGCTGTGACCACTGCCTTGGGGAGCCTGTTCAGTGCCCAAATACCCTCTGTGGGTGAAGAACCTTTTCCTGATATCCAATGGTGCTGCCCCTCCACTGCTCCTTAGGAGGATGTGGTACACTGCAATGAGGTCTCCTCCTGGCTGAACAGACCAAGGGACCAAGTCTGGGTAGCTGTTTTGTGGGTTTTTTTAAAATAAAGTGTGCTCATTCTTTCTGGTAGTGGAGACATAATCTTCCTCCACCTCATATCCAGCCTCCTCAGACCCATGTGCAGGGTTACAGAAGTAAAGTTTAGGATGCTCCCAAGGAAAATCAGAGCCATTAGGGATTTTCTCAATTTTAGAAACACTGTCTTTTATCTTAGAGAATTTTCAGGATTAAAATAAACCCCAACTTTTGTCCCTGGTAACTTTTCTGCTGTCCAGGAAAGCTGAATATATATAGTAATGATGTCCAGGAAAAGGTCTTGTATATATATTAATCCAGCAAAAGAACAACAGTTAAAAAGTAAATAAACATCTAAAAATAATAGGTATTCTAGGAAATTTATGCTTCCAGATGAATATTTGAAATAATATAAATGTACAATTCTAGTAACCCAAATAGCTTTATTTATCCTCCCATCTTTTCCCAAGCTTTCTAACCAGCATGTAGTCTCTTAAATCTGTTTGGTTGTTGTTTACGCTAACAAAATCCCACAGAAATCTCTGGTATTATTCATTATTTATACTGGTTAACTGGGGATTGGAATCACTGGATATTTCTGGACACAGACCCAGACAGCACTAGACCTTGTGCCTTCTGTTGTGGTGGTGCCACAGTGTCAAGTCAAACCCAGACACTGCAGAGCTGTTGATTTTAGCATATGTGAGTTTGCTCCGGTTGGTGATCACAAGATTCACCTACTTGAGAACACAGAGAACCAGTGTGTGTGGATATACCTGGTCTGTACAGGTTTTTTCCTTAAATTATTTCTGTCTCACTTTTTCCTCTAGACAAAACTGTCAGGGTGGAGTTTCCTATCAGAAGTGTTTTCAATAAATAAATCACATTTCTTTCCAAAATTCAGTTTCAAAGCTGGCAAAACCTTGAAGCATGTTTTGGAAGAAAATGCATGTTTCTAATGGGCCAGGTAGATTTGGCTCCAGGCTTAATTTCACAGCTTAGTCAACGATTTGATACTTTATACATCACAGACTTTGATTGCATGCCATGAATCTTTCCAACTTCTATAATTTGCAGGTGCCTGTGTAAGCTTGGAGATGTGAATGTTGAAACCATCTGTGCTGAGCTGAGATAGATGTTATGTCTCCTACACAAATCGTACCAAGGGTTGTCCCAGCTGCTGTGGCTGCTGCCAGGCCCAGAGCAGCATTGAATTCCAGGACATGTCAGCACTTGTGTTTTTTGGCCTGGGGACAGGCCCTGGTGACGGTGAGCAGAATGCAGCCATGCTCACTCCTCAGAGGTAGAAGAAGGTGCTCAGTAACTTCTGCACAGGGGCAAGCCACATCTCGATTTCAAACCATTAGTGAACAGTAAAATTAAATTGTTCTACCTGAAAAAAGTTGGGCCTGACCCCAAACATTGGATTTCTTTTTTTCTGTTTATTTACCACCAGGAGCCCCTCTCCAGCTTTTATTTCTGCAGCTTTCAAGTGCTACCAGCCTAGTTTCACGTGGAAGGGTTTTGAAAGGGGATTGCAAAAGAAAATACAGGTTAAGTTTGGTCCACACGCTCCTTTCTAAAGGAGCACCTAACATCAGGACCTGATGGTAGCTGGATAAACAAAAAGCAATTGACAGGCTTTTTCTGTCACCTACTCTCACCCTAACTTTGTTTCAAGATTAAATAGGTGCCTTCTGGATTTTGATTCTCTGACTGAGGAAATATTTGATCCTCAAAAAGTGCATCTGCGTTCTGAATGCCCCACTGTTTTTAGATGTCTTAGGACTGGGAGCTGACACTGTCCAGTGACCTCTGAAAGAAGCCACTTGTAGAACCTGGAGCAAGAACATTATAGATTCTTCCAAAGCCATATGCTTGAAAGGTAATGGTGGTTTTCCCCATAATCTGCAACAGAATGTATGATAAATTCAGTTCCTTCATGGAAAATTGCATACCCCCCTTCCAAAATACTGTGAGTCATGAGAAGATAGTATCAAACCAGCGATTTATTTCGTAGTAAACACCCACATCCTGAACTCTCTGTGATTTCTGCTACATCAGCTCAGCGCTAATTAACACAGCATAGGAATCCATGGCTACATGGGAGAGAAGCAGCAGGCAGGATAACATACAGGGATACAAGCAACTGAGTATGTTTCAGAGCCATTGCGATTTTGGGGAGGATACCCTGGACTCCAGGCCCCAGGGTGGGGACAGGTCATCCTTTACTTAGTCCTCCTCCTCCCAAAATAGTGTTTGTAAGCAGCAGCGTAGCCGTGGCGAAAAGCGTACATTTCACAAGGGTAGTAGTCCTCGCAGAGCTCCCTCTGATGCTCCTGGGGCGCCTTACTACGCTCCCTGATCCTGTAAAGGAGAGAAGAGGGGTAAGTGCTGTCATCTAAAATATCTGGCTACAGCCCTTTCCTGTCCAGAAACTCCCCACTGGGATTAAGGATCCACCAGCAGAGTCTGTCATCCAGCTACAGAGTTCTTTGCACACCAGCTTCTGTGTTTACCACACCTGGGGAGTGACCTGACTACAGCAGGAATGTTTTGCCTCCTCAGGCAACCTTTTATTGAGGAGCTAAGTAAGGTGGTGGGGAGAGAAGAACAGCTCCTGCCTTATCTTGAGGAAGAGTCTTCCCTTTTCAGCCTTCCCTGGCCTGCTCTGTTCAGCTCTTCTGTTCTTTCCCAAAAATATGCATAGAAAAAAAGACCTGAATTATTCTGCAAAGGTCCTGAGGAGAAGGTTTGCCTTATGCCTTGCTATGAGATTATTTCTGTGCTTCAGTCTTTATTTTTACAAGCCTTGAATAAGGCATGAAATTGGTTATGTCTATATTTTATAAATGAGGCAAGAAGGCCTTCAGATGGCCCTTTGATTTAGAAAAGGTCATGCAAGTTCTGCATGAGATCTAAGGACTAGAATGAGATCTCAAACTGAGCTTTCTTTTTGACCATCGCACACCCATTCTATCTCCTTCTGTTGGTTCTTCCTTCAGAAAAATTAATCAGTCTTCTCAGCATGTGACATGTCTCCTAATCAAAGGACCCACTCTCTGTTATCTGAATTCTTGCTTTTCCTGGGATTGGGGATTTAAATGGTACATCACATTAAAAGTGGGACTGAGACTTCTTACAGGTCACCGTGGCTGCCACCCCTGGTACCAGCCTGTGCTTGGCAAGGAAGAATCCCTTCCCACTCTCAAGCTCAGCGTCCTGAGGCCATGACATACCTCTCCTGAGTGATGGCTCTTAGTCTTGTGTCAGCCTGTATGAAGTCACTGGCCCTTCGCCTGTTGAGGAAGGGATCTGAGAAGGCAAGGGGTTATTCAGAATGGCATTTTTTCAATGTCAGATTTCAACAAAAGCTAGTTTCCTCCTTTATAACAGCCTCCTTGTCTGCCCTCCCATGTACAATGAAATCCAGGACCTTTTAATATTCCCTCCTGTCCCCCGGCTGGTTCATGTGCAGGCTTTCTCTTGCTCTGCTCTTACTCAAATCACCCAAGGGAATGCTACTGTGATTTTGCTGCCCCAGCACTCTGAGTGAGTGGAGAGGCCCAAAAGAGGCTGGCACCAGGCTACACAGACCATGGGACATCTGAGCACTCTCAGAAGAGCTACAAAATTGTGCAATTGCTCACAGGAAGGGCCTGAGTAAGTCTCTCTGCATCCAGGGTTAGACAGTCATTGAGAAGTCTGTGTGGCAGTTTTGGACTGAGGGACCTGAAAGTCCCTTCTGACTTTTTTGAGAATCATTACAGTCCTATTGCAGAGTTCAGGAGTCTGTGGATGTCATTGATATTGGCTTCTACATGTGCCTTTGTGCTGCTGATTATTTGCTTTGTTCTTCTTCCAGATGTCCTAATTTCTTTTTAGTACCAAATCACCTGTTTTCTAACCTCTCCACGATATTGCTTGTTCCAAAGAGAGACTCTCCACCCTTTTCATGCCTTCCCTATGACACTCTCCCTCTTCCAGACAGAGGACCCCTCCTATTCACATACCCTGCCTGCTTCCAAGGTGCTTAGAGAAAGGCTCTCCTTGTTCTCGGGGGAGAATAAATTCTGTATGTGGCTTCTACAGTATATCTTTCCATGCTCATCCCAGAGATTTTTGAGCAATCTTATTTTTTTAGTGTCAGCTAACCTGGTTTTGGTACACATAATAGAGACCTGAGCTCTGTTCTCAAATTTTCTTTTCCAATTCTTATTATATTCTATGCAAAATGGAAGTATGAGCTTGTGCCAAAACACGTGAAGTCTTCTTTTAACTCTTCCCTTTTCATTCTGAAGCTCCAACACTCAGTAAATTAATTTTCCCTGGGCTCAGTGGTTCTATCTATTTTATCCCTAGTAGAAGTACAAGTAAATGATCTTAGACATGTCTGTAGCACTTTTCAAATTCAATAAAATAGTAAAGCAATCTCTTACTGAGATACTCATGGGACTCCATGCTCTCATGGGACTCTGTGGAAAGAAAGAATGAAACATGTATTATGACACTGTATTGATGGGATTCAGTATTTCATATTCAGATCAATAGAACACACATAGAAATCGGAGAAGCCAGGTTTTAAGGTACATGTTTGAAAGGAAGAGAAAGGGGTCAATGGTGTGACCTAGAATTAAAATGAGGAGTTTAAAGGACTCAGGAGTTTAATACAGAGCTACCTGGTGATTTACTCATTGCTTCCAAACTCATGCTTGGTCATCCAGCCTGATTCTCCAGCATAGTTCCTCACCTTCTAACTCCTGACACTACAGTGGATAGGATACCAATTTGCCTTCAAAGCTTGCATGTGTTCTTACAGAATGGATTAGCACAGTGAAGTGCACTTGACTCTTGCATGAAGCAGCATCTTAATCTCACCAATATGGAACTGTGTGCCTCACAGGAAAAAGGGGATGATATTACAAAAGGAAAAAGGCAAATCTTCCAATTAGTAAGGAATAATTAAGAATCAGCACTCTTATCATAGTCCAGACTAAAAAAGGGACAAAAAGAGGAGCAGTCTGTGAGGTGAGCTGGAACAGAGAGGAAGGGGTTGAAACATCCTGAACCGTGAATTCTGATGATGAGATAACAGCTCTGGATCAGGACTAGGAAGATCTGACTCAGGGGCAGGAAAGCAGGCAAGAGATCAAGTTAAGGGAAAAGAAGACACAAAGTAAAATAACAAACATTTGAACAGACCCATAAATGTCTGTAGGTTTGGAGTTTTCATTCTATCCAGTAATAAAGGTCACCTACCGTAGCAAGTGGCAGCCATCACCAAGACAGCCAGGAGCGTGAGGATGACGAGAGTGCGCATTGTGCCAGTGCGGGGAGGAATCTCTCACTCTGTCTTTCTCACTGTGTTTTGCTCTCTTCTCACTGAGGGTAGCTGGAGATCCTGGGCTGACTGCAAAATTAGCAGTAGAATGTTTATTATGAAAACAGAGCAAAGGAGGGAGCCCATGAAAGAGCCTGGGCAAGGTGACAGCTA
This sequence comes from Parus major, assembly GCF_001522545.3. Lineage (NCBI taxonomy): Eukaryota > Metazoa > Chordata > Aves > Passeriformes > Paridae > Parus > Parus major. The sequence goes on along the minus strand of NC_031773.1, from coordinate 45,611,804 downwards.
GCTGGTACACATTCTTCTTGTATCTATTACAGAACATCCTCTATTAGCAGATTAGGTTTTGGGAAGGAAGGGGCATCCCCCCTTCCTGTCTTAGTTCAGGGCTGGGGGACATAATCCAGAGGCAAACATGTCACTAGCACTCCACACTCAGAAAAGCTGGCCTAGGCAAGTGGAAGGAATTTCACAGGCTGCCAGGGGCCCAAAGGCAGAGGTGTGTGTTGATCCCAAATATAAATATTTGTTTTTCTGATTTTTCCTCTGATCTGCTCTCTTTCCTCTCATCATACTCTGTCTGGATACAACCAGCCCAAACTCTTCTGTCAGCTTTGCCGATGTAGACTCTGAGCATGAAGCTTCAAACATTCCTGTCCCACTCAGTCCCCCCCTCTCCAGCTGGCTTCTGCTGCAATGCCAACCTGCCAGCTATCAGAGGAGGAATACAACCCTGCTGCTCTCTTTCATCTCCTACTTCATTGCTTCAGGAGTGACAAGTAACCCAGAACTTCATCTTTGAAGGCTCTCACTGTGGTGCTGACCCTAGGCTGCTCTTGTATCCCAAAGGACAGCATCTTGGTGAAATCAGAGGCAAACATTTCCCTCTTTGGTCTAGCCCTAGCAGTCCTTGCCTCACTGGACACTGAAGTCACACGTCAATATAAGGCTTTTCCTTTGGGATGAATCTTCAAGGCCAGCAGTCTCAGAGAGAATTACCTTGCCTTTTAACACCTGAGAGTTTGACTGGATCCAATATCATGGGCAGCAGAGATGGACAAAACATCAGTTGATCCACTCTCCAACTCTTGGAACAGTAGAAAGCAGTGAAAGAGAAAAGGAGTTACAGAGATGGCTATCCCTGCTGAGTGAAAAGGAAAGAGTTTGCTAGAGGCAGGGGACGAAGGGAGGGAGAGAGGGAGGGTGGGTGTCCTGCAGTGGCGGTGATGGGGCTGGGCCCCCACACACTGCCTGGGGATGAACCTAGGGCACAGGAACCATTCTTTTGCCTCATACAAACTATGACTACTGCCTGTTTTGTCTATGTGTATATGCAGGATTTCTCACTGGCAGAGTGCAAAGTGAATGCACTTTGGTGCAGATCATTCTCCCCAAAGCACTGTGCCGTTGTCACTGCTGTCACCTTCAGAGGCCACTCCGTGAAGCCGCACTGAAGGTAACACAGCCAACAACTACAGGAACATATAGCCAGAGCCTAACACTTCATCAGTGAGGAGTGAAATTCATTGGAAGAACATCACTCAGCTTTGCAATTTACCCTTTCAATGCCAAACTCATGACCCTTTTCTGAAGCCTCCTGTCTCAGGAGAGAGAAAAAAAAAAACTGACCAGGGACTTCAACTTCAGACCAAAGAGAAAGAATTGCTCTTCATCCCTGTTATCCCACCCCATGTGGAGAGCAGGTCAGTCCTGCACCATCAAGGTCCCTCCACACACATCAATTTCTTGCCTGTTCAGTGCTTAGCCTAAAATGAGGAGGAAAACTTGGGGAAAAGCCATAAGTTTGCTATAGACACAAGGTCAAAAGGGAACTGAGACTTTGCTGCTCCCACCCTGTGCCTTGCTACTCCAGTCTCTTTAAGGAAATTCTCTGCTCTGGGATCCTTTCAATTTTTTAAAACTTAGAAGTTTTGGACTTATTTTTGAATTTGGATTTTATATGTTTCCCAAGTATCTTGTACAGTAGCTGCTAAGAAAGGAAAACATGAGGGAGAGGTTTGAGGATTGACCCCTGTGGGATAGCAGTGGGGCACAGAGAGAAAGATGTTGGGTATACTTTGGAATGAAAGTGAGGCTGCCCAGTGGGAAACTCCAACACACTTTTGAGCCTAACCCTTTTTATTTGTCTTCACTCAGGGCAGAGCTTTCTGCTCCCTAGAAGACTCTGCTCCCATTTCAGAGGACTCTGATCCCAGAATGCCTGGAGCATACCCTGCCATCAACCACAGGAGAACAGCCACAAACACCACTTTAACCCAAATGTTTCATTCCTCACCACAGAGGCAATACATTTTTCAAGGGATGAATGAACATGCCAGCTACACAGCCTTATACCAACAAATCTCTTTCGGGGAATGCTTCTTCTTGCAAAAGCACTCCTTTCTACTCCCCCTACACTCCATACTTTCCCAGCACACATCTCCCCTACTCAACAACCGGGGCTGCCCTGAGGGTAACACACCATGCAGCACAGTGAACCCAATCCCTCTGCTTTCTTGCAGCATCCACTGGTTAGAAATACAGAAAGGAGCTTAGAAAAACTGGCATATGCCTGGGAATTCTCTGTAGGCTCACAAATAAAGGAGGGGTCAGAGAAGCAGCCCTGATGTGTCTGCTGCTGGAGTGGAAAATCACAACACTATACATGCTGTAGCAAACACTCCTAACATTTTACAGCGGTGAAGCACCAGCAAGGCAATAATAATAATAAGCAGCTGTCCAGGAAAAGCAAGGCAGTCCCTGCATACTCACTAAGCTGTTGCTTCCCTGCCAGTCTGCAGCTCTTGTCTCAGGGGGCAGCTCTCTTGGCGTCTTGGACCCTGGACTGAAGAAGAGGGACCTTTTATTTATTAGCATCGATCAGTGACTCCTCCCCTCTCCAAGTCTTGATCCACCCCCAGGCTACCATCAGAACCACCTTCTGCCCACAGCCAGGAAGCCAGCAACATCAAAGAACTGATCCAAAAGGGAGAGAGCCAGAGCACACACCAGCGGCTAGTGGGGACACAGCCACATCCAGGCTGCCTTTCTGTGCCTGAGAGCAGTGAGCGGACAGAGATACGAGAACAAGCTCCAGTCTCCTTCTTTGTTGCAAGAACCCCCTCACCTTTCACCCCCTCCTTTTCTGGCTGTGGTCTATCTCAAGTTACAGTGCTAGCCAGGGCACTTGTTCTTCCACAGGGAACAGTAGGCCAGAAGCCTTTTTCCATCTCATGTCATGCTGCTTTTACAACTGACCCCCCTCTCAACAGCAGGCTAGTATCAGACTGAAAACTCACATTAAGAAGGTGTCAGCTGGGAAACCCCAAAAGTGCCACACTGTACAAGGCAAAGAGTTGGCTTACACAAACCCAAGCCCCTGAGACGCTCTGCTCACATCAGACTCACAGCAGTGGTGGGCAGCCCAGGACATGTGACTGCTGGACTGGACTTTGGGCTTCTGGCCCAAAATGAAAATGATAGCATATCCATGGAGATAGAGAACCATCACTGTTTGGACAGAGAACAGGGAGAAGCTCCTGTCCAAGGGCTTTGTCTTTAGCTCCTATTGCGCTCTGTGAGTTTGGGGAAGGTTCAGACTTCACTGTGGCGATGAGATACCATGTTACTTGTGTCCTTGTACAAGCAGTTGTTGGTCCTCAGAGCTTGAGAACAGCAGTCTTGAGTTTTCCTCAAGACAAAGGGCATGTGATCAGGAACCACCTTTGAAAAGTAGTGCAAACAGGAGGCCATTTCTTGCCCTTGTCTACCACCCTTCAGAGTCATCTAAGTTTTCAGTCCTATGACATGCTGAACCCTGAAAGAAATCAGGACTCAGAAGATCTGGTTGCCCTCATCTACCTGGATACTGGTAAACCATTGGCCCCAGTGCCATCTGGCAAACTCTTAGGTAAGTAGGAGAAAATGGGCGTTAAAACAAAAATGGAAAGGTTGTAAGGAAACACACAAATGGGGCAAAAACTTGAGCAGTGGAAAGGAGAAATCGTGAGAAACTGCTGATTGAATTTCTCTTGGGACTAGTTTTTACTTTACTTTACTTTACTTTACTTCTCTTAATGACTGGCTTTAAAAATGAATGGGTTTTGAGGAATTTTGTCAATACACAAAGCAAGATGGCAACAGCAGTGAAAAAGAAGTCTGAGAGCTCATACAGAATGAAAACGATGATGTTTGAATCTTCATTAACAGGAACAGAATAATATGCAATAGGGCAAAGGCAAGGTCTGCCCTCAGGATTAGCAGTAAGAATCCTGCTGTAAATTAAAATCTCATAAGCTGGAAGTGGGGAACAAAACAAAAAACTATGAACCAACAATCACAAAGGCAAGGACAGAATACTGATTCTGAGATGTCTACTGAAGGTGTGCCAGTGACATGGAGCTTCTGTCAGTGCCACTGGAGGAGTTACCAGGGAGACCTCAGCAGGATTCCTCTGCATACCCAGGTCACTCCCTTCATGGAATAATTCTGCTGGGAAGTGCTATAGATGAAGACTAAAAGACAATAGGATTTGCACTCACACCCAAAATGACAGACCTTTCCACCATAGCCTGTGGGAATTGCTTCTCCATCCCTGCATTGACCTCAAGGCCTTTCTAGCAGGACAATGGACTAACAGTCAGGTTTTGTTTCCAGTACCCCCCCAGAGGCTGTTTCACAGTCCACAGCTATCGTGATTAGCAGAAGTCCCATTTCCAGCCTCTGTATTTAAAGCCATGATCCACATCTATGTGTCCCTCACTGAGTGCCCAGCTCATGCTAAGAAGGCTTCAGCAGAGTTGCTGAGCACTCCGGTCAGGGAATAAACCCTAGCAGCTCTGCAACAGAGCAGGGTTTCCAAACCCAGGTTGCCCAGAGTATCAAGTAACTGGATTTACCAATGTGGACAGTCCTTTTCAAATTTGCTTCTGTGTTTCAGGATGTAAGTTAGTCAACCACCACATGGTCTATGGCTTACAAAGAGATTTCTCAACATAATAAACAAGTGCTTCTTAGAACAACTAGTTCTACAGCACATGAGAAAACAAGACTTTATTTTTACTTTTCCATCTAGTCCTAAGTAATACCTAGGAACTGATCCAAGAAGCAAGAATAATTGAGCCACTAAGTAAGAGTGTTTGAGTATCCACAATATAATTAAAGTCAACAACCTCATGGAATAAATCGTGCTGAAAACTAGCATACTGACACTAAGCTTTAGAAAGGGAGATGTTTTTTAAACACAGAAGCTAGTCAAAAGACTATGAAATAAAAATAAACAGAACACATTTCAGACATTTAAAGAACTTGATATACATATCTGGATGTGTGTTAGCTCTGGCAGCAAACTCACTCTGCTACTCAAAATTAAAACTAAAACTAGTTCAAATGCTAGTTGAACATGGGGGAAAAAAAGTTTCAGAACTAGATTTAAAATTTTCCAAAGATTAAAAGAAAGAGGGAGCACATAAACAGGAAAATCTAGTTTCATATCAATCAAACTTTTTTTTTCAAAATAACTGCAATGACTAATTTCCACTTCCATGATGGAATGGGGGAAAAAGAGTAATTTCACAACAAGTAAGTGGTGGGGTTTCTTCTTCAAAAATATTTAAACACCTTTCTTGAATCCTGTTTTGACCTTTCCCTCAGGAAAGTTTTGCCCCGAGCATTACAACTTTCTGAAAAAATAAGTTTCCAGTGTGAAAATACATATTGTTTGTAACAATGTGGATCTATGCATAGTCTTAGGACTGGTGTAAAAACCACTGTCTGAAGGTCACAGGTAGTGTCAAGTCTTCTGTGGGTGAGGAAGGTTCCCACACCATCTTACAGCTGTTTTCTTTCATGCTTCCTCCAACATTTTGGACAGTTTAGAAGATTCTCTTTCCATCTTATGTAATAACTTTCAGTAACTTTATCCTGCTTATGGATGTGGAGTACACCTGCATGTCCAACCTGAAGGATGTCACTGGGCTCTGGGACAAATGGTTGCCCAGTATCCCAGGGCTAAGGAGCAGGACTGAAAATAAGCACCATTAAAAGGCTCAGATCCTTCTTCCCTGAACAAATTGAGAGGGTGAGACGATAATTCTTCTGCCACTTGCTCTGACTTACAGAATTCAGGCCTGTCTTCGCATTAATCATGACCATAAAGAGAAGTTTGTAGTTGGTGAGCTGTGGGGGTTAGCTGGTTAGTTGGTTGGTTGGTTGGTTGGTAGGTTGGTTGGTTGGTGAACTGGGGAGGTTTTTAGCCACTGTATTATGTTTGTGGTGGCAAAATTAAATTTCATTTAATCTACTGAAATTCAGAGATTAGTGTCCAGACACAACCTCTATGCAGCTGTGATCCTCAAAGTTACTTCCTGTAATCCATCAAGCTTCAAAACAAAGCCCAGTGTCCTAGAAAAATCTCAGTGTGGCTAGGAATACAGGAGCATTTGGAGTCAGCAGTGCAGTCTAATGGGAGCTCATTGCTCTCCAGTTCTGCTTGCTGGAAAAAAAGTGAGCCTGGCTCAAGCCTTCAACTCCAATGCTCAGCACACTCCGTGGGATATCACTGAGCTACCTCAAAGACTGACTATCTCTTTTTGGCCAGGCCTTCCCAGAACAGCTGTGTTTGGCTGGTAATAGGAAGTTCATGAGCAGAGAAGACTAAAATTTCACAGAAGTCAGACCAAGGTTATTCAGTTCACTGAATAAAGCAACCAAAACATTTCAGGGCTAAGAGCTAACTCTATTGCTTCCTTTGGCTTCACCCCCACCCACCCACACATGTCCACATACACTGATCAGCATATTTCTCTTTCAGTCTGGGAAGGAAAGAAGAGGCAGGATAATATTAATGTTATTTGGATGCTGATAAAATTGGCAGAGGCTCTTCTGTAGAGATTAAATAACCCATATAAGAAACTTGCATTTCCTGTACTTCAAGAATCCAATTAAAAACAGGGCAAGCAAAATGTTCAAACTTTGACTATATAAACAGAGCATGCTTCTGGGTTGCACTTTTATGGGAAAAGGGAACAGAAATCTCTCTTTCCACACCCATCCCACTTGCTTCACCACATGAACACAAAAATGTCCTGACCTGATTAGTTTTTTTGGGATCAGATGAGATTTACCCGCCTTGTTTCCTGTACAGACATAGGAAGAGATAAGAAAGCAGCTGTGGTTTCATTCTTCTCATTCATCTGGTAAATAAAAAAAAATAACAATAATGCTGCTTTTATTTTTTTTTTAGCCAACATATTTAGGATAACATCTTAGATCCCAAATCTGCCAATCCTTGTGAAGCCAAGATTAGATAGAAACATTTATGTTCTGTTTGTCTTGAATGCAGGAGGCCACTGAAGTATTTACAAGCATCCCTCTAGTATTATATCCATTTCTTTGTTCTATCTCAGTTCAGTATCTAAAGGATCATAAATGTTGTCTTAATAAGCAAGTAAATTTTTCTGTGGCACATCAAGCCTCTGGTCTTAGCCTCTGTTGTTAATATCAGATAGAGTACAAAGGAATGCTAGGGAGTGGAGGGAAATACACAATACACAGCTAATTGTGAAATGCTGTTTGTGGCAAGAAGAAAGGCATTCTTATTTATTGAAGTATGAAATCTGATTATTATCTTCTTGTGGGTAATTACAAATTATATTAATGTTCCTAACATCACATGATAGTCAAATAATTCAACTTGATGACCTGCTTTAGTATTCATTTCACACTGTTTACATGCTTTTTGAATACACATTTTTTATTTATTAGTATTAAACTTGGCAACTGATTATTTTTATTAAGAAATGTTGTGTTCACATAGCAGGAAAGAATTTTAAAAGGAGAAGGAAAGAGAAAAGGAATTCAATAAACATTTGGACAATGTTTTCAGGCTTATGGTGTGATTCCTGGGGTTTTCTTCTCAGGGCCATGAGTTGGACTCAGTGATCCTGGTGGGTGCCTTCTGACTTAGTACATTCTATGATTCTGTGATAAATCAGTCCTTTTAGATTAATTTTTCCTTCTTCCTAAGATGGCACTGGACTCCAAAAGCCACCACTCTGCCAGAGGTATCTTTGACATTAGTGGTCCCAATTTTCTTTACATTATAAAAGAAACAATAAAATAGTATAAATGGAGAACAAAGAAGATGTCTGAGTGTGGAAGCACTGGGAAGAAAGGCATAAGAAGGGCTACAAGAACAGCTCATATTGATGGCAGATGGATTAGCAGGTCATTAAGATCCCAGCATATTGACACAGATCCTCGTGAATATCCAAACTGGGGAAAAAAAAAAAACAACAAATCACAGTTTAAAACCAGATGAATCCTGAAACCAGAGGCAGAGTCCACCTAAGACTTAATAAAAGAAAAAAACAAACTAAATCTCTGGAGAGATCAAGAACAGGATTGAGCTCTAAGACACCTAGATGAGGAGACAAAGGAGGATGAGTTCTAATGATGCATCTAAAAGATGCACCTAAAATGAGGAAAGGGTGGCCAAACTAAGAGAAACACCAGAGATATAACAAGAACTCCAGAGCCTATGAATTGAATCTTCTATGTGACTGCAAGAAAATGGAATGGTATGAACAAATGCCTTCTGGTGCCTATGAATATGTGGTTATGAAGGTGTTCGTCTGAGTGAGTGAAATCAGTGTGGTTTGAAATAAAATAACCTTTCCTTTCTATAGTGTCTTGCATTGCTCCCTCTTACTTCAATATTGCAACAATAATCACTACAAAATGAAGTATCACAGGGCAGTAAAAAGACCTTTTATGATGTCCTCAATATGGAAAACTCTTTATCCAAACCCAACTCAAGTAGTCCTGCAGCTTTGGAAGTCATCTGCTTGGTAATAAGTTTCTTTCTGAGCTCTTTCCATTTTGTCTTGTGATCTTTTTAGCCAGGCACTGGTAGGAAAACCAGGATAGGTGTACAAGAAGAGCAAGGCTCCAGTGCTGCAGGCATGAGGTGAAAGTTTTGGATTCAACATTCCCCCTCATTTGCTTAGACTGGGGTGTCCTCTGCTAAAATTGCCTGTCATTTTTTTGTCTACTTACATGACTGAGGTTGTAATTTTAAGATACAATACAGATGTCAAAAAATCACATAAGAACACACATTTTACTTACAATATGTATCATAGAAGTTGCATTCTACTATTTTCCACAGTAGAATCTTCCTTTAAAGACTTTTGCCAACAAAGACACTTTTGTCCTTCCTGGGCTTTAACTAACGTGGTTTTTTTTTTCCTCTGTTCCAGTAATAGGATCTGCTTACAATACTTCCTGGCACCAACTGAATTGGATTATTTGGGATTATTTGGGATTGTTTTTCACTGTCTCCCACCTACAGCCATGGCTTCACTGGAAAATGTTACTGTAGATTTATCAGGAAAATACACTGCATGAGTCACATACTGGGTACAGAAGCAGTTAGAGCCCTGCTGGCTGGTTGGTAAGATTAGTGACAATGTTGTTTACATTTTCATACAGCAGACATTGAATGAGAATCTCTGCTGGGCATATAATATATACCAAATATCTGTACATGTCTGAAGAACGCACCTTCCCCTGTGTTACTTGGCCAAGCATCTGTCTGTCACTTCAGCTCTTTGAGGCAGGTGATTGTCTTTCTTGATGGCCATTTCACTAGTGAACTGAAGGAGGAACCAACAAACCTACTGGAGGATCCATTAAATAAAATAGCAATACTACACAATAAATAGGACATACTCAGTATCTCCTAAAAAGACCCTTGTCTATTTTGAGACCAGAGTGTAAAACTGAAATGAACAGTAACGACTGCAGTCAGGACAGTCATTTCATTAGAGTTGCTCAGGGATTTCATTACAATTAAGGTCCTGTTTGTGCCAAGTGCTAAACAAGCTGCAGAAGGGAGTGATGTGTGATTATGTGCCTGTCCTCAGCCCTCCACAGGAGAAGAGGTCTGTCTGGCAAGAACACGTGCCTCAGCCAAGGGCCCTTTTATCCCTGCCTGGGGCTTGCTGATGACAAATGATACACAGATGTCCCAAGTTCAGTTTCTTTTTCAGCCCCTGGAGCTCTTCTGCATTGTTGGACCTGCCTAGACTCTCTGTGCCATCACTCCAACAATGATCTGTTACTGTCTCCATCCTCTATTGCTAAACAGGAATCTCTGTCATTACCCTAGCTGGGAAGATCTTGAGTAAGTAAGAACGTAATAATTTATCACACTGGGTTTGAACTTCCAGAAAGGGACACCATCAGTAAAATGGCAGCAGGAGTGCTATGAGATGCTGCCACTGGAGAGAGATCTGCAAGGTTGGTATGACAGCAGAGACCTCACCTTTAGCTCCTTCTCTTCTGCCTGAGACCAAACACCTGAAATCTCAGATCGGGTTTCTGACTCCTCCATGCAAAACTTAGCACTGAGGCACAAAGTTTACCTTAAGTTGCTCCTGAGAAAAAGATTCCTGATGTCTTATTGCAGAAGCTTTCTTCTGCCTATCCCTGCCTCCCTTGTGGTTGTCCTTCATTCTGCCGAATTGTGTGAGCTCCCTGAAAAGCTACTGGGCCCCAGGAATGTCCCTTGTCCCTGTTCTTAGTGGGAGCTTTTGCTGCTTTTGTCCGTGATCTGGGGAATGGGTTCCCTGGGATTTCTCTAAGTGGGTGGTGGAGCTTGGGGAGAAGCAGAGAGGATGGTGCTTGTCCAGAAAAAGAGTCCCCTCCCACTCATGTTGCCCATCTGTGACATCTCTGTCTGTGACAGAGAAATTCAGAGAGGCAGATTTAATATATTAAACATAAATAAAACAGCACCAAGTCTTTGGCTGATTGTCACGGCTAGAAATAGAAGCCAATTACTTCAGGAACTTTGGGTTTGCACGGATTCCCAGCCTAAGGACAGACACTCAGATAAACCCAGCCTAAGCTGAAGTAAACAGTACTGCATGAATTTTCAAGAAGGTGGCACTGAAGTGAGTCAGAGCACGTTGGTACCATTGAAGGCAAGGAGCAAAGAGCAGCTCTCAAGCAGCTCATCCTGGGTGACTTGAGGATCCCAGCAAGGATGTGAGGGCATGTTACAAGCAAGACTACAGTACCCCTGACATGAAAAAGCTAATCATGCAGTTTGGGGACTTTCCACTTCTGCCCAACACATAATCTCACCAAACCAGTAGTACCATAATACCTTAGAGACCACTGCCCTACATTCAGGTGTGTCTGATCATTTGAAAATGGGACAGGACAAGCAGACACACAGACCACCTGATTTCCATAGGAACAGCCAAAGAAAGAGTCCCACCCTATTTGTAAAATGCTGGTAAAGCAGTTTCTCAAGTTTGAAATGTTCTGGATGCAGTTAGCTATATTATTAAAAGAAAAAGGGTTTTATTGCCCTAAATTGCAGAGCCAGACTTGCCAGGAAGGAGTCCACTGAAATACCAGTCTCAGGACTCAGAGACCAAACAGAAACCTTCAAACAGGGCCCCCAGCCCAAGTGATAATCCATTTGCTTGTGTTGCTTAAGTCTCTCTTCATCACCCTCTGACAGAGGGTGCCTGGTGGGTTCTCTCTGCTCCCCCTTTGCATAGGGTATTTGTTCTTTTTAAAAGGTAGTGCCTGGGGCATAAGTGCTAAGGCAGGAACTTTTACCTGGGAGCAGCGGAGTTCTGCTTGAGGCAGAGCTGCCTCCAGGGCATGGGTATGGAAAAAAAGAAATAAAATCACACCAGGGTCAGAGGACCCATCACTCACACAGAGGCAGGGAGCCAGCAGGGAGGAGGAGGGCGCAGTGAGAGCCAGACTGAGAGGGAGCCTGTGGAGCGCCTTGTACTTTCAAACCTCCAAGGTGCTTGCAGATTGCAAGGCAGAGAGACTTTGGTTTGGGATCAACCTTAACGGGGTGATTCTCAGGTCACCCTGCTTCTGCCTGCTGCTCTGTGGGAGCACTGCATCTTTTCAGAGTGCTTTATCTCCCTGCGGCAGTGAACAATCCGGTCACAGCAGGGACACCACAGATGTGCTGTTCCCATGCTAGAGACCTGCAAGATGGAAGCACCTGAAAGACCCAATAACCATGGCAGCATCCAGACTACCAGATGACAGAACAGGTCTGTGAAAAGAAGATTGATGAACATTTAAAGACTGTTGGTCATTTGATATAAGCATTACTACCTCAGTTATAGCATAAGAAACTGCCTTTCACTTTAACAATACCTCCCTTTCTGCTACTGTCTTGCCATGACTAAATGTACCAAGCAAGGGTTCATTCACATTTTCTTCTCACCTGCTACTTATACTTCTTGATTATGTAAATATACCTTCTTAATATCTTTGTAATAAAATATTTTAAATACGATAATATTTAAATATTTGCTAATTATTCAAAATAATATTAAAGTATTGATGACACAAATGTACATTCTTCATATCTGCTTAACATAATATTTTCTCTACTGCTATTATCTCAACAGAGCAAAAAATGTGAAAATATTCCTATGAGATGGGGTCTGAGACCCCAGATGACTGGGGATCCAAAAAAGCATAGCTACTGCTTGGAGAAAGCATTGTGGAAAGGAACCACATTCACCATCAGACCTCAAAAGAATAAAGCAGTTCATCCAGGAGAAAAGGTCTCACTGGCAAGGAGTGAGAGATGAAGGGAAAACAATGATCCAGATCTGTTCAGCTTCAGCTGTGTCAAACAAGCAACCAAGTAAGACAGCCTTTTACTCATGGTGAAATACTGCCATTTCAACTTAAGAAAACAGCCATTGAGAGTCACAGGGACAGGGAAGGTGAAGGGAAAGTGTGGCCATATGGCTTACATTCAGGAGACCTGCATGAAGAGGATCTGGGCTCTGTCTCCAGCTCCGCCTACAGGCTTTGTCAACAGCCTGGGGTAAGTTACTGTCTGTCTCTTCTGTTTCTCAGCCAAAGAACAGAAAAAATTGGCCAAGGGAAATAAAGTCTTGATTGGAATGGGAAGTCATGTTATATCCAGGATCAACACCCACATTGAATTCCAAGATGCCAAAGAATACTCTGAGCACAACAGATTTATATTTGAAGTATCACCTCTGTATTTTAAAACACAATCTTTCAGGCATACAACCTTCTATAATTTAGTGAAGAAGAAAACAGATGAATAGTTTTTTCTTGAGGTGATTATATTATTCCTTCCAGCAATTAACAGCAACAGAGCAAAAAACCAGGAAAACTGTAAGTTCCCATCCTGCTCTTCTGATAGCTGATTAGAACACTCAAGGATTTGACATTTGTCTGCAGCTGCCCACACAAATAAAAGAAACTAGATAATGTAAAAAGTAATGATGTGCTGTATTAAGCTGGACTGAGAAAGTTACAGATAGCAATACCACCAAAGCCTCATCTATTAGGTGAAAGGCAAGAAATAATGCTGGTGATGTAGACATACAAAACACATGACATGGGTGGCATAGAATTACATCTCTAAGAAGATGAAATGTGGACTCTGGCCTAGGAACAGAGGAAGGTGGGAGACATGAAGAATATATAATACTCATAACACGGGGATAGGGAAAAAACCTGGAGTGCTCACATAGCCCATGTGTTTAGGCTGGAGACTGGATGGGGCTGGCATTTCAGCCAGGATGTGGACAGGATGTGGGGTTCTCCAGGGCTGTTATGATCTATGGAGGATCCAACAGCTTGAGCCCTGGTGAGCGTGTGGGGAGGAGGATGCAGTGCTCTGGTAGAGGGCAACTCTGCATAGCTGTCATATGGGGAGGCCTGGTGCAGGCAGGGATGCAGGTATCCGTGGGCCTTTCTTCTAACCCAGACAAAATTGCTGCTTTGAGCAGATCATTCAGCACTAGCCTGCCTGCCTGTCTGGATTTGCAGGTACTTTAGCAGAGAAGGGAGAAATTCAAATGAGAGAACAAGTACACTTTTATTCAATGTGCATCTTGTGGTTTTGCAGGTTTTTCCACAGAAAATGTTCCTCTGAAGTTTCCTTAGTGACTAAGCCAAAATGGGTCAAAGAGGTATTTGATTCACAGCCTTAGAAAAAAACACTTCTGTGTTCTCTTCTCCATCATTATCAGTTCTCTGTGGTATCCGCCCTGCACCTTCCCTCACTGACCCTTACCTGTTGACTGGCCACATCACTCCTTGGGCCAGTCCTCTCCTTCTCCCAAAACAGCCTTTGGCTCATCCTTGCCCTACTCTTTCACAGTCCTGCAAACCACTGTCCCAGTTGTATCCTTCAGACAATATTTCCTCCTCCTGTGTCAGCTGTCCCCACCTCTTTGCCAGCCTGTGGGCTGCCACCTGTGGTACTGAGAGGAAGGCATCCTGTGTGGAGGTGACTAGGAGTGATTAAGTCCTGTGATCTGTCCACCAGCAAGAGAGAGTTTGTTTCTAATACTTCTGCCCAGATTTATTGGCTTAATTTCCTTCCAGATGAACTCCCCTTGGCCCCTCAGCACAAGAGAGACATGGAGTTCCTGGAGTGAGTCCTGCAGAGGATAACAAAGATGATTAGGGGACTGGAGCATCTCTCTTATGAGGAAAGACTGAGGGAGCAGGGCCTGTTCAGTCTCCAGAAGAGATGACTGAAAGAGGGCCTCATCAATGTCTGTAATCTGAAGGGAGTGTGTCAAGAGGATGGATCCAGGCTCTTCTCAGTGGAGCAAGCAACAGGACAAGAGGGAACAGACAGAAAGTGATGCACTGGAAGTTTTATCTGAATATAAGGAAGAATTTCTTTATGGTGTGGGTGACCAAGCACTGGAACAGATTGCCCAGAGAGGTTGTGGAGTCTCCTTCACTGGAGATATTCAAGAACCGTCTGGACACAATCCTGTGCTGTGTGCTCTGGGATGACCCTGCTTGAGCAGGGAGTTTGGACCAGATGACCCCTTATGGTCCCTTCCACCAGACCCACTGTGATTCTGTGAACAGAAGTGTCAGGCAGCCATGCCCTTCATCCATTTATGATAAGAAGGACAATGGTTCCTACCAAATGTTGTTCTGAATTGTCACTATCTCCTCCTCCTCATCCTGGGAACTCAGGCCCAGCTCAGTGCTGGACTTCTGTGCATGAGATGGGATCTGACTTAGGCACCATAAAGTTTATCCTGTGACAGCTATTCTGGGAAATATCTGAGAGATTAAAAAAATTCTTTATTCAAAGTTGGCAGGATCCCCAGAAGAAAGAAAGAAGTTCAGTCCTGCCTTGCTGTGTTGGTGGTTGACCTCTGCATGCGTAAGACACCAGGGCTGCCTGGACTGGGAGATGTCTCTTCCCTTTGTGCTGGCAGTCAGAGACCTCTCAGCATCTCCCAGCCACTGCCAAGAGCAGGAGCAATGCTGAGAAGGCAGACTCACATGCAGTGCCTGCTCCTCTTCTTCAGGGTAGGTGCAAAGGTTGTTCAGTCCTTCCGCAGTCAGATTCTCTGCAGCTCAGCAGCTCTCACAGCCACATCTATAACTCTGTGTGCAGTGAACTGACAAAGCTGAGGCACTGATTTTCATGTAAAAAGTCTTGGTTCAGCCTGCAGCAGATGAGGGCTAGTTCACCTCTAAGCAACATCTTGCTACTTAATGTCATACACAACAGTTCAGAAGAATAAAATAAAAAAAAGTTAGTCCCCTTACTGAACTTCCAGGGATCTGTAACTTCTGCTTCTGGAGATATTTCAAACCTTTCTCACCAAAAATGGATATGAAATTGCATCTTCCAACAACACAACCTAATTCCCCGTTCCCTGGGTAAAGACAGCAGCTCTGACAGGCCTCTGCAGCCTCACTTTCCTGCTAGGCAAACTGAGCTTTTATCTTAGATATTCTGAACGTCCTTTGAGTTCAGATGCTGCTGCAGAGTATGTCCGCAGTGCTGAGGTGAAAGGGAACCTCTCCATCCTGCCCTCTGTCAATTTGCATCCAGCATTTCCTCCATTTGCAAACCAAACCAGCCTCCCCAGACAGCTCAAAACATCTGGGCCACATACATCACAAGTTCAGAGATAACAAAAAGAGGCACAAAACCCAAAACTGAAACAAACAAGAGATTGACCCATGCACATGATTCTGCCTCTGGTCTCTACCTCAAATGCCCTGTTGCAGTGGCTAAGCCCACCAAAGCTGCATTGCAGAAGCCTTTGAGCACAGAGATTAAGGTAGACCCCCTTACTCCACTGCCACCACATCTGTGTGCAGCACCCCAGGGCTGTCTGTGCTAAGTCCTGCAAAGTACTGCAGAACAGCTGGAGGAGGAAGAAGAGGCTTTTCCTGTGACTTGCTTGTGGCTCCCAAGTTTGTTGGTTAGATGCAGAGCTCTGTAAGGTGCAGAGGGAATTAAACTCCCCAGTGTACATAATGAAGCTCCTGAAAAGTTATCCCTATAATTAGCTGTGTACAGAACAAGCACAGTCACTGGGGGCACTGCTTTTACTCCCAGGCTTGTTTGCAGAACCAGAGCTTCATTTGTGTCCTATTTTCTTTCCCTGCAGCACTGAGAAAGAGTCACGTAGCTGTGCCCAATTTCTGCATCTGGCCGAGACACAGACTTGAGGCATTCGTGCAGCAGGTCAGGGCCCTCACACTCTTCAGTCTAGACCAAAGATAGATGTGCATGACACTGGAAACACCTACAGTGCAAAGGCTCCTCACAGATGTCTCCTCAGAAGACCATTCCTCTCTACCTCTATACTGCAGAGAAAGGAATAAACCCTTCCTAGGGAGGAGCAAGCTATCACTGTAAAAAGGAGCAGTTTTCCAACTGAGGGAAAGTGAGCAGGGTCAGGCAGGAGATACAGCCCTGCACATTCTAGGACAGGCATAAAACCAGGAGTTCAAAACCATCACACATCACTGACATAAGGATTCTGGAAGGCAGGTGTGAGTCTGCTCTGCCTGGGTTCTGGGCCACTGGGAGGTGAGACATCTCTTATCCTCAAAGCTGTAATGTGACAAGGTCTAGGATGGGACTGGCTCCCCAGTACTTCAGAGGTGCTGATCCCTGTGCTCACAGCTTCACACAGATCAGCAACAAAGTTGCTTCATTCACAAGTCATTCCAGGCCAGTACAACCTCTGGCCATACCCAGGGCAAAAGCAGCAAGGTATTCTGACACCTTAGATCCTTCCCCTCTCTCTGGGGCTCAGCCTCCAGCTCTTAGCATCTATCCTGTACTTCTCTAGTCTTTTTCAATGCATAAAAGCCACAAAGGCACCCAGCAGAATTCAGGCATATAATTTTATATTTTATCCCTGTACACACACTCATTCAAGAGGTCATCTGGTGCAGACAGTTCTCTTCCCTGGCTGTACAAATGGTGAGTGCATGCCTTGCTCTGATCAACAACAACCTCTTCTGGGTAAGATTTCTGACTGCAATATCTTAGGCTCATTCATTTTTGCTGCACCATCTCAGACCTGATTACCTAGTGCTGTTCTGATCCCAAAGCTTCACAGATACCTCCTATCCTGGTGGAAATATCTACTGACAATGCGTCATTTCCATAGGGAATGATTCCTAGCAACCAACCTGACTGGTTAGGCACTGCATTGGTTAAACTCAAAGAAAGGAAGTTTTTTTGAGCTTACTCACTCATAAATACAGAGACTTTGTCCTTAAGTGAAAGACAAGGGGAGTGGAAAATAACATTTGCATAAAAATTCAAGCCATTCACTTACTGCTTTATTTAGTAAAATAAATGGAAAATTTCATGTGATATCAAGCAACACATCTATTTGTAGTATCAGGAGGGGCTGACAGTGGATCTCAGCACGGCACCAAGACCCAAAAGAATGAAGGAAACAGATCCTTGGGAACTACTAGCTCTGCCTCTGATATTGCCATTTCACTATTGACATTTCACTAATATCAGAGGTGTTGAAGCCACCCTTTGCGTCAACAGAGTGGCACAGAAAGACATATTGTAGGGCAATACCAGAGGTCCTGCAGTACTGCAAAAAAGAGATCTGGAGCAAACAAATGAGAAAAGAGATTCCTGGAGAGGATAGACAGCATGTGTGTACATAGAATGATGATTGGAATCCATGACTGACTCAGCTCAGGAAGTGCTGAGCTGCAGGGCAGAGTGAACTCTTCATACACCAGAAACAGACACTGGCTACAGTCATCCTCTTGGCTGAGAATCAGAGTTCTTCATTGAGGGGCTTCTCCTCGGATTTGTCTTCTTTCTAAAACACATTAGAGGCATGAAATAAGTTTTGACATTATTTGGTTTCTCAGCATAGGGATAAAGAAAAAAAATAAATGCCTCCCTGTGCAACAGGAGGATGAATTTTGACAGAGAGAGAACTTTCCACACTGAATGAACATGGAGATTTAATTGTGCCTTTCCCAGAAGAGACCTCTGACAGAGTCCTAAGACCCTATCTGTACACTCTATTCTGTAGTCTTCCTGATAGATTTAATTCTTATCCATGCCACTATCTCTCTGACCTGCTCTCATATGCTGCCATCCACCACGTCCCTTCTCAGCATCCAAAAGCACCCTTCACTTTGTCCCCCTAGATGCTGTTCCCAAAAAATAAATACTTCACAGAGATCTTCATACAGCTGCAGAGATCAGTGAATTCTTCTTGCTGTAGACTAGAAGGCAGAGGTCAATGAAGAAAGAGGCTCTGCAAAGACATCCATCTCTGCTCTGCCCTAAATCTAATTCTCTGTTATTCAGGTGGAAATGTACATGAAAGAGAAAGTGATGGGGATGGGGAGGAGTTCAAGGAACTGAAGTAATCTTCTTCAAGAGCCTGGTAAACAACTGCATCAGGACCCCCTTTACCTTTTGTATTCTTTGTTGGAAACGATTACAGAAGTCCTGTACACGCTCAATGGAGATTTCATCCACAGTCAACAGATCGTGCTCATCATCTGGTGTGTGGAATATAGCCAGAGCTGGCAGCTGGGACTTCTTCAGCTGGAAGTATGACAATACTCGCTCATTGCTCTTCAAATTGCTGTCTAATAGGATAAAGAGAATCTGTGATAGAAATAGGAAATAAAATGTGAGAAAAACAGAAGCTGAGACAGAGAACAGATCCTCAAAGAGTGGTCATATGAAGATTAACAGTGATATTTTTATAAAGAGTTTGAGAAAACCATCCATACTCTGTTAGGACAACAATTTCCTTGGCCACTATCTAGCAGCTCCATGCAGTGCATTTGACTGTATTTTATCAAGTCCAGTCTTACACTACCAAACAAAATGTCTTCTCTCACCTTCTTTAAAAACATACCTACAGAATGATAGGAAGGCAGTCTGCACTTCTATTCTCCTTATAAATTAGGACACAATATGTCTTTTGTCTTAACAGCAAATGTCAAAGAAGCTGAATCCTTTACTTGTATGTTATTTAGATAAGATGCTCACATCCATGCAAAACCCAGGGTAAAAAGGGGTTTTGGTGTGGGAAGAATCAAATTCAATTTCAAGAATGTGGGAAGGAAGTACAGGGCATCAGGAGCCTGCAGGGACAAGAACACGGGAGTACTAAAACCAAAGGACTTAGCGAAGTGAGCTGCAGTGAGCACAAATGAGGATGCAATGATTTGGGAAACAGAAGTTGTTGGCAAGACACCAATGTCCATACAGCCCAGTTCAGTGAAGCATTCAGGCCTGGGGAGAGAAGCTCCACATGCATATCCCAGGATGAGAATGACCTACAGACATTATTATAAAATTTATAAAAGAAAATAAATATATAGCAGTTAAAAAATTTAATCAGTGAGTTGATTAAATAGAATCCCTCAGCAGATGAGATCCAAGTCAATGAAATAAACACCCAGCTAGCATTTGTCATTTTATATTCTTTTTACCCTATGCAATCTGCTGGGCCTAGCATATCCAATGTACCTACAGACAAGGCTATGGCTTCACTTAAACAAGAAAAGGGTTTTTTTGAAAAAAGAAGAAATGTAATGTGAAGATTATGTGCCCAGTTCCCAGGCTGTGACTCATGTTTTGCTTTCTTTTCAATGAAGAACACTCCAGTTAGTTCCAAACTTGTTTTCTTCTCTAAAAATAAACTCCATAAATCCTAAATTCTTTACTTATTAAATTTACATTCTATAAAAAACAAATCTGAAAACTTTCCTAGGCAACAGCCTATGGGAAGGAGGGATAGTTAGGCAGCTGTAAGGTTTAACTTCAGTTTTATAGTGAAATACAGAAACAGGAACAGCACTTTCAATGCATATGTAATATTCACCAGTTGTAATTTTTCTTTCAAAAGTTAACTGTGCCCCAAGAGCAAAAAGCTAGTGAGCAGAGAGGTTGTGGGGTACTTCTCCTAGAGTGTTTAATTCATCTTTTTGCAGGATAAAACACCAAGCTAGAAAACACATATTTAAGGTTCACAGGTCTAGGGACATGATCTAAGAGGCTTTCAGATGGAACAGCAGTATGTAATGTTTTAGGGCTCTCTTTTCAACTAGAAAGCTGGGAACAGAGGCCAGTGTTGGAGGGAAACACTTTCAGAGTGTCAGTACAGTAAATGGTACTGCATTCTCAAAGTGAGTTCAACAGCTTTTGGGTTTCTCTGTAAGAGATTGACTAGACAAAAATATTTTTTAAGCAAATATTAAAGAAGTCATTAAAATAAATTTTTTTTAAAAAGTGTTTCATTACTTCCTGTACAAAATCTCCACCACCTTTAGAACAGATGAAAAGCATTTAAAAATAGTAAAATGAATAAATGTTAGTCAATATTCTTCACTTCATCAAGCTTCCAACTTTCCTAAAACACACAAAACTAAAAAGCTGTACATATTTTATCCACAAATACGAAGAACAGAGTAAGAATAAAAGAGGAAAAAGGCTGAGGTTCAGAACACCAAATGCCTTCTTTCTCACAGGAGCAAACAGAAACACACAAACTGGCTCCTCAGCTAGGAAGGCTGAGATATCATCATGGTTCAGAGTTACTGACTTGGATCTCTCTAATGACTCCCATTTGGCTCACAGAGTTACAGTGTGCCGAAGTACAGCAAAGTTTCCTTCTCTGTCTGTATTCAAAACATACAGGAAAGAGAACAATTGCATTTGGCCACCATAACTCAGAAAAAGACACCTTAATGCCAATGAGAATGATGCATTCCTGGGAGGTCTGTGACATGTGATGGGTACTCCTTCAGAAGAACAACCCTATGCTGGTTGTGCTCCAGGAGTCCTGCCAGGGCCGGTGTGGTCTCGAGGTCACACCTGTAGGGCAGAAGGTAGGATGTGTTGGCCCAGAGATCACAAGCACTGGAAGGCTGATCTCCATAGCAGCTGAAAACCAAGACCGTTTCTCAGTTGGCTCGTTTCCATGACAGATGCCATCTCATAGAACTGGTGTTTTTTCATGAGGAATTTATTTTGTTCTGAGATTCTCAGTCAGCTCCAATCATAAAGGATGAATGCAGTAACCATGGAAAATTATATTGACCATGAGGCAGGATTCACATTGCCTAACCTCTGCCATCCAGATCCTAGCCTTGTCTCAGCCAGTCATCTATGTAACCTCTACAATAAACAGTGACAGGCACTTTATTCCACCTATTTTAGAAGGGAAGGAAACATATGCCTGTCCTTCTTTTTCATCATTGAAAAGAGCATAAAACCTTTCCTCAGATGACCTACCAAAGCTACAGTTCATCAAAAACAAATCACACTTATAATGGCAGCTCTTATGTCACCACTAGGGATGAGTTAGTTCCATCCCAAACAGAAAGTTCACTTTCCGTTTCATACTAGCCTGTACAACAGCTGGTTGGGTGTTTTAAATTCTGAGATTATTTCCATTTTTTTTCCAGTTTTTTTTCATTTTGTAGCAATCTTCTAGCCTGTGTTCAGAGATCTGCTTCTTCAGGCAGTGAAGGATATCCTGCATGAATGAGTAACCCCTGACACAAAATGTCCCCTTCACACATGATATTATCTGTGCACTGTCACTTGCAATAAACCACCTTCCATAAATTTTGCACACTGGTACTGTCTTGGTGTCTTGACAAATTGATTCCTAGCTCAGTGCTTTTAGAACATCGAGTTCCTGGTAGATACTAAGACATGGAATGATGTTATTGCCCAAGAAATTAAAGTTAATTTAAAATAGCAATGATAGAAACCAATTTGTCATTGCTTAGTTTTTCTTCAAACAAAGAAAAACAGAAAGGATGGTCAAGCCTTATATCCAGTTTTGACTTAGAACTTCAGAGAGCTGCAGTTCACTGTTTTGCATAAGCAAAAAAATCAGATTCTGATGTTTGAGTAATGTCTTACATCATAGTACATTAAAGTAAAACAAAAGCATCAGTCACAAATTAAAAAAAAGACAGCTATAAAAACAACTTCTCTGCAGATATCTATTAAGTGACATAAAAATACCATATTTACAGGCTCCTTTGTTTATGGCTAAAAGAGGCATCTCTAAATATCATCTCTTTTAGTTCTGAAGCCATCAGTATCTGACAAGAAGAATAAAAATTGTGGGAATTACTGCAAGAGAAAGGGCATCATCTTTTCATTTCCATGGAAGAACTCCTGAAGGACACCAGGAGTTTCTCAGAATCCATTTCCAAATGGACCTACATCTAAATTAAAAGGGAGTTTACAAGCATCCCTACCCAAATCACTTTGACATTGGAAACAAATTATGTCAGCTGCAACAAAATCTGCTTTTGTTATTCCAAACATCATCTTATTGAGACTTCTGCAAACACCCATGAGTTACACCAGCTGTAATTATCATGTTATACTCTGATACTGCAGAAAGAAAACTGAATATGACTATTCTAGTTTGGCTCAGCAATGAAAACCCTGACATCCTTCCAGTGCATTTCTTTCCTTGCCTGGACTCTTGGCAGTACTTTCTCAAATAAGCACATATTTGATTGAAGATCCAAGAAGGCGGGTGGATTTACTCCTGCAGCTGCAGTGCTCTGAACCCGGTTCACTGTTATCCACCCACAATTGTTTCTCAAAGTGTGCTAGAAAATGACTATATTTCTTATTGTTGTCAGCTTCTGCTGGCTTAGCATCATCTACCATTTGCATTTTCCTCTCCAATATTTTATAGCACTCAGGCTCCACAATAAAATCTAGAAAAATCTAGATGCCTCCAGGCACTCACTGTTGCTCTGAGTGCAGTTCAGACTGTTTTCAAATTAAAATTCTCACCATCCTACCTCATGGATCCTCCAGCTGAAAATCTCAACTGCCCCTCAGGCAGAAGTGAAATTACCATAAACCGGAGGTGAAAGGACCACAATCCAGAAACGGGCAGGTGAATCACTTCCTCATGATCCATTAACAGTTGGACTCAATCATCTTAGGCGTGTTTTCCAACCTAAGTTATTTCACAATTCTATGGTTTTTCTTCACTCTTTGGGGTTAGTCTTTCAGCAGCAGCTGCAGTTCCTCTTCATCTCTCCATCCACATAATAAGTTTCTCTTTTCCCTCCCATGATGGACAATGTGATGACAATGGCAAGGACGACTCTTCCATCAGCATGCAGCAGAGATGTGTGGCAGGATCAGTACCCCTTCTCCTGCTTGGGACCCCCTTTGAGGCTCTGTCTGTGCTCTGCACTGGCTTGTAGAAATGCTGCAACACACACCAAGTATCCCCACTCTTTTCTGAGGCTCTGCATGCACTGTGAAGCAGTGCTGGATGCAGTGGTACGTGCTCACAGGGAACCTGAACATCTCTGCACCGCACAGCAATGCTTCCTTGCTCAAACCACTGGTAGCACCAACCCCTTTAGCACAAACAAGCCCTTCACCACTATCCCACAGGACAGGAATTATTCACTGGTAATCCTGAACAAAATTCAAGTCAAGAATCTTGCATTTATTCTCAGACAATCTGCAAGCCACTAAAAGACAAAAAAAAAATTAATTTATACTTATTTTGAAGCAAACCTCAATTAACTTGGTAGTTCAAACAACACATAACTTCACACAGGAAAATTAGCCAGTAAGGATTTTCATGATATTGTGCAGTGGCTGCTACTGTTACCCAAACTAATTCAGGTCTTTCTACATGACACAGGAATGAAGACAAACCTATGTGGGCATATCACTCTCTTTACTCCTTACTATCCAGATACTTCTAAAATTCAAACAGAGGGACCCTAGCACTGTCTCTCTGCTTTCTAGGAGGGCAGTCCAAAACACTATTTACTCCTCAGAGTGCCACTCCTTTGGGAAAAACAACTTGTTCGACTCTAAGTCACTTCGTCTCTGTGTCCTCAAGTACCACAGCAGTAAAGTGGAAATAATTAGTCAAATCCCCACATCTTTAATGTTTATATTTTACTCTGGCAAACTTGTAGACTGATTCGGTTGGAAACATGCCTGCACAAATAAAAAAAAAACAACTAGATTTGGCTTGCTGAGAATTCATAAATTGTCTGAACTTCAGTAAAACATTTTATCCAATGTTTTGTGAAGTATTTCTAGGAAAATTATAGCCATTTTCTCAGATCTAGGCAAGTCACATGAAAACTGGATGCAGCTGCATCAGCAAAGGCTAGTGATGCCAAACAGCATTGTGTTAGGAGAAATAGCTGCTAGGTGGAGACCTGTGTCAGACTCAGCTTCTCGTGGAGAACAGTGGTAATGGTGTCACTTTAACACACATTTCACAACAGACAAATGGAATTTTACGGATAAATGCATCTTGTTTTATAACTACATATTCATCAAAGCAAAACATTTTTGAAGAGACCTTTTGATTTTGATGCATAGTTCCTGCCTATTCTCTTGCCACTGGTTAGGAAAGACGTAAAGGTTCCAAAGTAGTCCTGCCATAAGCAAGTTTTGAGATTTTTGAGATTGCATGGTTCTGGGGTGGTCCATGAATTGGAAGGTGAGGGTATACTTGATTTCTAATCTATTCCTTCAATACCAAAACCTTCAATAAGCAAAAGATGCATACAGATATTTTAGTTATCAGTTCCCAAATCTTTCCAGCTCCACGCTTCTCAGAGGAAGACCTCCTTATGCCTCTCAGCTCATCCTTCCCACTTCTGTGATATTCTGCCCCCTCCCATTTGCTACAAATGCCTTCCTGTTGTGCTCCCAATCCTCCTTTGCTTGCAAGTTCATTCCTCTGTTCCTCGGACAAAAATTCCACTGTAATCCAGCTGCTGGCAGAGAAGCAGACATAGCATGATTTACTATTTGGGGAGCTCTGTTCCCAGAGGGATGGGATTCAGGCAAAATTTCTCTGAAGCACCTCATCTATCTCATCATCTTAATGTGGGAAATCTAAGCAGTAAATTTGCAGCTCCTTTAAAATAGCCATTTCCAGAAGTCGAAGGGCTAAGAAGCACTAACATTATTTGCTGCCTGGTCACTTATATAAGATTCCTTGTCGTCCTGCAGGCTGTAGATACAAATTCACCTCTCACATCAGTGGAGCACAGCTGTTGCCAGACTGAAGAGCAGGAGCCGTGTGTCATCTCTCAGTACAAAGGAACAAGACTGGACTAAAAGCAACAAAGGACACCATGTTTCACCAAGAGAGCAGACGGGCAGGATTCAGAGGGTATTTCTCCTGTCAGGTGGCAAACTGGTAAAAGGTGAACAGAACCAACCCTTTCATTTAATTATCCAGATAAGCCCTCTTTTCCTGCTACTGGACCTTTGATCTCATAATTCACAGAGGAGATTATGCCCTCCCCATTCATGGCAGAAATGACTGGGGTTTTTTCCTCCCTAACAGCCCCTCTTTCTCTCTGTTTGGACTTACCTTCCCCTTGTAGAGCTCTGCCGCTGCCCGAAACTTGCGCATTCGCTCAGGGTGCTTTGGAGACATCTTGTCCGTGATCAGGAGGAGGTTAAACTGGAAGGAACTCTGCATCACACCTATTGCTGTCTGCCCAGCACAGAGAGAGAAACACGGTAAAGGAGGTTGAGAACACTCAATTGGCACTGGATGCAGTGTCAGAGGGATGTAAATCCACATGGCTCAGCTGTGGTTTCTTTGCAAATCAGCGTCACAAGCGAGACAGATTTCTTTAAAGCAGGGGGGATCCAATCTGGGTTCTTTGCAGAAACTCTTAGCCTCCTGGCTTTTCTTATTCCCCAGACAAGAGTCTGAAGACCACAAAGGTCCATCACTGGCCTTAAGATAGTTAGTGACTAGGCAAGGGGAGTAGGATTAGGACAGAGTACAGGAAGATGAAGACTAGAGCAAGGATGTGAAGAACAAGGCCAGCAAACACTGAATATAAGGGTGTCCTAAATCACTGAGGTCCAGCATCTGTCTGAAATATGAGCATGAAAGTGGGAAGGATTTGTGCTGTCAAGGTTGGTGCTTGTCCTTATTTTCTTTCTTTAGTGTTACACTGTATGTAGGATGGGGATGAGTCCACAGTTTCAGCAAC
This sequence comes from Parus major, assembly GCF_001522545.3. NCBI lineage: Eukaryota > Metazoa > Chordata > Aves > Passeriformes > Paridae > Parus > Parus major. The sequence continues at coordinate 45,585,722 of NC_031773.1, read as the reverse complement.
CTGATGGCCCGGACACTCCTGAGTGCTGAGGGTTAAAATTGGCTCTGCTGTCCCACAGTGAGAGAAGACCATGGGCAAGGGCCAAGGGGGCACTACACACTGGCCCTCTGTGAGGAACCAGGGCTGGCACTGCCCAGGGAGCCACGGCACCATCTCCATGAACTCGCTCACTCGCCATCTCACTGCTTCTTCCGCCTGCTTCCTGCAGGCCTGCAGCCTCTCCCTCAAATTAAACAGCAGTGGGGCCAGACCTGCTGCCTCCCTAGTGCCACCCAAACCACAGAGGCACACACTGTGCCACTCCCCGCCAGTGGGAGCAGAAAGTTTCCACATGCTCCAGCAGTAACAAGGAAGGGGTCAGGGAGTGCATGCTGGCAAGAGCTGTGAATAACAGAGCATCTAGTTCTTGGCAGACAGGACTCTGCTGTTTGCTTCATGTTTATCAGATATTTTGCATCTCTTTTCTGACAGTGTGCAGCTGAGGCAGGGGACAGCAGAGGGGTTGCAAGCTAAGCTGGAAAACATTAGAGGATCTCATGGGAGAGAATGAGGCTGAAGGAGAGGGTGAAGCCAGCCAGCACTGAGCCCCTTGACAAGGCTGGGGTGAGAGCGGACACGGCAGGAGCAGCAGTGCCTCCAGCAGCTCCACACAAAGGTGTGCTTGTCCACACAGCCTTGTGTAAGAGCAATCAGCAGAGCTCATCAGCAGGGCTGGATCACATCTGACTCTCCTGAAAAGCCCACAGGGTAAACATTGCCTAAAAATTCCTAAAGTATGTGGGAGAAACAGTAAGGGCCCCAGGATGGGGAGAGAAACTCTTGGCAGCACTTGGTGCGAGCCATGTGACCCCCATTATCTCCTGACCTGCAGCATTTTTGGATGCAAACAGCATATGCGCTGGGAATAAATATTTATGAAAAACCAAGCTACCTTAGGGAAGCTGGGAGGGTTTGGGGCCAGGGACTGCAGGAGGCACTGTTAATTTCAGCACCTTGATAGAGCTTCAGAGCGCCTGGGAAAAAATCCTGTAACAACGTCTGTACTGACAGTCAGGGTGGAGGGGACCAGCTGAACAGCTGAGGATTTCTCAGTGAGAGAGACAGCCTGGGTGCCAAACAGGACACCATGCAGTGAGAACCCAAAACATCAGCAGAAATGCCTAAAGAAAGAGATATTGTCCCATGAAATGCAAAAGGATCTAATAGTGGCTCCAAGGTTTCAGAAGGTCTGGGAAATTGCAAAGATGAGAACATCATCCCTGTTGATGTGACTTGGATGTTCTTAAAGGGCTGTTAGACCAGTGGGGAAGGATATAGCAATCTCCAGAAATATTTTGTGAATTCAAAATGTATTTTTCCCTTTTGAAGACGAAAAAACAAAAACTTCTTTTTTCCTCTTTTTGGTTACAGAAAAAAGAACAACCTCCTACCATATTTCATTGTGGGGGGAAAAATGTTAAATTTCTAAACAAAATACTTTCATACTGGTGGTTTGTGACTGAACTGACTGAATGCGTCTGTTCTTTTAGGTGATCCTTGAGTTTATATTGAAAAGGTATAGCTCTGCAACAGGTTGGGCCATTCTTCTCTGTTATAAACTGAGCCTGGTCAGCACTGTTATAGCTGTCCAGAAGGCCACAAAATACCCATCAGCAATGATAAAGTCTCAGCCATGCAGCAACTGGGGCTTCTAAGACCTACTGACTCCATAGCAATGAGACCAGGGAAGTGCTGGGATTTCAGAGGAACCTAAATCCTTGGTCAACCTCTGTAGCAGGGAGGAGCAGTGGGACCCTGCCAGTTAGATGGGTGAGCCAGTGAAGATGGCCCACATGGAAGCATTCTAAGCCTGATTTTGTGAGTGGTTTGTTTGTTTGTTTGTTTGTTTGTTTGTTTGTTTGTTTTGGTGGTGGTGGTTGTCGTTGAACTGATGAATTCTGGAGAAAGGATGGAAGGGATGGGAAAGATTTTGCTTGGGAAGTTCCCAACTCGCTCTTGAATATGCATTCTAATATCAGGGCTTACATCAAGCCCTGTGTGCTGAGTGATGCAGAAAAGCCTGCCTTCTGAGAGCAGGTCATTTGAGCTTCCATGTTTCTCAAGGCTTGTCAAAGAGAGGGCATTCTGGCTGAGCTGGCTCTGCAGACATGGCACAGCATGGCCAATGTCCATGGGATGAAGCAGCACTGCATGCAGAGTAGTAAGAAGTGGAGTTTTCTGCCCCTCAACATCCCAAATTTACCTGAAAGCCAAACTGCGATGAGTTTCTTTGTATCTCACCACACTCATGCCCCAGCAAATCTGCTTCTAGTCCACATGTGGAAGCAGCAGTGAAGAGCTATGTGGCTTCCTCAACCCTATCTACACCTTCGCTGCAACCCTCACACACATCTGGGCATGCAAACTGGGGCCAGAGGATACCATGAGAGGAAGGCCAAGCACGAGGGTGAGGACTGCAGGGAGCTGGTAATTACCACGGGGTTGTACTCTGTCACCAGGCGGAGCTCGTTCATCCGAACAAAGCGAGTCAGCTTCTTGACATCAACATCTCCGTTGTTCATGTCCAGATCCCGCCGGTCATTGTCCACCTGAAGACAGGCAAGGACACCTACAGTCACAGCTGTCCTCTCCAGGAGCTCCTCCAGAGGTGCTGATTGCACTCACTCACAGAGACACCCACCCCCTGGGACACCACCATCCTCTGTCCTGCACTACACAACCCCCACCTCTTCCCATCACCACTTCTGGACGTCTAGAACCTGCAGGGACCAGCCTGCACTTTGAGATAAGCATCTCCCATCCTTCTCCAGCCTCCCAAGGACAAGAAAATCTCATGATATAGCAGAAATCTCTCAGGACTCCAGACATCCCCACGCTACCAGCTCTCAATGCACTGGAGACAGGGAGAATTAGCTGACAAACTGTTTTAAGCATTGTGGAGAGAAGTCATTAAATAGTCTAACTCCTCACATCAATACTGGCTTTACATCCCTTTTTAAAATCTTCATCTGTTTATTCTGTTTCTTCTACAAGTAATAAACATTGGCATCACCCAGTATGGAATTCCTGGAAACATTGTGCAAGCAGGAAATCTCTCTAATAAAAAGAGGATTTTTCTTCCAGTACAGCAGGAAAGAAAAAAAAAAAAAAAAAGAAAGAAAAAAGAAAAAAAAAATTAAGTCCAGCATATTTCAGCTTTAGAGGAAAATCCATCCTGCCACACATCTCCCCACACTTCATCCCCTCAAAATGATGTGATTTTTTTGAGATTTTCATGACCTGATAAACAGTAAAAAAGCAGGCAACCACTGAATGATAGCAGTACACCAGAGTTTAAGGGCAGAGTTCCTGTGCAGTACCACCACAGGATGTGACTGAGGGACATGGGGACAGTGGTCTCTGACATGAAGTAGGATCAAAGTTTGGGATTTGAAAGCTATTGATACACATGTTGAATGACGTTCTTGGGGCTGAGGAGCAGTCCACCTGCACACCCCAGATTTTATTCTCTGCAGCTGGGCAACCTCTGAAAGTTCTTGTGTTAGTTTTTCCAGTGGTGTGCAGACATCTAAAGTCATTTTTGCTGTTCTGTGGTCATTGGCAAGGTCTTTGATACCAGTCACCCGCCCTGTCTGACAACACAAGCTGGTGATTTTCAGACTGTGTGGCCCAATTCCTCTCACAGGTTTTCCTCCTGCATAACATGAAAGGGCAGCTCTGCTCAAGTAAATAAGATCAGGACAGTTCAACACCTGGGTGGGTGAGATCAGACAGGCCTTGAGAACCAATCTAAAGCAGCCTGGACTCTACAGAAAGTCTTCTCTTGACTTTCCTGGGCTTCTGGAAGCATCTGATTTCCATTTGGGGATAATAACAACTTGAATCTGCACTCAACATTTATGTTTTTAAGAAAATAAGGCTGAAAAATAGTCTGCATTTAATAGTTGAAGCTCTAGTCAAAATGTCTTTATCACTCCATATAATTAGGTTGTTAGCATCTGTTAATTATGTTGTTTTTAGGTCTATCAGGATTTGTTACTAGAAAAAATCAGCTTATTTCCCATATATACAAAGAAGTCTCATCAGTTGACACAGTCCCTCCTACTACTGTAATTACGGCTTAAACTTCTAAGCATTGTGTTTCATGCAATGCAAAGGCAAAGAGAAAATTAATTTATGCCTCTGATTCACTTCTATCCTGGTGACGCATCTTTGTATCCTTCAAATGAGTATTTGATTCCAAGTTCCTGTATCCGTTCTTTTAAAATTCCTTTTTATCTCTGACCTCTCACTCCTACATATTATTCAGCACCGGATAAAAGGAAAAATAATGTGTCTGATAATTTAAGAAAAACTGACAATCAGACGAGGGAATTGTCAACCATATTTGAACCTGACTAGTGTATTATTTTCCTGGCTGTTTTTTTCCCCATATTAAACAAGAGTTCAGTTGCAAAAACTTGGCTCCGAACAAAGAATATTCAATATAATACAAATTCCAACAATCCAAACACTTTCTTTTATCAAACTGTCTCCCACTGCAGTCATCCTCACTATCTGCCGCAGTGCAAAAACAAAGGAACTTTTCAATATTTTTGGAAGAAAACCACAGTGACTAAGAACAAAAATTGAAATGGGTGTCGCTTAAAATTGCAACATCTAGCAAATAAAAGGTTAAATAAAAGGACCTGCCTACCTATTGCTCACTCTTAGATCATTCTTTTTTAATTATTTGGATAATATCAGTGGTAAACATGGTGCAGGAAATGATGAGGGGAAAAAAAGAGAACAAACTGTCCAATCTTTGTACAAGCTGGATCTAGAACTTGGCCAAGCTGCCATATTTAGTTTCCCTAGACCATGTTATCCATTTCTCCCCACCTCAAGCACTTAGACGTCTGGTGTCACAACACTTCACTGGCTTTTAGGACATCTTGTGCTGCCTGGGGCCCTGATCCTCTTCAGGCACACCTACCTCTGCAGTTTTCAGCTGCCATACTTGTGTGAGGAGGGGCAACATGGGAAAACTGATGTAACTAGTAGAATACTTGCTCTGAGCTTTTCTTGGTACTTTTGCAACAAGTACATGGCTCTCCCCAGTATCATCTCCCTAAATTCAGCAGATATAGCTACACTGAGGCTACATTGAGCTGCCTGCACTTAGAGTCAACAGAGATGTGACCTAGCACAGCATCCATCCCTAAGAAGATCCAAAGCAAGATTTCTAATGCCTAAAGTATATTTAGGAAATGAGTCTTCAAACCACAGTGTAAGGTGGCACAGCATCTCTTAACTGCAGAGACCTAGTCTGGATCTGTTTCCTGTCATGATGGAAAAGTTTTGTACCCTAGGAGACAGCTTTGCCTGCCTGAAGTGACACTTGCCAAGTGTTGATATCAAGCCTGCTGTGTTGATCCATTGTAACATGGGCTCTAGACGCTGTTCATGTGTCTCAGGACCCTTTCCAAAACCACAGAAACCCCATCCAAGTTCATGCCAAGCTCTGGCAGGTCATGTAGAAACACAGGCATTGCTCTTTGCAGAGCAAAATGCTGAACCAGATCCGTAGGACAAACACCTGAATAGGAGAATCTTACCAGATATAATTAATGCTCCTTGTCTCAGCGACAGGCACTCTGCAATTGAAAAGCAAAACCCCTCTTTGGGGCGGGAAGAGCGATGTACTTTGAGGTGAGCAAGCAGCCTGACTGCCAATGACAACCCTATTTTTTGGCTTGCCCTAAGGAGAGATAACTTTTATGCTTTTTACCGCTGTACGCACTCCTCCCAGTGTGTCCCACCCAGACCAGCCAGCTGGGGGAGCCGGAACCAGACCCCTATGCGGGACACACGGGTTTTTGCCTGGCAGCGTTCCCGGGAGGGAGCCGCGGGCCCACGCACCCTGCGGAACAGCGCCACGGTCTTCTCCGAGGCGCCGTAGTGCGACAGGACGGCGGCGCTGCTGCTGAGCCCGAAGGACACCTCCGGCATCTCTCCGGCCGCCCGGCGAAACACGTCCGCTTCGGGGCTCTGCGGGTCCTGCGGAGGCACAGGAGGGAGGGTCAGGGGCCGAGCGGATGAGGGGTCGAGACCGAACGGGGCCCCTGGGGCCGCACCGGCACCGGCACCGGCACCGGCACCGGCACCGGCCGGTGCGAGCGCGCCACCTGCCGGCTGCTCGGTCCCCGCGGCACCCCCTGTGCGGGAGGGATGCTCCGGGATCCAGGAACCCGCCAGGATGGTGCTGAGCCCCTGGGCACTCAAAATGGAGGGAACAAACCCAGAACACTGGCGTAGCACGTTTATACATATGTGTGTATATATATGTGTGTGTGTGTGTGTGTGTGTGTATGTGTGTGTATGTATATGTATATATGTATATATATATATGTGTGTGTGTTTATATTTATATTTACAAATATGTTTATAAATAAACAAATAAATAAATAAATAAATAAATATAATGTGTTCGTGTATGTATAAGTGTGTTTTTAAATTCTATATATAAACTTCACAATTTTTAAGCCCACCTTGATTCTAGAGTCAGGGGCTTACAGTTTTGAACACCTTGCATTATCAGTACCATGGCTCCTTTTAAAAGGATATGTACATCCTGTAAAAAAGGAGCTCATTTAGGTGTATTAAAGGATAAAGATGTGCAATTGCTCAATATTTTGAGGCCCATTCTCTTTCCTGCAGAGTATTAACTACTACTAGCCTTTGCCTGTGTTAAAGCCTTCCTTGCTACTCTCATTCCCAACTTTTCAGTGATGTATTTTTGATGCTTCTATTTATTGGATATAAATTCTCAAGACACGGTCTCTGTTTGGAAATCGGTTTGTTTTCTTTTTAGTTTGAACTGTCAGCTCAGCTGTTTGTGAGCCCAGATTTCCAGAGAATGGAAAACAAAATTCTTTGTTCCTTCCAAAGAAAAACGTCTCTCATGACCTGTTTTGGAAATGCCAATGCATCAACATTGCTCCGTTGAGAACTCTAAAGCCTAGGGTGGGAATAATCTCGCTCAGTTTTGGAGCATTCCTGGGAAACCTGGGGTTTAATCAGGCCGAGCCCTTTCCCAGCGACACGCGGGGTTTGTGGAGCAGTGCGAGGTTTCCATCACGGCGTGCTGCTCCCGGTCAGGGAGGCCGTGCTCATTACACGGGAGGCTTGCCGAGGAGCCACGTACTGCAGTGAACTGAGAGGCTGCGGCAGAGAAATAATTGATGGCGAGCGGAGAACGTGGACTTTATTTGGATGAATATACTTTCAGGCCGAGAGCCAAGCCTTCGTGGCACATATACGTCTTTATCTACCGTTCAAATGCAGCCCTGTCGTGCCTCAGGCACTGAATGCCCGTGATGTCGCTGGCTGCTGCCTCGTGCTGCCGGCAGCTGGGATTTCAGAGTCCTGTCTGGCTCTGAAGAATGCGATCCTGCGGAGGGAGGTCACCGTGGCACAAGACAAAAGGAGCCGTGTCCCTGCCGCAGCTCAGGAGGAGGCTCTGGGTACAGCTCTGCCTCAAGCCCAGCCAGCTCCCCTCGGGGAAGGAGGCGTCTCGGCACTTCCATTCTGCCTGTGCAGATTGCCTGGCTGCTTTGCACAGCTTCAGCGCTGCGAGAGCAAGCCCCGAGGAGCTCCAGCTGCCTGCAGGCGCCGAGCTGGAGGCGGCTGGTGCTCTGTGATCAGTGCTTACAAGGCCCCTGGGGCATAAGCCTCCTGCGCTCACAGACTTGTTGCTGCCCGCACTGCACAGGCAGCACCATCGCTCCTCACTCTGCTGGGCTGGGGGGTGCCTCTCTATACCAAGAACATGATGCCCTCCCTAGGCTGCCCTCCAGCCCCAGGCACAGGGTGCTTGCAGAAGGACCTGTTTTTGAAAGCTCTGAAGCCTTCTCTGACATGAGGCAGTGTGTGGGCAGCAGCAGAGCAGAACGGAGCTCAAAGAAAACATGGAAAAAGGTGCAATTTGGGGACCTTAAAAGTAATAAGGATCCTGTTAAAGAAGCCTCCATTTTACAGCGCTGTAGCTCAATAAATATTTTCCTTCTATTTTCTAAGGAAAAATACTCTTGCCATTTGGGGAGGCAAAGGACTCAGATCTGTCACTCACCTTTGAATTCAGTGGAATTTAGTAAAAAGAGACAGATCTCGAGGATGTCTGCTCTGGGGAACAAAGAAGTGAGACAGAGACCATGTCTACATTCTCCCTACGAAGAGGCTGCAGCCTGAGCCCAAACCCTGTTGGACTTCAGCGGACCTGCACTATCACTTCTCCCCGAGACTTGGCTTCCTCACCCCTACCACACAGGCAGTGCCTTACTCTGTCTGCTGACTACAGCAAATAACTGATGTTCCTACTCACCCCTCACCAACACTGTTCCTCTACCATGCACATTTCTTTGTTACTTCCCCTGCAGCATTTCCTTCTCTCCTGCTCCAGGGCTTCTACAACCTCCTTCATCTTCCTCCCTTGCTTCATCTCCTTTTCCATGCACAGACCAAATTCCCTGTGTTCTCTCTGTGACCCATCACCGAATCCCTCCACATTCCTGTCACAGGCCCAGCATCTTTTGGGACAAGAGCTGCCTTTGGCAGGTGTTTACACCACATCCAGCCTCATGCTCTCATCAGGGTGGGATGACAGAGCTCACAGCTGGCAGAGGGGAGGTGCTGTGAACACACCTGGAAGAACCCAATGACTGCCACTTCTGCACCGCTGACAAAGGCTTCAGCATCTGCAACGTTGTTTATCAGGACAGGTTTCTCTGTGGTGCTGGCTGTGCCTGCAGAGCAAAGGTCAGGGTTGGGCAGTGTACCCAAGGAGCAGCTCAAAGAGGAGCCCCCCAACACACACACAAGCATCCCAACCTTACAAGCTCACCCACACACCTCTCCTGCAAGTTCAACGCAATGTTTGGGCAGCATACCTTGGGTAAGGAGGACTCCCTGCAGCAGACCCAGACTTTCCCCAAGGCAGGAAGAAAGCTCACTTACTGTGGGATGCCAAGTCACTCCCTCCAGCACACCCTGCTGGGGAGCATCTGGTAAGCAGGATAGCAAAGAGGCACGGGAAGATGGATGTGCCCATGGTACCAGCTTGCCTTCTCCTCGCCCTGCCACCCTGCTCCAGTCCTCCAGTAAGAGACACGTCAGCTGCTGTGGGGACCCACAACCTCTCCTGGGGCGGTGGGAAGGGAGCAGCTGGTCCAGGTCAAAGCCTTCAGCTCCTGAGATAACTGCCTGGCTGTAGAAAGCCCCTCCCTGCTGTGCAGGAATCAGCCTTGGAGAGCTGCAGCAACACTGCCGGTGGTGTGCCCTCACCCACAGCACTTGACATCGCAGCTGCCCTGCACCCTTGTGACCAGACACCCCAAACAGGTTAAGAACATCCATCTCCAGCTGCTGGATCCCAGAGGCTGATGTTCCCTTGTGCTTGGCCAGCAGGCTAGCCACGGGGACATGCAACTCTTGCATTAGCTCTGGGGAACAGCTGCTACAGTAAGTGTTAAACATGAGAAGGGTATGTTATAGCTCCCTGGCTCCTTCAGTTGCCATCTGGAACGAGAGGTGGGGGCTGTCTACCCCTGGAGTCTACCCCCACCACAGCCCAGGCCTTGGGCTTCAAAGGATTCATGAAATCCCTGAAGGAAATAGTTCTGAAGTAATTTGCTTATAGAATAAGGTTGATGTTTTGAAGGAGGAGGGCTATTTCCCTGCTGAAACATGCTCTTTAGCCTTTTCCTATAATGCATTCTTCACATACACATCACTGAGAAACATGCTCTAGAAAAGAATGTGACACTCATGCAGAAAAGAAGAAAGAAACTGGTTTTATTCTCAGACACTGAAGTCTTGTTACGGCATCTAGCTGCATTCCCCCTGACTGGCTTTGCCTGCACAAGGATGGATTTTAACAGGGTAGGGCACCAGATACAGACCAGGAGACCATCGCGGGAGGTAAGTAACCCTTTACAATGAGTCAGAGCACATGGCAAGTGTAACTCAAGATAGGGATTTTCCAGGGACCAGTCAGCCCCTGCCAGGTGATCGTGTTTCCTCGAAAAGGCACTTCCAGGACTGGAGTTGGTACAGGACAGATGGGGACAATAGGAGGAAGAACTGGGGGAGAGGGAGGGAGATGCTTCCCAATTTAACCCAAAGTGGTGTCATGATGGGGTGGCGGTGAGAACGACTGGGCTGTTTTCAGTGTATCAGAAGAAGCAGCAAAGGCCACCTGCAGGGCTGTGCATCGACCGAGGCTGGCACACAGCCCCAGCAGCCAGGGAAGGGCTGCCAGGGCTGTGGCCAGCCATGCTGGCAGGCAGGAGCAGTGGTGGGCATGGCCCACCTGGAGACTGGTGCAGGAGGCAAGGGGATGGGAAGGGGGAAGGCAAACTGGGTAAACTCATTCTGTCCATTCCTTCTTGATGGACAGGTTCCACTCCCAGGTGAGATGGTCGTGCTTGTCATCATCCGTGAAGAAGGATTTGTTGTGATAGGTGCCTCGAGCCAGCATACCCTTAGGAGCCTCTTCAATAGGTGTCAGGAACTCGTACTCCTCTGGCCGTGGCCCATAGCTGCCAACCATGAACGTGGCTTTGTCCACTAGGAGAAAACAATCCACAGGGAATAAGCCTCTCAGATGGGAATGATAAGGGAGAGAGGAAGCAATGAGGAAAGGAGCAGAAAGGAGATGGGGGAGAAAAGAGCAGTCCATGTCAGCAAAGGAGAGCAGAAATCAGTGTGAAAAGAGGGGTTAGTGAAGCATAAGGACAGCTGGAAGGATAACACAGATGGATGGGCAGGTGAACAGGCAACTCAGTTTGTATACCCTCACATGTATGTGATTGTCCCAGTTTGAGACAAATTTGGGAGGAACCTGAACATTCTGGCTGCTAAAAGAGTGTGAGTACACCAGCGTATGGCTCAAGAGCTACTTTGATTTCCCACTACTTCTCTTTACTGGTGAGAAGACACCAGTTATGTGTGCTGAACAGGATGCTGAAGCCTTAGAGATGGTTGCATGTGGGGGGTGTGTGTGTTTGCAAAATGGGGCTTTCTTCTGCCTTGTCCAAGCAGAGCAGCACTGAGGAGAACCCTTGGGTAAATACAGGGCCCTGCACACAATGGGGAGTTTCATAGAGCAGGTCTGAATTTTACCAAGTGCTTCTGAGGAACTTTCAGAGGGTGGGAAGCTCCACACAGGCTGAGCCACCGCACAGGGGGTGGAGAGGAGAAGTGCTCTGCGTGGAGAGGCAGTCTGTGGCAAGCACTAAGTGGAGTCTCTGCAGATCTGGCTGCTGCAGACAGAGGTGAAGCATACAGGTACCAGAGCTGGCTCATACTGAGCTGGCACAAAACATGAAACCGCTGTCCTGGATAAAGCACTCTGCTGAGAAGTCACTTCCTGAGTGTTAGCATAGGGTGGGACTCGGGACCAAGGGAGCCTCTGTCCCATCCAGAGCTGCAGGAACACTTCTTAAGAGAAGATGGAACACACAGTAGGAGCAGTGCTGTGCAGGGATCTTACTCACCCTTCACCCCTGTCCGGTAGGTGTGCTGCACGTATTTCAGTCCCGACACAATGTCCCTGTTTACCTGCAGGAAGTAACCAGAAGTGTCAAGAGACGAGTTTTGGTTCTGTACATGATGATTTTCCCCCTCCTCAGGGACATAACCCATCTTGGCTCCCTACAGAAGCGAGCCTCAGCACAGGGCACATTGTACAGGTCCCTAACACTTCTCCATAGGTACCTGGAGACCTTTAGCATCCTCTGTGCATCTCCTGCAGTTCCCCATCCTGTGCCCAACTTTGAAGCTGACAGGAGCACATCACTAAGGTTCTCAAGACATGCTGATGAGGACAATGAAAAGTGAAGCAGGGAGTTCCCATTTAATAATTTTAATATTGGAAACCATACATGGGTAACTAGTCATCCCTTTAGCCCCCATGGGTGGGCAGCTTTAGGTGCCCTCTAAGCTTCATAGGGAGCTGGCAAGTTTCTTCTCAAAAGACAGAGAGACAGTTTTCATAATATTTTCTCAAATCTCCCATGGATAGCTTGGATGTATCCACTGCTGCTCCCCTCCAGCACACACCGCCCTCCCACAGTGAACACTACTCAATCTGAAAACAGGATGGACAGATCCTTTTACATCCCAGGGTAGAGTTCACACAGTACGAGCCCTTACCAGCAATAGAACTGAGGGAGTTTGAATAACCTGTCTGGCTTCAGGTATCTCTGGTCAACAAGGCACACATACAGATGGAAATATTTCAGAGCACAAGAGAGCTGGAGGTGTCTTGGGGGAGAGCATTGGGGGACATTCATCTCTGACACAGCAAGCCTCAAAGAAAAAGGGAAATCTGCCCTACAGAACCCACAATATTAACACTTTCCCTCCTCTGTCTCAGGAGAATTATCTTTCTTCCCTTTTTGGCTTCTCTTCCAAGCCTAGCTGTGAAGCAAACACTGGCAGAGATGACCAGTTCAGTGCTAGATGCCACATTGCAGAGTGGCCAAGTTTCATTTTCAGCTGTAAACAGAAGAAATGGCTGACACACTGATTAATGGGAGTGAGGGAGAAGTGAGCCCATTTTGGTACATCATGACCTGAAGAATTCAGGTATCTTCAGCCAAATGCTACAATACTACATCTTTTTAATGTAATGTGTACATGAAGCCCAGTAATACTGACTGAATCAGTATTTCATGAATAGCCATTCTTGCTTCTCTTCTCCTCCCTGTTCATTTCTACTTAGTGTGAAGTAAAGATTTTTCCAGTGGCTGAAAAGCAAAACCAAACTCAGCCAAAACTACCCATCTGGCTTTTAAACCACTTGATGTTTATCAGTGTGAACAAACAGAAACCAGCTTCCTCCAAGGGGTGAGCCAGCAGAAGTGATTTCCTAGAAATGCCTCATCCCTTGGGTAAAACAACACCTGAAGTTAGGGGAGCTTTGCAAGCGTTCAGCTTTTGGGCATGTGTGCTGTCTGGTTATCTAGTTATCTGATAGACTGCCACTGACTGGCCTTAGCCACTGATAAGAAGGAACTGGCAGGAAAACAACTCACTCTGAAGTGGATCTTAACTCTGTATTCCACCCCTTCCTTTAATACGAAGGTCTCTTTCTTGAGCGCTTCGAGGTCACCTGCAAGGAGAGGATCAAGCCGTCAGCTAGAGGTGTCACAGCGAGGAGAGACCAGGCACAGGGGGGAAGATAGAGGTGGGGTTGCTGTCAGAGGTGAGCATCCCTTCAAAGGATGACACCTGTAAAATGAGTATGCATCCTGTGCAGAATTGTGTCGTGAGACCGAATACACAGAAATTCCTGTGTGTTCGTAGGTGTCTGTGCCCACAGAAGGTAATGCCTAAACAAACACAGGTATGAGCAGATATACATAAAGGTGTTTGTGCACAGACTGGTTGCTGAGTGTATGCAGGAATGTGTGTACGCTCCATCCACACCCAGCCCTGGCTTGGGTGAGAGGAGTGTGTTTCACAGTGCCTGCCCAGCTTGGAAAGCTGCGTGGTTTTGGGCAAACAGGAAGCCTCTCTGCCCCTCCAGACCCAGCTTCCTCTCTCTGCAGAAAAGCCCATATAAGGTTCTCTCCCCACGTCCCCAGGAGCCGGAACTGCAGTATTGCTCGGTTCTGAAGTTTCAGTACAGCCTGTTACCCAAATGTACGCACATCCCTTGTGCTCATGAAGTCTCATTGAAAGGAAACAAGCAGAGATGGCAAGAGAAACCCAGGACCTCCTAGAGCAGTCTAGATGAAGAAAAAGACCCTCGATATTTTCCTCTGTTACATCTTCTTCTTTTTTATTCATATATGCATATTAAAATAAGAAACAAGGCTAAGATGACTTCAGAATTCCTCTAAAACCCACTGTAGCATCCCATGGACAAACTCTCTTTTAACTTGGAGCATGCCAGGGCCTTGGCTTGTTCCCCTTTGTGACCAAGGACAGAGCCTGTGCCTACCTGTAAGGTCCATAGTGATTGGTCCTGGAGCAGAGTCACATACCAGAGTGAGTCGGGTGACCACCACATTGGGAGCTGTTGGGTCTGCAAGTAGGAAAAGTCAGGGAGAAGCTGTCAGCTTGCAAAATTAAATGCAATCGAAGGGGAATTACACTGAAGAAACAGGGATGCCTTGCCAGGCAGAAACTGCATTTCATGAAACACCCAGTAATGCCAGGCTTCCTTAGTACAATAGGATCCCATGTCTACCCAGTCATTCCATGTGGATCCCTCTGGCTTCCATCACAATACCTAGAGGTGCTCTTTCTGCCACAGAAAACCTCCTTAAGATCATTCTGAGCAACAAGACCACCTTACAGCATAGACTGACCCTTTCATGTTCCTAACCCCTCAAAAGTCCTCTGAGACCCATACACCTCCCACCACAAATCCTTTTCCAATGCCAGCACTCCTCAGTAATCTTCCTAACTCTTGACACCCATAGCATCTTCTGTGCTCCTTTTACATGCACTTTTCCATCTGTCCATCCCCAGTCCTGCACAAGCAGCACATGTCCCTGGCCAAACAAGATCCCTCATCTTTGAAGCAACCTTGCCTCATCCCCACAGCACACTGTTGCAGCACATCTCCCCATCCCCTCCCTATCAGCATCCCTCAGCCTACCTACTACCACAGGTCCATCTCCCAGCAGGGACTTCTTGTACTTAGCGAGGCTTTCATCATCCTTGTCCAACTCTTGCAGCTCCTGCAGTGTTTTCTGGGGAGGAGGTTTGTAGTTGAGTTTCCCATCCAGCTCATCATCATCATCCTCTACATGAGGTTCTTGTGTCTTCTCAGTCATGGTCACTCGGTCTGGGTGACAGAGGAGGGGGCAGTCAATGAGATTGCTGTGGGTGGGAGTAGTGTCCCCGGGGGCACTCGCTCTGGGCACGGCGTGCCTCAGTCCCCCCGAGAGGCAGGCGCCTACCCAGTGCCGAAGGCAGAGGGATTCCTACAGGCAAATGGCGACGGTGACCGGCTGCAATCCAGACACTGCTGTGCTGGTATTCTGGCTCAAACACAATCCCCCTCTACCCCCGCTCCTCTCTCCCTGCAGGCACCACGCGCACACGCAGACCTACACCATTCTTCCCTCCCAGGGAGGAGGTGCAGGAGCAGAGGCTGAAACCAGAGTGATTTACAGCCACTCTGCAGCACAGTTGTGGCCGGCAACCCTGCAATTACAAGCTATCCTACGAGGCTTCGGTGCTCTCCGGCTATCTCGCACAAAGAGCCACCGCCACACGCTGGAGCACAGAGAAACACGAATAAAACCAAGGACAGATGTTTCGTTCACCCTCTCATAATGGGTTAAAAGCCACATTTCACAGAAAGATCGAATACCTGACAGCCACTTCCTTAGATCAGCAAGTCAGCTGAAGCTCCCAAGGAAGCGGGCAGGGTGGTCTATCAGGGTGGCTGGCTTTCCCTGTGCTCCCACCATCAGCTCCCTTCAGGCAGCGATCAGGACTCCTTCCCAGCGAGGAAGGAAGAGTGATGGTGACCCCAGGACAGGCAGGACAGCAGGGCTGGGTCACACACCGCTGAATGGCACAAGGGCAGCCAAACTGCACGGGTGCCATCCCAAATGGGAGCCAGGGCAGGGAAATAGCAACCAATGGGCAGCCAGAGCATGGGATGGGAGAACAGGAGACAGGCAGGAGAGGTAAGCAATGCTGTGCCAGGTGCCCCTTAGTCAGCTGCCTGCCTCGAGGAGCCAGCCACATGGTCCTAGCCACCTTCCCACTCTTCAGAGAAAGGCTGAAAACCAGAGCAGTGCCCTGGTACAGTGGCAGCTGTCACAAATGGCCAAGCCATTCCTTGTTCTTTGGCAGCAAGAGGATTCGGTCAAGCTACTCAGATCATTCAGGTCACTTCCACTTATCCTTCTTTGAGACTGTCCCTACTAAAACGTCCCCTTTTGCTTGCTTATTTGCAATTTTCCAAACAAGTCATTTGTCCTCTGCAGCTGTGGCCTTAACATTTTCCCCTGCTCCCAAAAGTTAAACTGGAAGCTAATGGGATAGTTTTTTCATTCTTTAAAACAGAAAAGAAACACCAAAAAAACCACAAAGAAAGAATTAAAATAAAAAAAAAACACAAAAAAACTGTTCAAGGTGAATCAGCAAGTGGTGGCAGGCAACTCTGAGCAGTATGCAGACCTCTCAGAGCAATTCCAGTGCAGGGAAGAAAAATAATCAAGGAGTGGTATATTGGCGCATTGCAATGGGGCAGAGAAGGACTGAGCAGCACACAAACAAGAAGATTCAGTCAGGTATTCTAATTGGAAATGGTCATTGCAAGACGACTTTGCAATTTTGTGGTGAGTGAGGAGCTAGTGCAGAATGGGCAGATGGAAAATCAAAGGGAATCTCAGGCCAAACAAATAGGAAAAAACAGGTCCCAGCAGCTGAATAACCCTGGCTCATTTCATGCCCAGATCTAGGAGTGTGAAGTACCCAAGTACCATAGGAAAGGCCCATAGGAAAATCCCTTGAGCTTGTCCTCAGGAGAAAGGAAACCAAAAGCTCCCTCCTGAAAGCAGCAATTACACATGCTCCACCACTCTGTGGCCCCAGCACAGTCACCTTAGAAAGCTTCACAATCCACTCAGTGCCATTCCACATTCAGTACAGGAGGAAGCTGTGATTAGCCATGACAGTCATTGCCGAGTCTTGCCTTCCACTTTCTCCAGCTGCAGGTCTGAGCACTGACCTGAGCTCTCCCACAATACCAGGCTGCATCTGCCACCAATACAAGCACAGACCAGAGGTGCCTGCCCACCCCCACCCTCCCATGTCCACCTCTTGTCGTTTATCATAGGAGAGGGTCAGACACAGGAGATGGAAAGAGGCATCTCTGTCCACACACAGAGAAAAGGCAGAGTCAGGACTGGACTAGCTACTTTCTCCTCATCCCTCAGAATCCCTCAGACCTTCCTTTTGCATCACACATGCTGCAGAGACCGTCCCTGCCAGCCCACGGGGGTGGCTCGCTTGAAGGGGAACGCTTCTAGATTCTGAAAGCCTCCCAGAAAGATGGACAGACAACCTGCCATGCCAACAGCAAGATCCTGCAGGGAACAGAACCAGCCAGGCTGTCTGGGATGAGCAACCTCTGACTCACAGGCATCTCAGGATGGCACCGATCAGACCAAGTTCTGGCATTTTTCCCCAAGCCGTGGACTTGACACTGCCTTCCTGCCAAACTCCAAGGCAGGCGGTGACCGAGAGGAAAGCTCCCATCTCAGCAGCTCCTGCCCCTACTTGCTCCAGCTCCAGAGCTGGTCCCCTCTGCAAGCTGAGACATATTCCTGAGCTCAGGCACCGCTGCCTCTCCAGAGACACCATGCTGCTGTCAGGGTTCCTGAGTTTCTGTGCCACAGGCCAGGCCAAGGGCTATTGCGGACCCCCCCATCCAGACCAAAAGCCTCACTAAAATGAGAAAATTAACTCATTATACCATTGTTATATGCAAGGAGAAATCTGTGTGGCTGGCGTCTTGCCCTGCCACATTTTTCTTGCATTTCTGCAGCCCTAGCCCACACTCCTGAGTCACCTGCACCCCTGAGGCCTGGCAGCACACGTGAAACAGAGGGAGAGGGCAAGGGCAGGGTTAGGGATCCCTGTTAGAGAGGGATGGCTGCAGGGGGCAAGGAAGGAATCACGCCTTGGCGAGAGGAGCGAGCACCTCACAGCTGGGCTCTGCCGGTGCCGTGGGTGGACAGCTGTGCCCTCGCACCTGCAGCAGGAGGGGGCAGTGACAAGGTGGAGGGCAGGGCCCCCATGCCTCCACGGGGCACAAAAAGGGGTGTCAGAGGGACAGCACTTTACTTGCCCTCCATCTGCTCATCACTTCTCCAAACCAACCCCTGGCCAAGGGCTTATCTCCAGGAAGAGGGCTTAGCAGGGAGGAAGTAATTTTCCGCGATGGGGGAGAAACACACCGGACTCAGCAGCGCCCCCAGCCCCGGCCTCCCCACCCCAAGCCCCGGGGTGCGGGGACAGCCCATCGCCCGGGGAGCGCCGGGTACCACTCGGATGCAGGGATACAGCCGCCTCCAGCGCGGGACCGCGGAGCCTCTTCCCTTCTTCCCCTGCCCCTCCGCCCCACCGCAGCGCCGAGCCTGACTTCCCCCTCGGGTGCAGGCAGGGCTCTGCCCGTCTCCCCGGGCAAGAGCGGGCACGGGCAAAGGCGCAAAGTTGCGCGGCGCCGGCGGGGATGGAGCCGGGGCTGCTCCCGCTCCGCTGTCCCTGCGCGGCGCCCCCCGCCCGCCCCTCGCACTCACCGGCGGAGCGGCGCCTGCGGCCGGGGTCCTCCTCTGCTGTCAGCGCTCAGCCTCGGGCTCTGGCAGTTGGAGCAGGAAGGAAGTTGGTGAGGAGAGGAAAAAAAAAAAAATAACACTCACACGCAGCGAAAAAAAAAAAAAAAAAAAAAAAAAAAAGGAAAAGAGAGCAAAGCGCGGCGGCAGCAGCAGCCCACCGGCAGAGGAAGCCCTGCACGGCCCCGCATGCTGCGGCGCTCCGCCGCCTGCCCCGCTTTGTCTGCCGCGCTCCCGCTGCGCAGAGGTGCACCGGGCTTTGTCTGCCGAGCCCAGCCCGGCCGCGGAGCGCTCGCCGGGCTGCGGGCTCTCGGTGAGGGCTGCTGTGCCTGGCAGCGAGGGGGTGATAGCTTTGTTTTTTCTCCCAGGGCTTTTATTTTGTTTATTTTCCTGGTGTAATTAAGGTCGGTTTCAAAAACCGGCGCTGATTTATACCGATTAAAATATGCGGAGAATCGGGTTGTGTATTGGCGCGTACGTGGGAAGATAAGGAATATTGCAAATGGAGGTTGTTACGAACCTCATTTTTCCTGCTACCTGCTGCACTTAATCAGCTTATTGTTCCCAACTCCCAGCCGTTGTCATACGAGCAGGTTCCAAGATCAGCTACCTCAGGAAGAAAAAGCTCTCGTTTCCCAGGGTTGTTTAAATGATCGAGAAGATTTTACACCGCTTACTTTCTGAAAGATCAGATTTCCTCTTTCTTTGCCCCTCATGGAGTGCCCACTTAGTTCATCAGTCACATACATCCTTCGTGTACATAGTCCTCAGTGCACAACAAATTAGATCATTGGTTTGCAAACAACAAATCTGGGCCTGCAATGACTGATAGACTGCTCTTAATGCATTTGCAGCAGCAAAATAAGCAAAGCATATCTATTGCCAATAGGCTTATATTCACTGCCCAGGATCACATATCCATTAAAAGTGTTTATTGGACACAAATTTTTAAAGGCTGTAAACAACTGAGGAAAGGGGCTCCTCTTCAGGGACGAACAGATCTCAGAAGATGGAGACTGATTTTTCCAGCCAGATATTGCATTCATTTAGGTTATGGGTGGTACAACGATTCTTACCTCATAAATTTCAAGGGAAAACAAGAGCATATGTCTGTCTGACAATGGATTCCCATTTATCAGGGGCTAAAGCCTGAGAAACATTTCAAGCTTCCATTAATTAGTTTCACATCAAGAAAAATTATTTTATTCTCTGCCACTCTTTCTCACTGCTACACTAACCCTTCCCTTGAGCCAGCACAAGGAACCTGACTTGAATACAGTACTGAGTTGAATTCAAATGGTACCAGGGGAAAAAAAAACATGTAAGCAAATGTGTAAGTATATATTGGTGAGTTTTCAACCCAGATAGTTGTTCATAATGGACAAAACCCGTACTTGTTCTTATCAGACAAATGTGGCTAAACCTTTATGCCAGCACCAGTGGCTGAGTGAGATGGGGATGAGGAAAGGACAGAACAAATTCTTTCAACTACAGTGCCACGTTATGGCAGCTCATATTATTCATATAAGCAGTCTTGGCCTGGGAAAACTGTGAAGAGTTGGATATGTTAAATATGGAAATCTTTGAGGAAGCCTCTGTGTCTTGTACATCAGCTTGTCTTGGTTTCTTTGCTGTCTGGACTAATTCTCTGATTTCAGCTTAGAAACTGAACACAGTTTAGCTGGGAGGAGGCGTGGGTTGAGGTTACTGTTCACTCATGGCTTGGTTTGAAGTTTCCTTGGTCTTAGTGACTGTGTACAGTGCAATTTAAAATAGTGTTATTGCAATCACTCTTGCTGAGGCATAGTCGAGATTAGCTTGTTCTCTTTTGTGGGTTTCTTTTTAGTGAAACACCAGACTGCATGTTCCTTTGTCTAACTATTTACACACTATTTCTAAATGCATGTGAGCATTAATTAAGATCAATTTATCCACAAATATGCATAAAGGTATAAGGATGTGTAATTGTGTGCCACCATATGTATGTACACCATATACATATGATGTACCCATATGTATGGGTTCATCTGCCTAGCATGCAGGGGAAACAGATTTTACTCCTAAATTAGAAGTTAGTCAGTATGTGATTGTGGGGACATCATGTAACTGCTCTGTGCCTCTTCTTCCTATTGGTAAGCAGTGTGAGAAGGAGCTGCAGACGTTGGAATCGCACCGTGCCAAGCAGATGGGAACTCAGAAGCCAGGCATGATCCTTTGGGTCAGAATATCCAGCATCCTGCTGGGGAACCACGTCACTGCTCTGCTGGAAGAAAGGAAAGGTTTGAACCACAATGGAGCAGAACATCACTGAAAGCAAATCTCTACCACCGACTATTTCATCTTTGACAAACTGATGCCATGCCATGAAGATCATCTCTTGGCAGGCGTTGTCCAACCCCAGACAGCTCTTTTGTCTGTGACAGAAGGAGGCAGGGACAAGAGCTAAAGTGTACCTACTTTACTGCAAAACATATGGTAAAATTTCAAATATGTTCTTAGTCAGAAAATAATATTTTTTGCTTAAAATACTATGATTAAGTCTTATTTAATTTTACCCCACTGATAACAGTTGATTGTACAATTAGTAGACCACATTAATAGCTGTGATCAGCTGCTAGTGTCTAAGTTTATTTCAAAAAGTTTATGCAAAATTTTAAATGCTTATCCTTCAACTACAGAGCCTATACTCCCAACAGTCATATATGTCTGTAGCACCCTATTGGAAATAACAAACCTTGACTTTTTTTAAAACTGTAAGATTAAAAAAATTAGGCATTTTTTCCTATTTGAATTTGGATTGCTGCCAGTCCAGTACTTCTGAATTTTTTTGCAGTGGTGGTACATTGCAGCTTTGTGCTGCTAAATGTCATCTCCATTTTCTGTGGAACAGGTCACTGCATTTGAGGAACCAAACTACTTTATGACCTTTAGAAGTGACTAATCCAGAAAAATTTCACCTGTTAGAATTTCTTATTTTCACCTACTTGTAATCTCCAAAACTGTCTAATTTGGAGCTGAAATTTTCCAGGCTGGAAGCTCTGAGGGGAAAAATAAAAAGAGATTTCAGTCCAGGTAGGGATCCAGTTTTGTAATTTTAGGAGGCTCAACAGAGTATTACTTTTTAATGCTTCTCTTGTAAAGTGATTTGTTTTGGAACTACTCATTTGTATTTTCACTGAACTTGGTACATAGTGTTACCAACTTTGATTTCTCTCTAATGAATAATGTTGCTGAATCTTGTCACTGTCATGAGTTTTGCCTCCTCCTCAAGCTTTTTACAGTCTCCAGGAAAGCTACAGGTGACACTCTGGGAAGACAACCTCACAGTTCAGCAAATTCACGTCAGCAAGTGCTGCAAGATAAGTGTCAGTTTTGGCCATGGGTGTCCCCTGGATGGTGTCCCCAGGTGCTGTCCCTCACTACATGCAGAGATCCTCTTCCCTGCAGAGATGGGAGGAGGTAATCTGCTCCTGAGGCAGTCACGAGGGGATGGGAATGGGCAAGGTGACAGGTCAGGGAGCTCAGACATGAGACCTTTCCCTGCCATCTGGGGGAGCATTCACTGCACCACGAGGTGCCACCCAACTCTGGTAATCCCAGCACTGCCTTCTCTGACTCTCAGTTAAGTGGGATAAACAATGTGATATGGCCAATGAAGCATGAATTCATCCCCTCTGAATAAAATACAGGCACAAATTGCCCCAGGATTGGCTTTAAAAGTCAGCAAGTTTGAACCTGTTGTGCCTAGGAGGGGTGGTGCCTCTTTTCTTCTTACTTGGTGCTACTCACCCCTTTTAAAGTGCTGCAAAGGGGTGTGCAGGCCTTGGGGTGGGAAGGGAAGAAAGGCATGGAGGCTAGATAAAATGCCAGGCAAGGGAGCCAGTATTTAGCATGGAGAGCAAGGAGAAGGCACTTTGAGGTGCCAAAGCAAAGCACCTGGTAAAGCTTTAACTGGGTTTCCCAAATCCCATGGGAATCCCTTCAAACCACACAACCCCACTGGGCTTGGGGGCTCTCAGCTGGGTGAAGAGCTGACCCCTGAAAACATGCCTGTGTGCTGCATCTCTCCAGCTCCTCCAGAAGTGATTTCTTTGAAAGATGGAGAGATTGGAGATTTAATGCTTGTCTAAGAAGCTTTCAGGCTTGTTAAAGTGCTAATCCCATAACCCCTGTCACAAGCCTGAAGGTGTGCAAAGACTTCACATGTCACTTCGCAATCCCCTGAGAGAGCAAGGGAAACAGGAAGATGGAGGAAGGAAAAGGATTTTGTTGGGGATGAGAGGGTAGGGGCAAAACAGAGCCAGCTTCATTCAGAGTCTAGTCTGAGGAAGGAAAAGGATTTGGTTGGGAGTGTGAGTGTAGGGGCAAAACAGAGCCAGTTTCCTCCAGAGGCTAGCCTGAGAAAGGCTGAGGATGGACAGAGCAGCTCAGTGAAGGAGAGCTCAGTTGGTGGGAGAGGGTAAGTGAGAGGACAGGGCCTGTGAAGGGAAGACAATCCCTGTCATTGGGGAGAAGGGGTGTCTTCTTTGCATCCCCTGCGCTCCAGAGCCTAGCATGCAGGAGATCAGTTTTTGCTCTCCGTCCCTCACAAGGTACCATGGCAGAAGTCAGTGTTCTGCAGGTGAAGGTGTCCTAAAGAAGTCACCCACCAGAGCTGGATTTAAAAGGAGACTGGATTATTTTAGGACCTCTCAGAAAACAGGTGGTTATGTAAGGTCAAATCTCAGCAAGTGTAATCAAATCTCAGTTCTAAGCTGATCACCAAGCAGGGTGTTAGGAGGTATTTATTCAAGCATTCCTCTCTGTGTTGTGACTTTCCTCTGAAACAGCCAGAGCTGAAGCTGAGACTAAATTAGGAGAGCTGTGGCATCCTCTCCTCCTCTGCTGACCTTGGGAAATCTCCCTTGCCAGCTGCACCCTGTGCTAAACACTACTCTCAACAAGGAACTTGGTTTCATACCGGAATTTATGGCTTCTAGTCAGGTTGTGTCCAGCCTCTGGCTAACTCTCATGTACCTTTGTGCTTTTCCTGTAGCTCAGGACATGCTGCTTGCAGCTATATAACATCTCTGGAAGCCATGAGACAATAATTACCAGCCTCTCTGTGGCAATGTTTTTCTTTTATTGCACTTGTGCTGTTCACATATTATTGCTCTCGCAGCCCTGCCTCCGTAAACCCCCACAGTGTTATTATGGTGGATTCTTGTGGAAGAACTGGTGTGAGAATTGCTGTTCCTCCCACTCCTTCTTTTTCTCTTGTATTGCAGATTTCAGTGTATAAAGGAGAAAAACAAACGTGGTGTTCAACAAAAGAGCCAATGGCTATTTAGATTCTCGGTAAATATTATCCAGTTTTATATATTCACAGAACATTAACAAGCAATGGATGTGCAACACTTGCACATGACGAGCAGTCTCCTCCCAGATCTAATAGAAACACACCCATAAATAACCCACAGGAGTTTAAGTGGGTCTTGATGAAAAGTGTATCATGCTAACGGGAAACATGGCAAGAAATCATCATACTGGTCATTTTCACTGCCATCACCTGCAGCATTGGAGAGTCCTAGAGGAGGATGTTCCTATGGGACCCCATCATTGCCCTTCACAGTGGGGCAAAATTCCCCTTTTTCTTTCTCTTCTTTGCCTTTATTTTCTTTTTTCTTCCTAGAAATAACTTCCAGCATTACAGTCGAAGTACACCATCAGCTGTCAGTGTTCCACAAATAAATCTTAGTGTACACAAAACTGTCAGAACATCCTTTGTGCAATATGTGCATGCTCCACATGCACTGATTACTCCTAAACAATTCACTTTTCCTACGGTGTGTTTATGATGTTTGACCAGACCAGAAAGCAAGCTGCAATTCCAGGTCCTTGGCACAGAAATATCTTTAGCAGCCTCCCAGTAAGAAGCTTTGATGCACTTTGTAGAGGTGTGTACTTCCAGTGGGAAACAAGAGTGTAGAGGATCTAAATTTAAATAAAAAATTGTTGGAGTCTTACAGGGAAAGGTCATTAAAAATAAAAAACAAACAAACAAACATTAAGACGTTAAGCTGTACACTTGTGCAAGATCCTGAGGGGAAAAACAGAAGGCTTAGTACTAGCAGTACACTTAAGCAACAAAAGGAGAAGATTTATTTATTTTTTTTTTTAATTGATTCAGATTTTCATCCCCTGGCTTTCATCCCTTTCCACAGTTATTTCCACCAGGGATCTGCTATCACATGGCAGCTAGAGCATTTAGCATCCATGTATCTGGGAGGTGAGCAGCAACCCAAGAGACACGATAATGGAGCAGGAAGAGCTGCCTCCTCTGCCCATTAGTCAAATGTTCCCAAGGAGAGTGCGAGATGCTCCCCAGAAGCAATCATTTCTTTCTAAAAGCCTCAACTGTTACATGAAAAAAATCATAATAATGGTGGTAAAGGGCTGAACTGAATGAGATTGCTCAGCAGTGCTTTTATGTGGTAGGAGGAGGAAAGAAGAATGCCTGTTGCATGGTGTGAAAGCCATGGGAAGATATGTGCCCCCTCAAGAAGAAGAAGAAAGAAACATTTTACCAAAATGTTTAGGAAAGCCTTCCTTTATTGGGTTGCTGGTTGCCAAGGAGAAAGAATCAATCATTCAAAAAGAAAAAGAAGAAAGAAGATGAGAAAAGGAGCTTTCAGGAAAGAAGACATCTGGAGCTGACTTGTGTGTAGTTTCTTTTGAGCCCAGTGACACTGAATCATTTGCTTCAGTTGTTTAAAATTGAATAAAACTCTGGAAATATCTGATTTCTATTTAAATAAAAACACACTTTTTTATTTTAAAGGCAGTATTACTTCTCTGTTTAGTTCAATGCATGATCATTTTAGAGAGTGCTAGTGTACTGTTTAATCTCTGTTCACAGGTACATGGCATGCAATTCATACAGAAGGAATCAATTATGAGAAAAGAAAAATCTGAATAAGATCCTTGAGATGATACTGTGGAAACTCTGTGATTCAGGTACGTTTTTAAGGGCAACCACAAGCTCTGATTTAAAGCAGTCACATAGAT
Organism: Parus major; assembly: GCF_001522545.3. Taxonomy (NCBI): domain Eukaryota; kingdom Metazoa; phylum Chordata; class Aves; order Passeriformes; family Paridae; genus Parus; species Parus major. Next base: position 45,560,328 of record NC_031773.1, on the reverse strand, counting down.
AACCAGATTACCTACCTGGGTTTGATAAAAAAGGGAAAAATGCTAAGTCTTGGTTCACTATATAAATGTTGAGCCTGTTCTGCAAATCTTATCCAGGAGAAAAATAATCTTATTAATGTAAAAGCAGATATCTTAATTGTGGGCAGAGTGAAAACAAGACAGAAAGGATGCCTTTTAAAACGATCTCTCGAAGTCAGTGCAATTGTGTCATTACCAACAGCCTGGATGCAGACATTAAACAAAGTTAGTGCACAGAGAGGATGCTCGCTAATGATATTGCTTTCCCTTGGGACAACTTTGCAATGAGCATGGGGATGCTCTGAAACAATGAATCACAAAGCAGTTAGGAACAACTGAGCTTTTTGTGCTGCATGGCCGAGAATCAGTCTCCTCAGAAGATGCCTGCACGGCTGAGTCTCATCTGCAGGTCTGTGAACTTTCTCTCCACCATCTCCTCTATATTTACCAATATAAACAATAAAGATGTGGTTTTCTCTCTTGAAACCTGATGGTGAAAAGAGCTATCAAAAAAAAAAAAAAAAAAAAAAAAAGAGGGAGAGGAGAGGATTCTTTTGGTTTTCCTTTTATTTATGCCCATGATCAGGGAAAGGTTTCTGTAAGGTTTGGGCTAACATAACAGTCTCGTGAGTGTGAGATGCTAAGACATGGTTATCTGTTCCAAGAAAGGCTGGAGTCACTGCTGAGAAGAAAATATAACTCTGGTGATTAATGAAGTGTAGGACAGACTACATGGTTTTATATCATCTGCTATAAAAAGCCCCAGAATGTCCTAAAGCATTTGTGCCTGGAAGCCTGGAGCCTGTAATGATGTTCTGACATGCACGAGTAGAGCGCCCTTGACTGAACAAGAAAAGCAGGGACTTCATTTTTCCTGAGGAAGGCTTGGCAATGACCATTGGCTGAAGGACTTAGTTATGTCCCCAACACCTAGTTTGTAGCACAGACAGGCCCATTGCTGATAGCTCAGCTAAAGCTTATCACTTGATTTATATTTCCTCAAAGGACCCTTCTCTCCAGGTTGGTCATGGAAATGTTCCTCTCGAGCCCTGGGTGTGGAAAAACAGACCTCAGCCTCTTTCATTTCTGCCCTATTGCCAGAGAAGCCTCCAGGGTATGAGTGGAAATGAGTATCAAGATCAGGCTCTTCTGCAAGCTGAGCTCAGTGACACTGAACATAACTTTTGTTTCCAGCAGCAGGCACAGATTCCCAAAGTCAGCACACCCCATTTATTGCAGGCTGTTACAGATGACAATCCTGACACCAAAATAACTAAGCAAGATTTCCTGAAGGAAAAATGATAAAACTCTCCACGAGCATGCCTTCTTCTCTGCATTTTTGATGGACTGATTTGCATGTATTCAAACAACCAAATATCTGTGCCAGGGAAAGCTCAATCCCCTGTATCTGTTTCTCTTTTCTACACTAGCACAAACGATGTGAGGCTTAGGAACATGGTCAGCCTTTCAGGAGGAGGATTATAGCACATGTGTCCTCATTTGAAGGCACCTTTCTACACTGAGTTTCTCACCAAAACACTGTTGAGATGACAACCTCACTGATCTTCTGCAAGACCAATAGACAATCCCATTCTAAACCCAGATCCTTCATGGTTCCCTCACCAGGGATCCAGAGGCACTTGGTAGGCTGCCTGTCTTCAGGAGGGAAACCAACATTTTACTGCCTGGTCAATTCTCTGCTCACTTCCAGGTAGGTGTATCTTTGTGGCAAGTGACAAATCTCTATCAATAAGACACAAAGTCTCTCAAGCTTGTGGCACAAGCTTGCAGAGACACATTTCAACAGTTGTTGTGGCCCACACCAACCACAGCCCTTATCAGCTGCATCTCTGAGTCTGTGCCTCAGCTGGGATTTCCTCCCACAGTCCCATGAGCTCAGTCAGCCTCTGGAAAAATCACTGTCTTGTAAACTTGTGTTTTCTTTGTCATTCAAGTGAGCTGCTATTTCTGGCATAACTACTGTTTCCATGGCTACACCAGCTCATAAATAGGGTCAGAAACCTTGGAGATGTTTTTTAAGTGATTCCTTGGAACAGAATGTAATCTGGCCAGAGGTGATGAAGCTCCTGAGCTTTCCTTTGAGGCCACGAGGACTGCACTCCTGTACACTCCACTCCTGGACACCATGTTTTCTGGTCAGCTCTGGACTGGATCAAAAGGCTACTGTTGTGGCCAAAAAAGTTGTCACTGGCTTTCCTGGGGAAGAAAAGCCTGGGCAGGGAGGGACAGGGATTGGGTACTCATTCCCTGGGCAGGACTTGTCATCCATGTGGTGGGGCAGTCAGGCATGAACATGGAACAGGTGCCTCTTGCTCTGAGAAGAGCTGTGCACCCACAACTCTGCAAAGTAAACACCACCCACTTTGTGAGGGGAAGAGAGAGAGAGAGGATGGATGGAGAGAGAGAGAACTGATAATCCTGGGAGATAAGAAAGAACATGAGAAGTGGGGCCCTTTGGGGAGTTTCTGTCATGTTTTGTCAGTGGAAAAAAAAATCTTCATGTGACACCATGGAAATTTTTTTCCCACAGTCCACTTTTGTTAAAGGGAAACGAGAGATTTCACTGGGAAAACAGGAAAACAAAGGGAGCATTTTGAAAACAAACAGCCTGAACATATGTAAATTTTTAAGCTTCAGGAAAGAGGAGTAGAGGGCTGTACAGCTGATTTCTCCAGCAACTTTACCTACATAGAAAAAGGCAGAAGGGGAGGGGGAGCCTCTGGAAACCTGTCTGCAGCAGATGGAGGCATGGGAATGAGCAGCGGGGATGGGAGTGAGTCTGCTGCCAGCAGGCTGCACCTCTTTATATCCACACAAGCAGGTCCCTGCCCACAGTAATCACTTCTGCTGTCAGAAGAGGATGAGTGCAATCAATCTCCACACATTTGTATACAAGCTCTAGTCATCACAGGGAAGAGAGGATGCCAACACGATGCTGCCCCCGTTCTCTTTCCTGTGCCCAGAAATTACTGCACAAGCCTCTGAAAGCTGTGTGATTGTCTTAAATGTGTGGGGATGTAGGTGTGTTTGCTCCTTCTCTGCTAGATTGAAAGCCTCTCATCTACATCTAGGATTTACTTCCCAGCTTCTCAGTGCCCACTCAAGGGCTAGGACCTTATTGTTTGTTTGTTTGTTTTTTGATGTAAGCTAAGGATTGAAGGATTTTTCTTGTCTAACTTCAGCAATCTGAAAGGTCAGAGGCCCCAGCTATGGGACTCTTGCTCAGCACCAGCACAGTGCTGGCCAGGTGTTCACTGCCAGGGTCTGTCCCATCAGTGAGAGACTGTCCCTTCTTGGTCACATGCAGTCACACCCCTGGCTGGCATGGCTGCTCCAAAATCCCCTCCTGCAACCTCACCCAAAGACAAATCCCATCCATCATAAACAGCCCCACACTTTGGTTTTCTTCTGCCCTTGTGTTGCTCTGATGTTCCCAGTGGTAGCCACTCCATTCACTGGGATTGTATTCAGTCCTGCCAGCCCTGACCTTGTGTAGTGAGGTGGATACTCAGCAAAGGGAGGTGGGTAAGTGCAAGGTGCTTCACCAGAGCCAAGAGCCCCTGAGGCTTGTTAACCTTGTGGTTATAGCTCCAGCCAGACTGTTACAGACCAAGACCGAGGCACTGCTGCAGCTGAGGATGATCTTCCAGCACCTTTTTGCAGGACTCTGGACCTTCTCTTTTCATCCTGAGACTCCACCAACTTCTTCCACATCTCTGACACTGATCTTCCAGGCAATTACAGCAGGCTATTAAAACACATGGGAGATACCAGGGACTCGGTATAAATTAGTGTGCATTACCATGCATGAGATTTTGTTGGAATGGAGCACAGGCTGAGCTCTACCTCTGAGGGCTCCTCACAGTAACAATGGTACTGGTACCCAGCTGTGAGCTTGCTGTGTTACCTCAGCCCAAAACCTTGGGTCCCAGGAGTGCCTGGCTGCAACACAAAGGTTCCCCATTCTCCCCCTGCCTTCCCATCTGCTTCACCTGAGCCCTGGCAGTATCTCAGCAGCATTCCCTGTGACTCCCCCGAGGGGGCTCAGCCCTGTTAACACTGGGCTAGCTGCATGCATCCCTCTGTAAGGTGTGTCTTCACCCCTCCAGCATCTCTAAGTTTACTGGAAACCCCTCCAGGCATTCACCAGCCCAGGAGAGGGATAGGGAATCCTCCCTTCCCTGACATGTGCAGACGCGTGTGTTCCCAAGAAGCAGCACCACCCAAAGGGCAGGTTATTTTTTTATTTCTCTTCACCTCTCCAGAGATGTCCCCCCAGAAGCTTCAGAGAAGCCACAACCTTCTTGCAGAAAGGGGCACATCACCCCTCAGGAGTGTGCCGAGGCTCTGCTGCTCCTCCAGACTTTGCTGGAGCTGTGCCTGCACATCTCTGGTCTCACAGTGCTGCCCCCATTTCACCCCTGCCGTGTAGGTGCCCGCCCACGACTGATGCCCTGATGTCACCTGGTGGCAGGGTATATCTGGAGGACAAAGGACACCTCGAGACTCTTTCTACGCAGGCTGGAGGAGTTGAATGATTTGCAAGAGGAGCCCTTGGCACTGTAAGTGTTCCCTAGGGGCTCAAAGCAATAGCAAGGGGGGCAGGGGATGAAAAGGAACTGGCTGCAAAACCCAGGGGAGAGAAAAGTCCAGATAAAACTCCACAAGGGAAAAATTTGGATGTTTGTGCTTGGGGAGCGTGAACAGATCCAGTAGCTAGGAGAAGCTGTGATTCTTGCGTGGCTGTTTTCTGTTTCCTCTGTCACTAGGGCAGGTGCTGCTGCGGTGGTTTGTCTCAAAGCTCCCTGGCTGTAAGAGCAGGGGCTGCTCAGTTCCTCGTGCTGGGCTGGGGCTCCCAGGAACCCCCTTGGCTTGTGTCCTCAGCTGGCTGAGCCTGCATGTGAGCAGCACTGGGGGGCTGCTGTTTCCTGCCCCAGCACCCAGCCACACAGGCAGGGCACATCAATGAGGAGTTTATAACATGATGCTGTACCTCTGCTGTTACTGAATCCCTTTTTCAACTGGGATAGTCTTTCCAGTGATCCCCATTTGGGAATACAGTTCTACTGTAAATGAGTTTCTGTCTCTTAGAGTGCATCCTCTTTCACCTGTTCTTGGTCTTAAGACTGCTGCTAGAATGAAGGGTTTGAAATCCTGTGTAAGACACTGAGCAGAAAGGGCTGAACCTGCAGGGACTTTGTCCCATCACTATGATTAGCCACCTCGAGCAATTGAGACTGGAGCTGTGAGACTCCTCAAAGGCACTGGATTCAATATGCTCTGACAAAAACCTGAAAGGATGATGCTGGTGGCTCTCCCGAGACCACGATCTGAGCGTGCAAGAAACTCATAAAAAGAACACGAGCACAAGGATATCTCCTCTGGTTTCTCTCTACTCACGGAAGAGTATCTGCACGGAGGGCCATGGCTCATGGAGGTTCTGTGTCTGATACCCTGAGGCAGCGTAAGACAAGTACACATGAAGGAATCTGTATTTTTGAAGGCTTTGGACAGGGGAAGATGAGTTCCTACACTGAAACAGTCTGAAGAAGATCAAGTGAGGCATCTACATTATCTTCCAGGGACATTTTCCACAGAGAGTCAGAGATTAAGGATGGGGCAGATTAAAGAGTCAGAATTTGTCAGTAATATTCAAGCCCCTTTAAATTTAAATGAAACTAAAAGAAGGATGCTTAACCTGGCCAACAACCCCGAGGTGGGATTTCTGACGCAACTGAGATAAGCCCATTAATGCGTATTAGGTATAATTAGCACTCAGATGCAAGCAAAGCTCTTACCTAGAGGATTAAGCCCTTGACTGAGCAGAAATGCTGTCAGGGGCAATTAGGTAACACCTCATCAGAAAGAGGGAGAAGAGGAAGTGCATGGCAGAGGATCTTATGCCTCAACAGTCTTTGCACCCACAGCCATCAGCTCTTGCCCAGGAGCTGTGTGTTGGTGCTGGCAGAAGCAAAACAGCTCTGGCAGACCAGGAAACACCGGGAGAAGGCAGCATAGCACTTGCAGAGATCTAGAGGAGACTCAAAACGTTTGTCAAGCCACCTGACTGATCTGGTATCAAGGACTATCCAAGTAACCAGGTACAGTAAGACAAAAGGCTGTCAAATTCCCAAGGGAAGAAGCTGCTGTTGGCATTTCTCTCATATCTGTGATCCTGGGGTGCTTGTCGGGCTGTGTGTAGGGGCAGTTTGTTCCCAAGGTGTGGGAACTGGGGCAGGTTCCATGCTGTGGGGCAGGGCCCACTCCAACATGAACAGAGAATTCTTGGACTCTAATGATGGCAGGCAAGTCCCACCAGCTCCGTGGGGGGAAGGCAGCTTGATTTCAGCGGCAAGAGGAAAGCTGCTATGTGGCATTAAGGTTGCTTTCCATCCTCTGTCATTTTTTTAGTGATGTATGGAAAGAATAGAAGTAGAGGGAGATTAGTATGGAAGAAGTTAGAATAGTCCCTAACGTTAGAAATGTCGCTAATGAAAAATTTCATTGAGTGCTCTTTATTGAATTCATGCAGATGAGAGAGGATGAAGTGTGATTTGGGCTGATCCTTTTTCCTACCAAATCCTGGGTTAATGAATATCTGGTAGATGGATACAACTACTCCAGATTGGGGCAAAAATAAATTTCAAAGGCTGAATCTTTTCATCAGCTATTCCTCTATTGAGTGACATCAGGAACAAATTGTGGACTCAAGGATTTCAGAAGTTCTGACCCTCAAAGACATACTTGTGGTTAAGGTAACATGCCAGTGCACAACAGAGATTATTGAAGCAGGGTAGGAATTGCAGATAGAACTCAAATGCATCTTCCAAGTTTTGGATGTCAGTCCTAAGGGATGGAAATCTGTTAGCTGGTTTGCTTTTTCTGTTGTACTTTTGGGAGTAGCCTTTGGTAAGGGGGTGAAGTAACTTGGATGTCAGATTAACATGGTGCTTGAAAGTGGATGAGTGCTCCTTTTAGTTCAAGAGTGGGGTCTAGCACTGGGACAGACAACATGTGATGAGAATTGCACCTGAGACAGATACATAATAATAGATTTTGGTGCATTAGCAGACATGCTATGGAGCAGCTTTCTGATGCAAAGCATTTTTTTGTAGGGCAGTATCATCTGAATTCCTCCCATCCTGAGTAACAGAGCGACCAAATTAGGTCCTTGTTTTGGAGGCAAAATGCCTTGATCTCTCAGTTTGGCTCTAAAAATCTGTGAGTCAAAAGATTTCATCTCTCCTCCTAGCAGTGCAGTCCAGGTCATAGCTATCACTGCACTTTCATTCTCATTCTGTAAAAGAAGAAGGTGACAGTGTTTGCCTGTCCTGCCACCATTCTGTGAGGAAAAAGAAAAAGCTGTAAATACTGGGCAACTGTTCAGGCGCTGCAGAGATGGCAGCCAAATAAGTAACTTCCACAGTTTGAGCTGATCTCTGTGTTTGTGGGCACAGTGTGTGCTTAGGAAGCGTTGTGTTACACGCGGGGGAATAGCATCTGTGCATGCTTCAGCTTCAGACACAACCATCTGCTGCTCCATTTGGGGCTGCTGGAACCTGTCCAGTCTCCTGCTTGGGATATTACAGCTGAGACAGAAGCCTGACCACAAGCAACAGAAGAACAAGCCTGCCTCTAGGTGCTATCATTTGGAACCATCCTACTGCCACCACAGATGGAAAGATGTCCTGGGTGAAGTATTTCCAGACTGCCACAGATACAGAAATATGGCTCTTCACCTTGCATAGATGTGGAAGTGACACAGGAGGATTGCTCAGATTATCTTTCTCCTTGTATATAAGGATTTGCTTTCCAACACTGGCTATTTCAGGAAAAAAGGAATGAACTTTCTTTAGACTAAGGAAAAAATCTTTGATGACATTTATAGTTCTGAGATTAAAAGTCCAGAGTGTCACGGCAGGTGATGTTGGGGATTAAGCCAGAGTACTATGGTGACCTAATGAGATTAGTCTTTAGAACCAAATCCTGAAGTTAATTCCATCAGCGATTACATCAGCCTGGATGCACGGGGACAAACACCTGGAGATAAGAGATATATAACAGTCATGGGGAAGAACGTGACTTCAAGGAAGAAAGGAAAAAGCTGCATTTATTTTTATCCATAAATGCACTTGTTCAGACCATTCTGGCATACAAACTAGCACAAAATTTGATGAAGGGCTGGGAGCTTCCATTTGGCCACTGGTGAGAGTTATTGCTGTCCTCTCTGGGAAGGAAGCAAAAGGCCCAGAGTGCGGCAGTTCTGTCATCTAAGAGAGGAGACATGTCTCCCGAACAGAAATTGCTCCCAGATAACTCTTTATCCCCTGTGGAGTTTGGCTCATGAACAGTGTGGTGAAGAGGGGTCAGCACATGTAATATAATGCTCAAAAATACCAAAATGGGCACATCCTGGGGAAAGTTACAGGCTTTACTCCTCTAAATCCTGAGCAATTTGCAAAATTAACTTCTGCCTAAAAGATAGTCTCCAGTGCGTTGCCTCAGCCTTCTGGATAATCTTGCAACAATCTCGTGCTATTTGCTGTAAATTTGGTATTGACAAATGTTGGGCCCTAATCGCAGCTCCACCCAGACAAAGGACCCATCCAGCCCAGCATCCCATGTCCATCAGTGTTCTAAAGGTAATGCTTAGGCACGAGTATGAGAACAGGTGGAGTAAGTATATCATGGTGATTCCCAAGGAGAGGATATTTCTCAAAGCCATACATGTGTCTTCATGGCTCCTGTAGTAGTCAGGTCCTGAACCAGTAAACAAAAACCTCAGCAATACTATTCCAAGGCTAGCTAGGAAAAAAACCCCAGCATTGGCATTTAACTTCCTATTTTACCTAAATTGTTGGGCAAGCTTCTGCAGCAACCTGTCTCCAAGAGTGTGACTGTGTTTGAGACAAAAGAAGATGTTAGTCTCCATGACTCTGCAAGACATTGCATCTTGGGGTAAATGTCTTTTTGGCCTTAGCTCAGGTGTCCTTTGTTTGGGATCTTAATTCTAGCATGCCAGGTGAAAGGCAGCACTACCCTGCTTAATTTGTACATATTACAATCTTTCTTTAATACCATTATCTTTAATCCTGCCACAATTTTATTTTCCATAATTCTGTCATCTGACTACTGGTACCTAGAAAAGACAAGCAGAGTGTTGTGTCAGTCCTTGCTGTTATCTTGCAGACAGAGGGATCTGAGAGAGGCACGTGCCTGCCACACACAGCCCAGCGATGAGTGAGACCCCAGCTGCCAACCTCAACACTGGAGATGCTCCAACTGGTCCCACCACACCGCGCAAGGGGCCTCCCAAGTTCAAGCAGAGACAGACAAGGCAGTTCAAGAGCAAGCCCCCCAAAAAAGGAGTAAGAGGGTAAGGGAATTTTGGAAAGAAAAGAAACTGTGCTAGTTGGGTAAATTCCCACTGCTGCATTGTGCTTCTGTGCATCTTCCCTTGGGCAAGGAGCCTCCAGGTGCCATCAGCTCTCCAACCTGGAGCTGCTTCTCTTCTGCTCCCTACTCACAATTCTTCTTCCTTGGCTGGTGGTTTAGGACATCTCCCCTTTCTTTGCTGCTGCCCCAAACTCACTCCTTACCTTCTCTTTTCTCTCCTAGGTTTGGAGATGACATCCCAGGCATGGAGGGGCTGGGCACAGGTAAGCTCTGCAGGATGTTCTTGTCATGCTCTGCTTTAGCACTAGAACAGACAAACTTGGTCATAGGAAAGGGGTGGCCTGTCTGTTTTCCTGGCCTGTCTGAAGCTCTCAGGGTCACCAGAAAAGACTTGTTCTGCCTCCCCAAGCTGCCACATTCATGCTTATGCTTACATACACTATGTGAAGGAAAGGCCATTTATGTATGCTTCATCTTCAGACTATTTACATTGGGCTGCAGAAGTGCTTGTTTGTTTTCTGCTAATACTCTGGCTAAGAATTTCAGCAGCATGACATTCTCAAAGAAATGCTAAATGCTAAGCTATTAATACCAAAAAATCACAGAAATTAAATCCCAGATGGTTAAGTATTTGTGTTGTCATCAGAATCCTAATTTTAAGAATTTTATGTACCCATCTGGGATTGAGAAACTTGCATTGGATGAGCTGTAGCCAGTCAGAACTTTGAAGTATTATAAATACTGATAAAGCTGATAGAGTTACACATCCTGAATATTGTAGGCCAAATTATTCAGCAACTGATCTAAAACTGCACATGTCTTTGAGGAGATCACAGTTTGGCTAGGGTTAATTTATAAGAACAGGAGAAACCACATAACGGGAATGAATTTTTACATCAGTTTACATAGCCACTAAAGAGACTTGTAACTGCTGGCTTGCTTTTGCTCACAGAGAGAGAAAGTACACTGATCTGGTTTGGTCTGACAGGTAGTACCAGATTTTAAATGCTCACCTACCCATTTAACCTTCAAACGGAATCCCATTCTTGTTAATGCTTCCTGAGTAAATCAGCCTTTCCATTAATAAAAGAAAAATCCGAGGAGTGCATTGACAAGAACACATTTGTCATTTTCTCTCTTTTGCAGATATTACCGTGATTTGCCCATGGGAAGCTTTCAGCCATCTGGAACTGCACGAGCTGGCCCAGTTTGGGATCATCTAAGGTGTCAGCATCTCTACTGGTGTCACCTGGTGACTCCACAGATTTCAACGTGGTCTTTACCACCTTTGACACTTACTTTTGGCCCTTGCATCCGCTTGCTTATGGGCAGGGTGGTTTTGTAAGAGCTAGTTATGAGAAACTTAACTTTGCAGATTAATTTGGCAAAGAAGTTATTTGGGACCCTGAGCAGACCTCATGTTCCATGTGATGAAACTACTGAAAAATGTCTTAATGTCTCCCTGCACCATATTCTTTATTATCTCACTGTCATAGATCTTCAATGTTTATGGTGATACGGGGAGGCTGCATTTGAACTTTTTCCCTGATTAGCTGAGATATTGTGTGCATGTACGTCCAGACCTAATTAAATCAGCCTATTCTATTTTATTCCTTCCCTCCCTTTCTTCAGCTTTCTGTATAGAATTTCCATGGGTAGGTCCCTTTGTTTTTTGGGCCACCAATTATTTGCTCCAAATACATCTGTAGAGAACAGCATTATAGTCACCAGTCCAGACATTAGGCTGTTTTCCATAGGAAATCCTTCCCCAACGGCTCACCATAAGGAACGTGCTGCTAAGATTTACCTCATCAGCAAATGGGGAAAAGGGCTTGCAAATGCTGTCTGTGCTGTACTGCCCACAGGCTATGAACCATGAGAGTCTGGCTGTTCTCATAATGTTAAATGAAAATGTGTGCGTCTGAGATCAATAGCTAAGTGAATTAATCCTATTATTCATTCCTTTGTGGTTGCAGTTCCAAAGAAGCAGCACTCCAAATGATGCTGCGTTTCCTCTCCTTTGATGGGAGGCCCTGTGTGACACTTGTCCCCACGCCCATACATATTTACATGAGACATTTGCTCCCCAGGACATGCTTGCTGCTTATTAAGACAGAGAATCCTTATGATCTGTCACCAGCCTGTGCCAGCGGTCCTGCCACATCCAGCAGAAAATGATCCTGCAGTAATTGCTCCCTCCTCTCTGTGTTTGGCATAGGGTGAGTCTCCCCTCACCCTGCCCCTCATAAGCAGGAAGGCTTTTCTCTCTTCACTCCCTGGCAATTTCAAGCTCTGGAGCTTGTTTGGACAAGCAGGCAAATGGTGTCCCCAGAGAGAAGTAACAGCAGAGCAGGCGGGCAGGCAGGGGAAGGGTAAGATGTGTCCATGCAGGCAAGCACAGAGCGAATCCACTTAACCCCATCGACCTGTGTCTGCTGGTCTCTGGCAGCCTGAGTGCTGCAGAGCAGTGAGGCACCCCGAACCACTTAAACGTCCTGGGAAGGCACCGACATTCCCTATGGCCCCAGCACTAAGGAAGGGCTTTTGGCTTGTTTGCAGGCAAGGAGCAAGTTTTATTGTAGCTACATAATATTCATAAGAGGAGGTGGAATTTTTAATCATTGCCTGCAGCTTAAGAAGCTTCATCACATAAGAACTACCTCCCCCTATCTTATCTTTCCTATGCTGAACATGTTCATGGGAGCAAGGATTGTGGAGGGGAGAGCAAATCCTGTCTAAACGATCGACCCCCACGCATAAAGCTTTGCTATAAATCCATGGCGGTGCCATAGTTATCTGCTACTGTTATTCCAGAAATAAAAGCTAGCAGTTTGCAGTTAAAATATAGCTTGAGCACCAAAAGCTAAAGGAAATTAATTCCTGTTGGCAGTCCAGAGTACAGCTTTTATTATTCAGCACTGCTGCCATTAGACGCAGCAGTAAACCACGGAGTGGTTCAGAACCGCAGCGCTATCGCAGCACAGAAGTCCTGTACCATTTAGCTAATTGCAGCCCACAGCTATTTCCTTGGGCAGAGGCAGTCTGTCCTTTCCACTTACTTCCAATTTCTCCTGCCTTTCTCACCTTTTAATGCTTTTCTTCTTTCCCTAAGTGTTCTTTATGTAAATGACGTTTTATTTAGCTTTTACTATAGGGAACTGATTTGATTTTCTTTCGAGCTCATGTACTAGCCCTCTCCTTCTGCAGTTAAATGTGAATGTTCCTATGGCAATACTCTCATATTTTCCCTGCCATTATGCCATCCTGTTACATATGATCCTTATTCCACCTTCTCAGTCTGTCCTCTTCTCTCTGGGAAAAGACCCATTAGATCCAGTTTTGAATCCTTCAAGCTGGCTGCCTCTATTATAATTGAGTTTTCCCTTTTTCTAAGCTTTTTTAAGCAGGACAAAAACAAGAGAATGAAATTTTAATTAGTCCTTTTGCACCCTCTTCATCCCAGACCTCGGGAAAACAGTCCACAGACAGTGAGATACTTTGCCAGGAAATACTGTGGTAAAAGCAAAATTCTCCTTAGTCCAGGAACTGAAGTTTTAGCAAATCAGAAGGTCCTGATGTAGTTCCACATCCGATTGCTATAGCCCCAGTTCCCATCAGAGAACTACTCCATTCTCCTTCCTAGAGGAGTCCAGGAATGCACACATAACCCAGCTCTCATGCCCAGCTGATGAGCTGTATCAGAAGATGGATGTTTTGAGCCAACACAGTTTGTTAGTTATTTTAAAAATAATTTCTATTCATTAATAGGGATTACATTCATTCCTTGTAAGGAATTTTGAGGCTTAGAAGAAGAGTCTTAAAACACACTCACGGTTGCTTTGTCAGAGGTTCTAAGTTTTTTTCTAATGAGCCATAATTCCTGAAACTTCCATTTTTCAGTGAGAGATGGCCATGGTGCAAGAAAGCAAATGTGTTAAAGTAGCTTGTTGAAGGGCTTCAGTCTATATGCATTGTAATATGTTATTCTCTGTTATTTTACTATAAAAACATGTCAAAAGGAATAAAAAATAATAAAAATTGTTTTAAAAATCTTAAGAATGTAGTCTGACTTGCTTACAAAATATAGCCAGGGAAAGACTTAACTTTCCTTCTGAAATCCTTTCCTTTCCTGGGGAAAGCCCTGAAAGTCACTTATCACTTCTCATTAGAGAAAAACAGCTATGCAACAAACAATAGGCAATAAAGACTGACTGTAATATCATCTGAGAAGCAGTTTTTTCCTGAGCGATGACTGGCATATTCTCCCAAAAGTGTTGCACATGGTTTCCTTCAGGCTGAAATCTTTTGGCCAGTTACATTTTCTGTGACTCTGTGAAAATGAATGGCAGTGTGTTTTCTACCCCATAGCAAAAAAAAAAATTAAAAAATGCTGAGATGTGAATACCACTTAGATCCTTCTCACTGCCATGACTGCAGGACAGAGCTGCAAACACTCATCTCCTCTTGCTTCTTTCTGTTGCTGAACTTTCTAGGTGTTCATAGGGGTTTCAAGATGGTCAGGTGCAATTGCCTTCTTGTGTTATGCTGTCAAATCTCAGCCTTAGAAGTGTTTTCCTTCATGCCATCTTCAAAGTTTTTTTCTGGCAACTCATCACTGACTGGCCAATTAAAAGTCTTTTGTCTTTGAATGTTTTCTATCTTGTGAGATACAGAGTATGAGTTGTCCAGGACTCCCTTTGTGAGGGCTTTTTATCAAGCCCTTCACAACCACATTTTGAAGGCCAGGAAAGCATCTTCTCACATAGTTATGTCTGCTTAAAGCTGTAACCAACTTTTGAGTCCCATCTTCACTGACCCCGGTTCTGACTCTAATGAGAAAATTAATTAAATCCAAATCTCTTCAAGAAAAGAAGAACGAACCTTGGGAAAAGTGAGAAGCACTCATCTTTCTTCCCTCTCCACTCACCCCCTCAATACCTAAATCACCTCAGGAATCTCTGTCAAAAATAAATAAAAATAAAATAATAATAATAAAATAAAAAATAAACTCCCATACTCTCAGTGTAAGTTGGATTCTTCAGGAGACCTGGAGAGCACCAGTGTAAAATTACCATCCTCCAACAGTTTTCAAATCAGCACCTCACTCAGTATCAAGCCACCGTCACATTTTCCTATGGCATTGATCAGTAAGGTGTAGGCTAAAAAATGTACCCTGACAATATCACTCTGTGTTTTGTGGGGCACTTTTCAATTTTATAAATGGGATTTTGAGAGTTAGGTACATTAAGAGTACCCACCACCTTTAGGTCTTCAATACTTGATTTTTCAGAGTACTTAACATTTTCTCTTGAAGTTTAAAATGCAGCTGTCATTAGCTGTGGTTGCAGCTGTAAGTACTCATTAGAGAATCTCATTTTCTCTGAGTCAAATCTCACTCAGACAGTAAGATTCAGGGCCTCAGCTTGGAGATCTGAGGAACAAGAAGTCTGTATTTTTGAGAGAATTTATTTAATGCTCCATAGGGTAGGCAGGTTATTCCAGCCAACAGTCTGTTTCCCCACACCATGTGATGCAAATCTAGACAGATTTGGGAAAAAAAATAAATAAAAAAAGAACATAAGATTATGCAATTAAAATAAAAGATAGTATCACATGCTTATAAATGTGCTCAACTCTGGAATTTCCTCATACCAGACTGCTTAACATTGAAACTTTATTCCTAGTGCTGTCAGGGCTGTTGAAGCTGCCATCAGCTTAGTACCTTAATGTTAGGCACCTGCACCTCAGAGGTTTACCCTGACAGCCCAAGGCAAGGAGCATTTATGGCTTTGAGCTTTTTCCACACCAACTGTGATCTGCCTGGAGGGAATGGGATGGCTGAAGCCTCTGTGCTGGGGGTGCATAACAATTGAATTCTGTCAGTTGCAACTTCCAATTTACGTTTAACATTTGCTCTCACATTTTATGTTGCTCCTCTTCTCGAAGTTTAGAACAGCTATGGTGAGAATTTTAGTCGTTGCTGCTCCTGCTGGGTGAAAATAATACCTTCTCTACCAAGGCCTTCTGGAATTTTCAAACACTTTCTTGCCTCTGGCATTTTTCTGAGGCCTCTCACATTCCTTAGGCTGTAAATGAAGTGGCTGAGCATAGCAATCATCAGCACATACTCAACATACAACAGACTGTCCAGATGTGACAGAAATAGATGAACTACACTACCCTGTGAAGAGCAGGACTTTAGACAGGGAGGCGCTGGACATGAAGAAAGCTTTTGGTACCCTGAGACCTTGGTCAGGATGGTGGTCAGCACAGGAAAAGTCCACAGGAAGGAAAGATGCCTTCAAAAATGGAGAACACAGAGAAGGAATGCAGTGAATAGCCAGAAAGCTGCTTGCCAAAGCTTTAACACTGGGCTTTGCCCTGTGGTCTGTGCCAGACAGGGAGGGTATAGCAGCTGGCCAAGGAGCACTTGCAGGAATTCTCAGCCTGTTATGATACTGAAGAAGAGCATCCTCACAAGGCACAAATAATTTATAAAGCACTAAGCAAGCTGAACTTGGTCCCTTACAAGAGACCTTGCTCTCTCTGGGAGACAGTGGCTGAACAAGCATCAAGGAAGGAAGAGAGCTTGGAGAAAAACACATCAAAGTGTGGGAACTCCAGACTACCACCGCACTGACCTTGTAATCATGGGTGACAGAGTAGGTAAGCAGGAATAACATCAGTGGGAGAATCTATGTCTTGTGCTATTAGGAGAACTCAATAAACCCATGTTTTACTTCCCCTCACCCCTGGACAGGACACCAAAAGGAGCAACAGATAGAAATCTCAGGATCATTAAAACCCCCACCACTGAGGGCTGCTGGAACGCATCTCTTGAAAGTACGGCCTAGGCAGGTTTACAGGGGCTGTAGAGGGGGAAACAGGCAGATGGAAGGCAAGGCCAGTTCCTCAGCCATACACAGGTTTCTGCCCTACCAGTGACCTGAAGCACAGCTCTCATTGCTTGATCAAAACACCACATTGGTTTCTCTAGGCTCAAGGAGAAGGCAAACTCATTTGCTCATCTCACAAGAGATATCTGGATTTAAGCCAGCTCAAATCTGTATTATCCAGACAGCTGCTGGCATGGGCATAGCAATCTTGCATCTGTCTGTACCAGGGAACTGGCTGCAGGTCTGAAAGTAAGGGAAGAAAAATAACAGAAGGTCAATCACGTAGAAAACAAGTTGTATTAGATCTGGCTTTAGCAACAGCAGTTTTACCAGAAACATTCTCTGGGATCAAGGTCTTTCCATGCTAGGCACTTTCTAAGTAAATCACTGTGAACTAATGAATTAGTTATCACCCTGGTCTCCAAGCAAGTGTATTACTCCAGCCTGTGGATACTGAACTTCACCAAAAAGGGGCCACTGTAGAGATGTGGCACAGTCAGTCTTGAAAATGTCAGTTCATGGCCAGGTCACCTTTAGACAGCTGGGATGAGGAACATGCAGATGGAGGCATTGGGGAAAGTCCTTTCAAACACAAACCTTAAGCTAGATAAGCTGGTAAGCACAGCCTCAGACAAGAGCAAAGGGAAAGCAAGACAACAATTACATTGGAATGAAATATGGTCAGCAAAGGAGGCAATTTTGAACTAAAGCTGCCTGTACTGGAAGAGTACCACAAGGAGCTATATATTGTGATAAATCTGAGAGGATCTTGACACCATTGCATCCCCATCCACAAGGCTCCATTCAGTCCTAGGAGTTTTGAGGACAGAAGCTGATAAACTGTTCCATATTTTGAGCTCATGTAGAAGGGGGATGAAGAGTAAACAAAAATGAGGACAGGAGGAACAAGGAGTCCACAGGCATCAGGGAAGTTGTTCTACAATTCACCTGAAACAGTCAAGTGGAGTTATGGTTCCCATCTGGAGGTAGCTGTAGGGTATAGATAACAAAGGAGGACAAATATTAGGGAGGATGAAACAAGGAAAAACTATCTGAAAGTAACATCAAAATATTAAGTAGCTGTTATCAAGAAGTCCTGACAAATACCTTGGGAAAACATGGGCCCCATGGGGACTGGGAAGGTTCTGATACTCAGTACATTTGTGACTGTGTTGTAGAAAGCATCCAAGAATCCCCTGCAGAAAACATCTGGAACAGAACAGGTGTAGTTCCTGCAGGAGTCAGGGCAGTCACACTGGGCCATCTCCATTGCTGCAGTCTCTCAAGTTATACACTAGTTATGCACAGAAAGTAAGTTTGCTTCTCATATGAAATTCGTGCTTGGCCATTACAATATCAAAGCTAAATACATAGGAAGCTCTGTTTAGCAGCCATCTGTAAGCTTCTGATAACAAGACACAAAGTAAGATGACAGGTTCTCTGCTGCTGAAAAATAAATATGAAAAAACCTGCAAAAATCTCAAGCTCAAAACAAAGAGCATGGAGGCAGATGAGACATCTTCATTTCACTCTTCAGTGAGAACTGCTTCTTTGGAAAATACAGTAAGATTTTTGTTCTACATCCTACCATTAGTGCCAGATTTCTCACTTTGGAAGGCACAACATGCTCCTCATTGTGTGTAATGCTATCATATGTAATTTTCTTTTTTTTTTTTTTTTTTTAATTTGCTTCAGTTCTGAACCTTTTCTCTGAAATGTGGAATAAAGCTTTGAAGCATTATCCCCACCACGTCAACTTTCTGCATTCATTCATAGCAAT
Organism: Parus major; assembly: GCF_001522545.3. Classification (NCBI taxonomy): domain Eukaryota; kingdom Metazoa; phylum Chordata; class Aves; order Passeriformes; family Paridae; genus Parus; species Parus major. The sequence continues at coordinate 45,542,217 of NC_031773.1, read as the reverse complement.
CCCTAATCCCATTCTAATCTTAATAAGCTCTTTAGTGCAATAATATGCTATGGAATTAAGGCATAGTACTTAATTCCTTGAATTAAAGCCAGGATTCTGTTTGGAGTTTTTGCTCTAACTTCCATAAGCCTTGGATCAGGTCAACATCCAAAAAAAAAAAAAACCAACCTGCTGCAAACCATTGAACTACCTGATTGAAAAGGCTTTATTATTTTATTTTCTCTTACAATAGCTTTTCTATGTATATAAAACCTGCACTCATAAGAATTCCAGAACTTCAAGCAGCATTTAACCAGAATAATTAGCTATCTTGATGCCAAGATGCTGTTGAAAAACTCTTCAGGAAGAAATATTTCCTTACTACCCCGGCCCAGAGCTGATACTGTGATCAAGCATGAGAAGCTTGAAGCCTTTGGGTGCCTACTCTCAGAAAAATATTATTTCTTGATCTCTCCACATGAGCCAGTTATTAACTGGACTCACAAGTTCCTTCAGACAAAAATGATAGAGACAAATTTAATATGAACTAAATTGCAAACAGGAGGAAGTTGTTGCTAGTTATAGTTATTTAGTTACAGAGGAAATTTTAAATCACCTCTTTCAAAGGTCTGAGAAAAGTCATACTGTGGGAACCACCTGGAATTTCTCTCTGAACCTCAAATAAATCTCCCAAGTATTCCCAACAGTACAAATCCTCTGGTTTGTTTTCAAACTGTAATTGTGGCTGGGAGCTACACAGCAGTGCAAAATCCATTCTCTGCCCTTCCCATATCTTCACTTTGACGTTACTTAAAAATGAGAAATCTGTATCATAGCCCCTTCAGTCCCTTGAGCTTTGTGACAAGGCACTGAATGTACACAGAGAGGACAAATCAGTCCAAAGCTCGGACGCAAATCCAAGTCAAGGGGGTTGCTGCTCACTGACTGGGTTAGAGAAGGTGACCTTTTTGGCTGCTCCAATTGTCAAATAAAATGCACTTCACGGTGACTGAGGCTTGCACATACCGTCTCTGCTTGCAGCAAGCTCGGAGCAAAAGGGCAACTCATTGCTGCAGCTCAACTGCTGAACAGTACTTAGTAACCCAAAACAGCTTTGTTATTTTTCATCAGAGGTCCTCAACCCCTGTTTAGTTTGCTAAAGAGATGGCCAAAAAGCCATTTGATCAGACCCAGAAATGTCTTCACAGGAGGGTATTTCTGATAGGAGATGAGTCTTTCTTATATGTAGCAGGAAAGTGAAATCATATCTGGTGGCTGGTTTGTCAAATTCAGATAAGAGCCACATTGCTAATTTCTCAGAGAGGCAATAATGAAACTCAGAAACAACTTTCCACATGATCTGTGCCCTGTAGGTCTTCAAACCAAGAGTGTGTGACAGGAAGGCGGATAGATATGCTGAGGGTAACATCTGTGGCTCAAGCATTTATTTCAGAGCTCTTGTGCAGGACCACTGGAGAAGCTTTCAAGTCAGAACTGTACAGGATGTCATTAGGATGATACCAGCTGTGTTTTACAGTCTAATACCCATGCTCACACACTGGTGCACAGGTGGGATTCCATGAGCAAGAACTGTATTTGAATGCAATAACCTGTATACTCATCCAAAAGCATTTGGAAGCATGGAGATTAGCATGTATGTTAAGCTAATGCCACTGAGCCTGACACAGGCACTGCAAAATTTTTAGCCTATTGCTATAGAACAGGAAAAATAGGTCTTCATTTCTGCCTGCAGTGTGTCTAACTTAAATGAGAAATGTGCAGAAAAGCACAAGAGATAAAAGTCTCTACCAAATCAGAAAAAAAGTCCCTCAGACCCAGTACTTTGTCTCCATCTGTAGCCAGTAATTACATATATTACAGCATGTCACTAACATATCTAGTAGCTTCCAGTGATTTGCACTCAAGGACATCCTGAGCCAGAGATGATGGCTTTGTGTACAATAGCACTTGGTAAATTTTTCCTTCATGATGCAGCAGAGACACTTTCTGAACTTATAGAGACCTTTACTGTCTATGGTACCCCTCTTTAAGGAGTTCACACAATAAATCCTCATACATAAAAAAAAAGAAATAGATCTGTGGCCTTTCTCTCTCAGAATGCATAAAAACCCCCACACCTCACTTTACTTGATGCTACCTTCAAGTTTCCTCAGTGCTTCCCCACTTTTACTGTAGAAAAGTAACATACTCCTTTCACTTTTGGTGCTCCCAGGAAGAAGATGTCATGGTCGTTCATTTTTTTGGCCAGTGGTAATCAGCTGCAAATGCTGGGTTCCAATTTAGAATATTGTTACTTGAAAACTATTAAAACCCCATATTATTTCTTACCTAGAGAGGTTGGGACACCTTCTGTATTTAAATACAATTACAAAATGCAGGGGGAGGGTGGTTTTTCTTTTAAGTCAGTGTTACTTACGAGCAGCATTTAAAGAATTCAGATAGGACATGGTGAAGATAAAGTAGAAGTTACTGGAAGTTGGTAAAGTAAATTTCCTATGGGCAGATAAAATAATCTTTACAATTACTGCGTTCTAGCAGCAGTTTCAAGATTAAAAAAATACACTTTGCAGCCATTCTCTGCACACAGGATCAGAACCACAACTGTTGAAAACTGACCTTGTTCCCATAAGTCACCATACATTTACTGCAGCTTGTTGCAAGACCAGATTTCTGGGTCCTTGTGAGATGCTCTGGTGGTCTTGTGTGTGCTGTTTCAAGGAACTGCGTTTTCTTCCAGCAAGTAGTCTATTTCCACATTTTACTGTGGAAAGAGACATAAAATCCTTAGCTTTCATTAAATAATTAGCAAGAAAGAACACTTTAAAGAAGAGGTAGCTGTTGGTTTAATACTTTAGCCATCTGTAGCAAACCAGAGGAGACTGCCTCAAGCTCATTAATATCTTAACTGAGCATATTACATTTTATGGGTTACTCAAAGCAAAGTTAAGGTGGGGAATTATTGCCTCAGAAAAGCTGGCAGGACACACCTAGGACAGAAACTGGGTGATAAACCCAGCAGGTGCTGTGCCCAGCAGGTAGGGTCCACACTGGATACAGCAGAGGGAGAACTGCAGATTCCCAAGGGATTCAAAGTAGAGATGCACTACTAATTTATTCATAGCAAATAAGGTTTCATTAACAAGAGGGTACCCAGGACACCCCTATTCCCTCAGAGCAAAGTCCAGCTGCAGAAGCAAGGCCATGTCTCGGATTTGCGGTCAGTAGCAGCATGCACAGACTGTGACAGGAGCTCTTGTTCCAGTGCTAGAGCCTGCAGGTGCTGCTCCTTCCCCAGACCCTGTTCCCAGCAGCCTCCCTTAAGCTTCCTTTGGAGGATGGTGACAGTGGCTGCCAAACATGTCCTGCTCTCCTGGGGCTGCTGGTGTGCTTGCACTGGTCCTGCCTGCTGCTCCTCAAGGGTTACTGTGCCTGGCTTTCCCTCTGCTCACAGTGCTGGCCACTCAGCTCCTGGCCATGCCAGACTCCAGGAGATCTCAGCACAGATGTCCTTATTGAGGATGCAGCCTTGTATGGTTAGACAGTAATGTCTGTGGTGTATTGTGAGAACTGGAGCTATAAATACAAAAAAAAAGGGTGGTTTTGGTATGTTTTCCCACTTAATTTTTTATTGGACTTTTTAGAGCCAGAAATATCAGAAAGCTCCTTTAATGACAATGACATTCTTTAAGAGTCCCTGCAAAAACTGAGCCCTGAAACCTCTGCCCTACTAGCTCATGCTTCTCTGGCCTTGAGGCAAAATCATTCTGAGTGAGGCAGTGCCAAGTGACGACCCTTCTGAGCTTCCCATTTCTGACTCTGAAACACATGGAAGTTCTCCAGCCATAAAAACATTTAGGAGCTTTTCCAAAGCTGATGGAAGAGGAATCTTAGGATCAGTAGTACTTGACATCTGAATGCAGAGCATAAGGAAGTCCAGGTGCCTCCCCAACCCACCCTGTCATGCAGGAGAGGAGCAGTACCATAGGACCTGGGGCCAGGAGCAGCACAGAGGGGTCCAGGAAGCTCATCTGCAGTGATGTCTTTGTATCTCAGGATAAATTCTCCCTACATGGGTACTAAGCCCCTCCCCAGCTGCTGGGATGGGCTTGCTCTTAACAGTGTTAAGAGCTTCAGCTTTTGGCTGTTGCATAAATAAGAACTTTCTCTTACTGGAAGCAAAGACAATGGGGTTTTTTGAAAATACTTTGTGCCTTTAACACTGTCAAGTATTATCCGAGTTCTCCACAACTGCAGAAGAAAACAGCTGCAGGGTCCTGGTTTTGACCAGAGAAAGTCATAGTCATGACATTGAATTATACAGAGATACAAATAACTTGTTTTTATTTATTTTGTTTTCTGAAATCTATAAAAATAAACATCTTCAAGACTATGAGACTTTGCCAAAAGTTAAAAATATAACTGAAGAATAAAGTAACAGCCACAGACTGTTCCTAACCCAAATTTAACATTAAAAAGCCCCAACCTAGCCACAGCAGAAGAACTCTAACCAGTGTTTTCCACTCATAAAAACTCATTTACCTCTCACCTCATAAAGAAAATTTTTGAATGTAAAAGGGAAATAATAACGTAATTCATTATCATACTCTAAATGTCACTTAGACCTTTCGTTGTCTATCAGGTTCTTTTTGCCATACATACTCCTCTGTGACCTAAAAAACACACCTTCTCTCTCAAATAACCTATTAAAGCATTTGTGAGGCATCACCCTGATTTTTCTGCTGAAGGGAATGCTGTGTCCCAGGAACCCGCAAGGCACATGCAAAGAGAATTATTAAATGATTTTCAGTCTGTGGTCTACAGTCTGCAGGGACTTCATGAACTATTTCTAAAGACTTCAGGAAAAACAACCAAGGCAAGCAAGATGCTTGTCACTATTCTTTGATTTCCTGGTCAGTCCATTAGGAAAAAAAATTTAAATGTTTAGGGAAAAGATAGAAGAAATCATCCAAGGTTGGATGCAGTCTAGAAGAGTCCATGAAGCCACCTGAAGAGCAGGAACTTGTTTCATACATACAAGTTTCTTGACTAAAAGTGTTTCAACTGTCTGAAATGTGAACCTATGGTGATTTTATATAGCTTCTCAGCAGCATTTTGCAGTCCATGCACAATTCTTGCTGCTGCACCAATTTTCTCAGCAGCAGCCATGGCAGATAGCTTAAAGCTAGTGCACTGGTTTCATTACTTTGTCAGTGCTACTCTGTTTGAGCTGTTGTCATTTCAGTGAGCCAAGAGGCTTTGCTTTTATCTTAAAAGTAAGAACATTATTGATTTTTTTGTTTTTTAGCTTATAGATCTGCTATGCCAATTTACACAGCCAGTCCCAGATCTTCTTGACTTATTAAGCATCACCAGATCTACTCCATGTTGTCCTAATCTGGGTACAGCTATCTTGCAACAGAGAGACTAAAATAACCTCAGCTGTGTTAGTATTTGTCATGTTGTCTGTTATATCACAGCTCTGCTTGGTGCAGAATCAGGCTACAGAGCCTGGTGCAAAGGTTGCAGAGTTAATGCCCAGCAAAATAGTTCTGCCTTTGGGAACACCTCAGCACAGCAGCCTGGTCAGCTAATTTTCCTGCAGGGAAAAGGAGTCACCAGTGAAACTGCTGCGCTGTTCTCTACGTTCAGACTGCTATCTCAGCACAACACTGCTCAGGTATTGCAGCTCTAACTGGAGCTAGTTCAGTGTATCTGAGCTGTGAAATACAGACAGGACGCCCATGAAATCACTGAAGGCATGTGGAGTATTTTACACAGACCACATCACCTCTAGACAACATGATTCCACAAAGAAGTAAATGAGAAAATAACAAAATATTTTTCCGTCTCTTGTGCTGTGGAAATGTTAATCCAAGTTCATGATGTTTAACAGGCTACACAATTAGGATAGCTGATCTCTAAATGCTCCTGCTTATTTATGCAGTGCTGTAGCATCAGAGCTTGCCATCAGTAGGCATATGCTGTCTGCTCACCTTCTCTTTTGTAAAACAAAATTTTTCATGTCCAAAGCATCTTTCCCATCAGCTCTTCTCACTTCCCTCTCATTTCTGTGCCATTCTGGAAAGCTGGTCACTATTCCTCCCAGCACTGGTGTCATATTGCTGCTCACAGTCTGCCTGCATTCTACAATTTTGGGGTATAATCTCTGAGATTAAAAAGACTAAAAAAGACTTCTGGCTGCACTGTATCTTACAGAAGTCTTTCTAAGAGACAAGACCCTTCACAGCCTGGTTATCCCAGGGCATCCACGTGGATCACTCATCCTGGACGGCTGAGTAATAAATCAGAAGCAATCTTTACTGCAAGTCACAAACTCAGACTTTGTACCAACACTGAAATTCATCAGTCCTGCTACCAGTGGTCTTCCACCAGCCCCTAACCACCCAGATAGCTATTGGCACAAGGATAGCACTGGGAACAGCAGCAGGGATTAGCCAAAGGGGAGTACAGGGCAGGGGGGGAAGAGGTGGCAGAGGGGGAAAAGGGAGATAAATTGTCATCTGGAGCACATGTTTTGCCCTAGATGTGGCCAGATCTGTGAACATGGATTCACAGAAGAGAAAAAATAGAGAGGAGCCCCTTTGCTGGGCAGGGGGACAGCCCCTGCAGCCCCCAGCCCTCTGATGGGGATTGTGTTAAGAACACTCCACACATCATCTTCCTATGCTTAGTTACACAGGCAGCATGGTACCTGTCCCCAAGGATGGGTTTCATCTCTCCTGGCTTTAGGTATCTACAGCAGGACTGCCAAGGGGGATCTGGTCAATAAAACCGCTGGAGCTGAAGGATGTATTCATCTAACCAAACACAGGCATCTGTTCAGCATGAGATGAGTTGTGCTCTAGTCTCAGCTACCCTGATTAACTCTTCACAGACAAGGGAAAGACGCTAAGGTGCCTAGCTCAGACAGGGATGTTTGCATTTGGTTAGAGGTCAGTGCCATATTCAGAATCCAAAAATAGACTAGAATGTAGTGAGGACCAATCCTGGCAAAACAATGACAGTGACAGTCACACCAACACATAGCTGAGGAATGTGGATAAAAATAAAACCTGTGGGAACAAAACAAATTCTGAAAGCATTACAATAACCATTGGTTAAATGGCACAATATTTACTAGCATTCCCATAACATCCAAAAACCTTTAGCAGGGTTCAAAGCTTTGCTGTGCTAAGCACTGCACAACCATATAAATAAAAAGGCACTGCCCATCTCTCGAGATCATGTGCAGGAGGAGTAAGACCCATGTGTGGTCACCATCCATTTTCTGTGACTCTGTTTTTCCCCAACCATTTCCAAAAGTTTCTCAGCATTGCCCATTTCTCTCAAGGGATTGTGCTGGAATACAGTAACACAATTTGGGCAAGCATTTGTGTTCAAACAGCGTTGCCTCAGAAAAAGGCACACATTGTTGCATGCAAACTTTCTGACATTGCAAGGCCAGGTTTGTACCATGACATTTCAGATTTCCTTTTAGGTGATCTCAGGTTGTTTCAACATGCCGCAAGAACTTCAGTCAAGACTTTAAAACAGATTGAAGTGACAAAGAGAAGTATTAGAATTATTCCCCAAGTACATGAATAAACTTCTGTGTACATACAAGAACCAGAACATTTGGAGGAAAATAGGAATGAAACATATTTACAGACCTCCTTTATATCTCAGTGAACACAGGAAAGAATTTAAACATTACAACGAGCTCAAAGCAACTTGTTAAAGAAAGCAAAAAAATATTTTATATATTTTTTACTTTTTCTGTGTACCAGGTTTGAGTTCAGGTGTGTGTCAAGTACCCAGCTCCATGTATCTTTAAGAACTCTTATGTTCAGTCTTTAAAATAAAGCCTTTTAAAACATTTTTAATCCACAGGAAGACTTGTAATACACAAGGGTTTCTTTGCTGCTGCAAATGAAATCTTCAAAGAAAGCCCAGGAGTCTTATTAAAGTTGGAACATGAAAAAAAAACCAAAAACAAAACCAAAAAACCTAAGCATGGACACAAGAATCAGTATTGGCTGCTAGGGATGTGACGCTGTGAGATGGCCTGAGAGAATAAAATATCTGCAAAAAAACAGAAAAGAGCAATGAAGAAATAACTGAATTTAAAGGAGCTTGCTTGACTTGCAGCTTCTCAAATACCTGTAAAAATTCATAGAGATTTACCAAATCCCCTAAGTGAGCCAGTTGTAAAAGTATCCAGAGAGTATATTATTTTTATTTAGCTAGAAGTATCTGGAATATATGTATATTCTTAAACAGTTTGCTTTCTGTAAAATGGGGGATGCACCTTCGAGAATTGTGCAATCAAAGGAAAACATGGAAATTAAGTCAGAAATAGGAAAATGTGTCAACAGTTTCATCAGAGCTAAACTGTTACTCTCAGTGCAGCATTTTATCCCCTTGTGAGCTATATTATAGCCAAAGGAAAACAGCAAAGAAGCGAATCAGGTCAATTCCAGACACGATTTATTTTGAACCTTCTCTGTAGCATGTTTAACATAACCACGTTTCACTGTGCTGCTAAGAATAGTCCTATAGAAACCAAGAGAAATCTAAAGCATGTGTGCATGTTTGCACTGGGCAAAAGGCACCTCGTACAAACCAAGTCTTCATTTTTGTGACATAAAGTGACATTTAGACTCCTCCTCTGCCTCCAGGGACAGAGTCTTACTGAGTAATGAACGGGTATTTAAATCATTAGCACTGAGGAAAAGGCTGTTCAGACTGTTGGTTATGGCTCTCAGTAAGCAAATGATCATGACATTTGGTTCCATACAAATACCCATACCGTTTTGCTGGCTTTGAAACATTTAAACTGCATATGCTGGAAGGTGTTTGAGTATTCACATCTGAGCACTGTGCCTAAATGAAACTGCTGCTGTTTGCAGCACAACCAGCATTTGTACACAGAAGTGCAACAAGAAGAGCAGGGTTCATCCTCCCTGCAGAGTTAAATTAACTTTGTAATGTTGTAAATTGAATGTTGCCTTTATATTAAGTCCTGCTGCCATACAATAACCTCACTCAAGGATGATGTAGAATAGATACAAGATAGATAAGTGTTGCCAGCCTTCACACAGCTTCCCATAAATTCCATGCATCAAAAAAGGATGAAACGCTGCCAGAATTCACAGTAGTTTACAGAACAATCTCCTGTGTCTTTTCTGGTAATTGCAATCCAGACCAAAATTATCCCTGCAGTTCTCTGCCCCAGCAGTCTGTTAGAAGCTCCCCTTTTTCTTTTATCTTTCAGCAGAAGCAGCAGAAGTAAAATCTATTTTTTCCCCAAAAAACTGTGTGTTTGGGCACATTAATAGGGGTTTGCACATTGCCAGATCACTCTGCAGCACGAGTTTAATCTTGATCACATGTGGGCATATGACTGCATTTCTGTCAAACCAGACAGGGCACATGATGGAGTTTTCACTGTCTCTTTCTGTTAACATGAAGTTTATGTCAGCCAGGGGAGAGCAGATGACACCTGATATCTCACAAGGCCAAGCAGTAAGAAATTAACCCCTTGTATTACTCTGAGTGGATCCGAGAGGGCAGAAGGGGTTTATTGCAGGTCAACACTCTGCAGCCTGGGGCTGTGCCATCCTGGATGCCACAACAGCCCAAAAAGGGGGACTGAAGGAGCCAGCCAAGGCCTCACAGCAGGACACAATCCCATATGTCAGCTTACACTGGCAATTTGTAAATGGATTTGCACTTGGCATCCTTGCTTGAGTCACGGCACACCAGCTTACGGTGCTACTCTTAATTGCTTTACCTCAAAGTGAAATAATTCCAAAAAATAGCTCTAAAATAGCTCTGCTTGCACACTGCAAATGTTCCACTGTAAGGTACAGGGCACACAGGGCACATTTGCCTCTCTGGATCAAGAAGAGAAGCTCAGCTCCATCTCCTGGCCTTCTCTGACAGACTGCTACCATCTCGTGGCAGTTCTTGTTCTCTCTGTTGGCAACAGAACCTGACCTCTTTAAAAGCCAGTTCCGTTTAACCCTGCCCTCTTAGCTGTTCCACTAGAAATAAAGGATTCCTTGGGAAAGAAGTAGGAAACCCAAAGGGCTTTAGGTGCACTGTGACACTGTAAAAGGAATAATATTAAAGAAAAACGTGTCAAAAACATTTTTCATAAAGTTTACACAAGGATCTGAAAATAGGACCTATCTCTTCATTTTGCAAGAGCAAATAAAACTCCTTTAAGGAAATATAAGGCAAAACAAATAAATACTTTGTGAAGGACAATTTCTTAAATATCAAACAAAGCTTTAGTGCGTTCATCCTGAATTCCTGTCATCCTTGAGTCACTTAAAAATAAATTAAGACTTAAAGAGAAAAACAGTTTTATAAAGCTTAAAGAAAACATTTTAAATCAAGCTGCTACCAACATAAGAATTTTTTCCCAATAAATAATACAAAAACTCTCACCAGAGGTACCCAAACTTCCTGGGGATCCCAGACTAAAGTTTAGGCTGTGAAGTTGCCCCTGTCAGCAGCAAACTTTAGAGCTCATGTAAGGGATAATGCTGCCCAGTGGACAAGACAGATTTATGGCATAGTTTTCATCAGCAGTTCTTCCACTCCAAACTCTGGGCAGTCGCTCCTGCCTCCTATCCCTGCCCTCTCTGCCCCTCCTGGTCACCTCTCTAAATGAAGGGTGGACTCTTACCAAAACACTGCTTACACATGATTCCGATTGACATGATGATTTTTTTTTAGTATGATGATGATAGAAACAAAACAGGATAATTGAAATAGGACCATATGACTGAGTTTGTTTTGTGATTAGGTTACAGAAATTACTTTTTATACAAGGGAAGTAAATCTGATCATTCAATTGGCATTTTGGGAAAAGAAAAAAAGTGATTCTGAAAATCACAGGATATTTATCATTTAATATTATTTTTCATCCTGTAAAATAGAATAATTTTAAGGTCAGTATCATGATTTTTTCCCACTATTTGCTCATATTATAAGGATTTTCTTGCAGCACACACTAGTACTGTACATACAGTTATATTAAACACACAATTTTATCTTACTATAAATAGGGAAATCTTATGGTTTAAATTTCTTTTCTCAGAGATACAATTTATTTCAAATAGTAGCATGGCCCAGATGTTCCACACCTGCTTGCCTCTCAGGACCACCTTCCCTACAGAGAGAAACACATCCATTGCTTTCCAGAGCTGAAGGTGCAGAGTCGGACTCTAGAGGGGGTTGTATAACCATACCTGGAGTGTGGTTATGACCACAGGGAGGAAAAAACTTTTTGATGTGTATGAGGAACCAGTGGTCAGTCCCTCGTGTCATGTACAAACTGATACAACCACAACAAATATTGCTGATACAGAGGTCAAGGTGTTCATCTTGTGGCAGCAAACAGCAGAATTCCCATGACTGTTCAGCCCTGGAGACTCTTTGTGGAGCTCATAGGTTTTCTGTTACATCCATGATCAAGAGCACACATTATCATGCTGAGCACTCTAAGAAGAAGGTTTGAATTCTCCCTCTTCTGCTCAGTAAAGAACACACCACCCACAGCCCCTTCTGTGGCCACGTACCGCCTTTGTGACTTGCTTTGGGCAAGGTCCAGGGGCTTGACAGTCATGCCTACCTGCAATTCAGAGAAATCCTGGGGATGTGTATTCCCACATAACCAACTTGGACTCCTGTGTTAGCCAAGGAACTCATCACTGGCGCCTCTATAACCAGTCTTCCAGGAAAAACAGGTCTTCCAGAGAGCAAACCCAAGCAGATCCAAAACTGTGTGCTCTGAATTGTTCCTCATGAGTACATACCTTCATTGACAACAGAGGAAGCTGGAAGAGTCCAGCCAGTTTGCTTAGGTGGCTGTGACCTCCAACACTGCAGTTATTCCTGAATGCCTGTACAAATTGACCTTTCTGTTGGGCCTTCACCACATAACCCACCAGACACTCCTGCCTCCTCAAACAGCTGAAAAGCAGCCTGTCTCAGTTATACAGTGGCAGGAGTATAGTCCAGGCATGGGATAATGGTGGTGGAGTACACGGTTTACAGATACTAGGTCTAATTCTTCTGCAGGCTGTAAAACAAAAGAGGCAGCTATTCTTTGAAAATAAACAAAACCAAACTGTCCTGCTATGGACTTGCAATTCTATTTAAGTATTTTAATTTAATTGGTTTAGGATGAAGACCTGACACCCCTCCACCCCAGCTAATCTGTGACTGAAGAGAGTCAGCACTGTTCTTACATACTAAGACCCTTTAAATTATTCCCCTACATTTTCCTTGTAAAACCTCAGGGTGAAAGATTAGGCAAGGGAAAATATATTAGTGATCATATTACTGTGAAGCTCTAAACAAAATTGGAAACTGTTTTACTCATAATTAACAGTCCTTGGCCTAGGTGAGTATTTATCTCGGTCTCACCTTGCAGCTCACCCTTAACCACCAGTTATTGAGCCAGGCACCCCTTAGAGTTAGGTATCCACTGTATTTAAAAATGGGTTCATCAGTTCTGTGTTTAATTCCTTTACTTCTCATATATGGTGTTGTCTATACTTGAAACCATATCCTTCAGATGAAAATCTTTTGTTTATTATGGGGTTTTGTCTCTTGTGAAGAGAATTAAATCTAGAAACCAGGCCTAAAGCAATGAGAAATGTTTTTTCTAGTAAGAAATAATAGTGGTGCTGGTATCTGATTCACACCCAAAGCAAATACAAAGTCACATGAAACCAGATTTCTATCTTTTGGCCTGATGTAAGAAGATAATAGGAAGGATAGGGAATGCTTTGAAAGGGGATCCTTTCATATCTATGATCCTATGACAAGTAATTAACTCTGAGCAGTGTTGCAGTCAGTGCACAGTACCAGCAGTCCTGATCATCCAGTTAAGAGATTTTTTCTAAGTCTTTTCTCTGCCTATCATGTTTTCATTTGAGTGGCTTTTCCCAGCTTTGAAGAATTCCTTGCTGTCAAGCAAGTAACCCCCCGTTGACTTCAGATGTCTCTTTGTTACCCCTAAAACACAGTTTGTCCAGCTGTAGGCCTGCATTTCTACACAGAACTCCTTGTTACTGCTGTCTGTATAAGCCTATGTTTGTACCACACAAAGGCAAACAAAATAAATTACCCATATATGTCAATTAAAGAATTGCTGTTAAAGTTAAATTAAGTGAAACAAAGCTGTGGACAGATGAAGTTCAGACTTTAGTTTTGAGGTCTAACAGATTCAGCACAAATCTCATGTCTGGTTATTAGCAATGTCAATACTATATTTCAGGGCTATAGGGTTAAATACAAATGTCAGCTAATAATAGATTTTATGCAGTCTGTACAGATGTCCTAGAGCAAGCCTATATTGAGATAGTGAAGACTAAGGCAGTTTGTGCACTTTATATATACAACAAATTGCAATTCAGAAATAATTTAAAAACAGGAAATGCATAGAGGTGGGACTGAGACATCTATGCCCTTTATTCTGCTACCTTTTTCAGAGTGGATACTCAGTACACCAGTTGTACACTACAACAGGTTTGGACACAATGCTGCCATAGCAAACTCCTGACAAAGGAGTTGTCATCTAGAAGTGATTTATCTAGGAGTAGATGGGGACATCCTAAGAAATCTTGCTGTCAGATGTTGGTAGATGAAGCACTTACAAATATAATTCAAAGCCTGATGAAGCAATGTGATATTCCTTGTAATTTTAAAGCACTTGGGAATAAATTATTTTCCCATAGATGGGGGAGGAAACTAGTCCCATAGTTACACATCTGCCTCAACTTCTTTAAATTCTCCTTGTTCTGTTACTTACCTCAGAAGTCCAGCTCAGCTCAAGCCATTGTTCTCAGTGAAAAACAATATGAACCAGCTTAAAATTAGTTTGTTGAGAAAATATGAGCAAAGAAATATAAAAGCCAAAAGAGAAATTGAAAAAGATGAGAGCTGTGTAACAACATCAACACTCAAGTCTGTGCTGGAAGGATATTTTGTTTTTGCCAAAATGTATAAACAAAACCTGGTCGGATTGGATCAGTTCTTGAATACAGGCTTCTCATCTTGGCAAGGATTCATTGGACAGAATTAAAGGAAGTTAGTTGCCTTATTCCATTGTCACTGGTTGAATATGAGTTTTGAATATTTATTCTTTCCTGTGTTTGCTAAACTCATCCAGTTGCCTTGGATGAACTTGGAACATGTGGCAGTTGTTGATTTTGGTCCTGGGATACTTTTACATGGATAAGAAAGGATTATAATAGTTTTGTAATCCTAGGAGAACTAGCTGTGGCCACAGAAGCAGAAAACTGAAAGGGATTTAGTGCCTTTCTTGAGGCAAATACAGTTAGTAAAGGCTTGCAATACACAGAAAGGCACTGGTACTCTTTGACATGAGTTCATTTAGAAATCAGCTACTTCTGTAGTATGGGTATATTACCTGTCACGAGTAGGTTGCTATGCTTGGTGGCCAGAACTGGTAAACTGCTGTGTAGGAAGGAACAGAGGTGTCCTTTGCAACTGGATGTGCTAATTTATTGCAAGGGGTAAGATGTGGAGGAACACTCGGAATCTCAGCTCCCTGTCTTTTTATAAACAAGGGCAGGGCTTTCTCTTACAGTCTTTTAGTTGCTGTTCTTCAAAAATGCAATTTTCCATGTTTTTTATTACTGACTTGAAGCTCACGCACAGGCAACTGGAAGTGATTCTTATTTCAGCCTGCACAGCTCTCCAGCAAAGTGGGTGTTGTGGTATCGTGATTCTCAGCCTTCATTAATGAAACTTGCCAACCAAGGAGAAATCTGCTGCCTTTAAGTGTGGCCAGTTGGCCCTGCTGCTCCTGAGGAATGGCATGCAGGCAGTTACAAGCAATTCCTGGGACAGCAAGCATCTAGCTGCAGTAGGACATGAGTGCTGGCTTGGCACTGAATGTGTTCTCTAGGTGATAATCTAATACACAAACTCAACACATTTCTTAAGCACCTCCTTTTATAGTGTGGAGAATGTTTTAAGTTGCTCTAGTTATTACTAAGAGTTCTAATCAAGATTCCAGTTGCGTTACTGACATGCTTGGTGACATTAGGCACCTTTTCCCGGCAGCTGCTTAGACTTTGATTTATAACACTGTGAACCAGATTTGCACCTGATTCACTGCAGGGTGCTTTTTCATGGCCTTGCACATTATTTGACAGTACCCCATGCTACAGTGCTAATCAGCATCACACTGTTTGTCTGCTCTTTGCCTACTAATTCTGTATTTGTGTGCTGGCTGACCCCTCACCGACCTCCACACAAAGCACACACAGTGTACTGCTTCCAAGCAAGCAATACACAGGCAGGGATGCCTTAGTGCTTCACTACTGACAGCTTTAGCAAGTAACAGCCTGTACAAACATGGCTTGTGGTCACTGTTGTACTCAAAACCCAGCACTAAGGAACAGCCTAAGAAATGGCTGGTAAAGGACTGGAAATAAATCAAGTATTACAAAAATACCACAGGGCAAGACAGACATCATTATTTCTCACTGATTGGATCTTCCAGTTCCCTGACCAAGTCACCTGCTACATTGCTCACTACTATCCTTACACCTACAACAACCTGCAGGAGTACCCAGTGGTCGTCTCTTAAGGCCCAGTGGTGTCTAAATTCTGCAAGATTCACATCTTATGCCATTCACTGTGAAACGCAGTGTATGATTTAACTATCACCACCACTACCCCTCTCCAAAAGTGGCAAGGGCACTGAGCAGAAGACTGCAATGCTGATACTGAGGGTGCATCCAGGAGAAACTAAGAATTCCTGGATAACAAAGGGCTTTATGGATTTCATTATTGGCAACTCAAGCAAAGCTCAACTCCTGCAGACAATTTTGTCTTGAAAGCAGTACCTATGCTGAATCCACATGGTTTGATTGTGGGAAATCACCACTGCATTTTAACAGGCCAGGAGCTGTACTTCAAATACAGATCTATCATGAAGAAATGTTTCCCTTCAGTCTTGTATAATCAAAGCATGGCCAAAAAGCAATCTCATTTTCTTTCCCTTTAGAATACCCTATTCTCCTTTCCACTATATCTTTGTTAGTTTATTGTTTCTATGACCCTTATTGTTTTGGTTTGTTTACATCTTTGCATTGTACCCAAGCCTTTCCGACTGCTTTTTTTAGGTTAAGTTACTTTTCTGAGTTGTTTCAGGTTGTTTTGTTCTTCAGTATTGTGCAGGTTTTCACTTAATATATTTTTTTCCTTTCTGGTAATAACTTCAAAGTAAAAGAGTTTTCTTCAAGACAGTTTCAGCATATTTCTCCCCATGTCCTCTGCAAAAAAATTATTTATCAAATTCCTTATTTCTTTCATTTTTTTTCTTTTCTGGCATACGATCACTTTCAAGAATGAAGTTTGGTTCAATATAGATCCCAGATGTCCTTTTGACAGCAAAGATTGCCAAGTTTGCTGTATGCTTTTCTACAAATGGCTCTGGTTTCTTGTGCAGACTTCCACTCACAAAGACATTAATACACTGGATATAAAATCAAACCTTCAGGTACTAAACTAAACTTTAAACCAGTAAATTAAATCTCTCTAGTCTAACTTCTATAACAAATTAACACAAAATGACTCTTGTGCAGGAAGCCAGTGTCAGAATTAGTATATTTAATGTTTTTTATTTTGTTACAGCCTGTCTTAAATAATGTTTGTGTTCTTTCAAATTAATGTTTTGGCCTGTAAATCCCTAACTTATAGGAGACAGATGCTTCAAGCTGCAGACAAAACACTCCTTTCAATATGAAAGACTTAGAGTCCATAGGACAGTATTTCCACAATGTATTCTTGGACTACTGTGTAAATAACAAACAGGTAAAGGAAGCTTCCCCTAGGCCTTTTCTCCTGCCTCATTAGTCCAGCTGTGAAAAACATAATAGCCTGTAGGTTTATTGCAATAATAAATTTGATAATGGCTTTCTCTAAGCAATACACTAAATTTGTGGTATTTCTTATTATTATCTATGCCTGAAGAAACATGAGAAGGTAGTGAAACTGCAAGCCAGGGTGAATTCCAAGGTCCTGAATTCTGATGTGTTAAACTGGAATTCCAGGTAACTTAGAACTATTTAGATATGCCACCATCTATTATATCTTCTCTGTATCTCACAAAGAATGCCAGAGTAAATGTTAGAAATGTTAGTAAACTAGACTTTTGAGAGTCACACTATTTAACACATTTTAAAAGATTGCACATAAACCTTATAGTCAAATGTTAATAGGCAGTTCACTGGAAGAGGCAAAGCACTGTATCTGTGCCAGGTGGCCTTTCTGAGGAGAAAAAACTGTGATGATACAGAGCTTTCATCTAAACCAATACACTTCTTTTTTTCTGCAGCCTTACATTTTGCAGATCAGTCTAGGCACAACAGGTGCATTATTTGGTTTTGTGTAAACCTTATTTCATTAACCATGGAAGACACTATTTTGATTGCTTGGCAAAGTGGTTAAGTTCAGGGTAACTGACAGCAGAGCAAGGATCTGTACTCTGACCAAATGACACACCTATTAAACACGATCAGCTCCTCCTATGTAGACTGTGAGTACTGGGAGATCAGAGGTGCAGGTGATTTTAGAGAGGTGAGCATCGTGTGTTATGAAGAGCTATGGCCCTAACATGGTCATTTATTAGGGAATAAAACTTTTGTATGTTTCTTTTTTACGGAAACATTAATAGGT
The DNA here is from genome assembly GCF_001522545.3 of Parus major. Lineage (NCBI taxonomy): Eukaryota > Metazoa > Chordata > Aves > Passeriformes > Paridae > Parus > Parus major. The sequence continues at coordinate 45,524,484 of NC_031773.1, read as the reverse complement.
TGGATCTACCTCATCAAATTTAAGATGTCCATAGTATAGAAATCAAGATCTGATCTACACAACTGGTGCTGAAATGTAAATAAATAAAAAAACGTGCATAAATTTAGATTAGATATTAGGAAAAAATTCTTCAGTATGAGGGTGAAGACTCACGGAACAGTTTGGCCAGAGAAGCTGTTGATGCTTTATCCCTGGAAGTGCACGAGACAGGTTGGATGGGACTTGGAGCAAACTGGTCTAGTAGAATGTATCCCTGCCCATGGCAGGAGAGTTGGAACTAGGTGATCTTTAAGGTCACTTCCAACCCAAAACGCTCTGTGATTCTGTGATAGTTCTATGATCTTGATGCATCGTCAAAGAACTAGGTCAAATGAGCAGTGCAGACCAGGTGTATTCATTTTCCCTGTAGCTTAACCCTGACCATCCAGAAGGCAGTTGTTATTCCAAAGAAGGTGGCCTTCACCTGTCAGCTTCTGCAGCACAGCTGAGTAAGCAGTCACAGGGTCAGGATGGGGAGGGCACTGGCATTAAGCACAAGAAGTATCACGTTCATGTACTTTGGTGCCAGTCATATTTTGCAACACCAGTTCAGAGTGTTCAGGAGCTGTGTCCTCCTCTCACACATGCAGAAGAGTCATCACAGTGTCACTAAAGGCCCATTGCCTACATCTAATCTCAGCTCATAGACAAATGTTGCCTCAGATTTAAAAGAGTGATTTCAAAGGAGGAAAAAGAGACATTTTATTTTCCTGTAACCTATATTTACTTGTTTTGCTGAGGCAAAGAGTGTTGAAGCATGTTTTTCTCCTTGTTTACTTGGTGTTCGTTTCTTTGGTGCCTGTGATTGACATTATATTACTCAAGAGGTTTCCCATAGATATGCAAAGCAAACTCTTGTGAGTGAATGACTTTTAGAAAGCTTGGGGATGAAATTTAGCCAACAAAAATAGTTCCTCGAAATTGTTGGTTCCTGTTTGTGACATGAATTCTGTAAATAAACAACAAAAAAAGAGAAAATTTAGCAGAGGAGATGTTCAGGACTGAATACCATTTAGGCCACCTACAAGCCTGACCCTGTAAGGCTATGCTTGCCAAGACCTATAAGCACCAGTATACATTGCAAAACTGCTTGTCAGGTCAAGTTTTACTAGGTCCTGGTCTGTCATTTTGGTGCTAAAATATAAGAGAACACATCTTTCATGCAATGAAATTGTATTGATTGCATTCATACACCTTTCGTGCAATGAATAAAGTTCTTTTGCTGGACATGCACCAGAAGCAAAACATGTCAGGGTGATGCTGTTACTATGTAAATTAAATAACAACAGTTTATCAAATGGATCACAATCCTTTCAAGAAACTTCTTCATTCTCTTCCTCTCATGATTATGTTCATTTTCCCATGTGGATCCACCTCAGTGACTAAGTAAGTTTATTAGATCAAAAGACTTAACAAAATTTTTGCTATTGATCTTGATGAAAGTTGTTAAAAGCATTTGTAAAAAGGTGAACAGCAAGGAATATCACAGATGCAGTAGAATTTTTGACATCATGCTGGAGATATATGTAGCCCTCTACAACATTTTGCTGATATTCAGCCTAGACAACTATACGGCCCCAAGATGTAAAATAGGAGGACTCTTATTGTTAGCTAGAGAAAGCAAACTGTTCTTTGTAAAGAAGTCACATTGATATTTCAATGGGTAAAATTTTTCTTTATGTACATAAACTTTATAATGCTGACTGATTTATTCATGCTGGTTCATTAATTAATAATGGTTCAAGAGGTAGATCAGCATTTCTTGAACTTTTTGCATTTCATGGCAATTCTTCTTTTTGGAAGCCCAAACATATGAAAAACAGAGCAGTAGCAATTAATACTACTGAGAAAGAATAGCAGTCCAGGTTCCCAGACTGAAAATAAACAAACCATTCTGAGTAGGAAGTGAACTCCCTTGTCAATAAGTGTTTGTATCCAGGTTCATAAATATTTTAAAAGAACAGATAAAGGGATTCATCCTTGAGCAGCTTTCTTATGTGCACTCCGTCTGGCATTGTGATTATTATGATTATTTGCAATTGTTGGTTTGATTTGACTGATTGACAGCAGTCTCACTGGAGAAAAAATAAACCCAAAGCAAGTCCCAGAGAGGTTAAAAAATATTTTCCCCTATTGGCAGTAAGGTACATGCATTTGTAATAATGTGCTCATTGGGTAAAATATTAAAATTCAATATCAGCTGTAAAAGCCACCTCTTTGCCTAGAATAAAAGGTGTTTAAAAATGTAAATATTCTTTGTTTCTCAAGGGACACACCACTCCGTACACTGTCAGACCTGCTTCATCTACCTGTTGATCCTGGACCTCACCCAGCGGTTCTGTGAGGTGAGGTACGTGCAGTGCAGCACTAAAGCCAACTGCAGCTAACCTGGCCCATGTCCAGCTGGTGAGACACATCTGCGGGGTCAGGTCATGCTGAGAGAGAGAGCCCAGGGGCCCGGCCTGCAGCACAGATTTGGGCACTTGAGGACATGGTGCTCACCTGCCATCCGTGCAGGGGCTGTGCCTGTCACACCAGCCAAGGCTCTGGAGATCCAGATCTTGAGAAAAAAGACTTATCAGCCACCCACAGTATGGAGGGAGAGATGAAGTTAAAAGGGAGACCACTTCTCCCAGCCTCTAAGTCTGGGCACAGGTCATTACAGCTGTAATAGTCTTCCGTGGGACAGGCAGCCCAGCTGAGTTCAAGTACAGCTAAAGAATGGTATAGTTGAGTATATTGCAGTGTTATGATCAGTAAGAGCTTGCCTGCCAAAGAGGAGATTAATAAAGAATGTCTCTTTAAATGTTTTTGCAGGCTTGACACTTCCTTCCCCAGCTGCAAATTTCATTCCTAGATATTGTGTACTGTACCCAAGGGTGGCATCACTTAGAGGAAATTCAACAAATAAATCAATATCCTGGCTTTTAATATTTTGTTTCTGTGTTTTATAGACAGACTGGAGTATTATCCCACAGAATCATATATGGGATAAGGTGTTGTAGTTTATTTTAAAAACAGAAGGGTAAAATAAGCAGAAAATTTTGGAAAGTCCCACTTCATCTCATGCTTTCCTTGTGATTGCTAATATTACTAAACTGCTGAGTGTTTGCTTTAACTGCACAATGAGAAATCAAGAACTGCAGAGAAGTTAATTCCACTTTAAAGCCACATAAACCTTCTTAATGCACACCAAAAAATGGTATCTATTTCAAGAAACAATTCCAGGAAGCAATGCTCACACAGGAATTTAGTAGAAGCTGGCTCCTGAAACATGCTGTCCTTTCCCACCCACAGAAAACAGGCCCAGCAGCCCAAATATTCCATCCAATCTCTCCTGCCTCCAGGCACACACAAATAGAAGCCCTACTCTCATCCTCCTCTCCCTTCCCATTCTTTCTCCATGAGACATGTAGATGATCATTCCCCTGCTCACCCCAACCCCATCAGACTTAGCTTTCCCAACCACTCCATCATCAGATGGACTTTGGCACTGGAAGCCCATGAGGCAGTCAGAGCATTCCTGTGAAATGTCCCTAGGAAAGAGAATGGAAAAGCACACTGCATCCTGCCCAGCCTTTGGGCACAATGTTCCTTGAACAAACACCTGGAAGGAGAAGCCAAGGGAACTAGCAGCTAGAGAGGCAGCCAAAGGTGTGGAAGGAAGCCTCCAGAATCAGAAGGTCAGCTGGGACCAAGAGCAAGTCTTGAGTCAAATTTTGACTGGACTTCTCCCTTTTGGCAGCTATGGCATCCCAGGAGGCATTAAAAGCAGCAGAGACTGCGACCCTGCTGGGGAGGAGACATGGGGCTCCTCAGGCAACCAGCTCTGGCCAGTGAGATGCCACACTCCAAGAGTAACATTCCCAAATGGTATGTTTTACACATTTAAGCTTTTTAAACATCACCTCCTAAGGGCACAGTAGCCAGCAATTCCAAAATGTTGGAAATCAAGCAGATGAAGCAGCAGACCAGCTTGGCTGAACAGGGATCTTCTCTTGGGGAAAAAGGCCAAAAAAGAAAGGTGTGTGCCCAGTGGAAGCAATGTCAGGTTACATGGTGTATGGTGTTGGAACAGCCATCCCTCTAGGGGGACAGTGGCTCCACGGAGAAATACTCTGGCATGATGAAGCAGACACACTGTGGCAGTCATCCTGATTATCCCTGCAAACAGGACCCCAGTGTAAAAGTGAGGATATTTTTGAAGGATCTGCTTGTGCTTTCTGCCCATGGCAGTGAAACAGCAGCTTCACTTGTGGTGCTAAGATCAGCTAAGGAGTTGGTTGATCACCAGATCAAAATTATAAACCCTTTTTCTCCCTGAATGACAGAAAAAATGAACAGCACGTTGCCACACTGTTTGGCCCTGCTTCTTGGAAGCACAAACATGCCTCCTGCCAAAGCATGTTACTTCACTGGAACAGAGGTCTTGCCTCAGAAGTCTCTTATTCCTCAGTCTCCCAGCCATCAGCTTCAATGCTAGAAGATGGCCCCAAAGCTTCCTTCTCCACTTTCAGCTCAGCAGCTCTGGACTGCTGAGCTTCATTTGCAGCAGGATTTCTGTCCTCACCCACCAGAACCCCTGCCTAAGCCACCCGTGATCTGAACTCCCTTGATCCAAATCCTTGTACCTCTCCACGCTCAAGTTATTCCACACACAAAGGCACACAGGAAGGCATCCCCCCACCACCACTTGCACGTCTCTGTTCACTGAGCTTCTCTTAGGACTTCCATATTTCTCTTCACTTTGTGCTCTTGGATGTGAGTGCCAATATTACAGGCTCAAAACATCTGTACCACATGGAGATTTCTAGACTGTGCCTAAACATGGAATCACTGGGTGAAAATCTGTGAACAGCTTCATGGCTAGGTGTCCTACATGCAGCAACCCCCAACACACAGCCCTCCCTACAGACCCTCCACAAGACTGCTAGTAGGACAAACAGTTCCAGATCTGCCCAGGAGGACTGAAGGAAGTTTTGCCCCTAACATAACTCGAGGTTTCAGTGGTTCCCTGCAGCAGCAGGCACCTTGACACCTTGCACTGTGCCTGTGTAAGCTCGGTGGCTGCAGGCGAAGGAACTTGAGCCACGCTGTGTCTGGGAAGCAGAGGTGGGGATCAGTGTCCGAAGAGCAGGAAGGGCCATGTTGGCAGTGAACTCTGGCAGTGCTGAAGGACTGAGGTCCATGCTGGGATAGTCAGTCACCTCTAAAGAAGTGTCAAAAAAACTAAACAAATTCATCTAAGGCTTCATGGACACCCATGCTACTCTAATAGCACAACAGTCTGGGTGAGCTTAGCCCAGTCAGTTATTCATGCTGGTCAGCACAGCCGGGAGAGGTAAAGAAAACGCAAGCCTGACCCTGGCTCAGATTGAGGAGCTGGGCTTGGCTTCTTTTCTAGGTCATATGCAACTGACTCGGTATGAGGAAAGAGCACGGCCCTCAGAACCGAAAGTGAAAGCAGATAACTATCTGCACGTGATAAAACAGGCTGTGGTGACAACAAACAGCCAGAACAGGACCGGCAGCAGCTGCAAACCCGCTTGGCTCCTAGAACAGCAGCACAGCCCTCTCCAGCGTGGTTCAGCTCCACACCCAGCCAAATGGGCAGCCTGTAAGTATCCTCCACTGAGATCCTCACTTTTTTAATGTCGCTGGCACTGGGGAGAACTGCCAGGAGAAGTGGTGTTGCAAGGTGCAGATGTCTTGGAGGCTTCTTTACCTGCTGTAAGACGCTTTAAGGGCAGTTCCCCTGCAGTCTGTTCCATTTGCCACTGGTTGGTTTCTGCTTACCAGCAGTCCTTAGCTTGTCAGTGGCCTTTCTTCACCCATGGTTTCTCTGCAGCTAATCCTGCCTGAGGAGGAAAGATGATCTGGATAGCTGGGGTGGGAAGGTGCTGAAGGGACAGGACCGATGTCTTGAAGGAAAAGCATCATGTCTAAAGCTTGACACTTTCCCATCACTCTTGTACAGCATTTCTCCCCTCAGCAGGCAGGGAGAGGGGACGCAGGAATGTCATCTGCGGGGCTCTTCAGTGCAAAGGAAATGCCCCTTCCCTTGCCCCTTTGCACTCAGCTCCACTGCAGTGGCATCCCACAGAGGCGCTTGTCCCTGCACAGAGGGCAGACCCTGTGACAGAGCTCTGCCTTCCTGTGCCACTGTCATACACAAAATGATTCACACGGGCGCAACTCGAGGTGTGGTGAAAGAAGAAAACGCATTTATTTGTTCTTTCAGTATTTATAGGTTTTTCACAATGACCAGGGATTGGATAGTCACGTTACCACTTTCTTAACCGCACTGGTCGTGAGAGACGTTCATCAAAAGGTGTATCTTTAATGGAATGTATAAACACCTATGTTTATAGTTACTTGCCTGAGAAAAGGGCTAGAAATTACGAAAACAATATAGAAAGGTCTGATTCTCAAGGCAACACTCCTGTCCCCTTACCCAGGCACTCTGCCAGCTGCTTTCTGGAGGAAAGCACAGCCTCAGCCTGGGAAGGTTGCCCATCTGCCTGTGAGCAGCAGAGGAAAGGGCTGTGCAGTCCCAAAAGCACAGAGGGTGCCTAGGAGCCTTATCTCCCATACAAAGACCTGTTTGCTCCTGAGCCATTCACATGGGGCCTCTCTCTGCTGGGGACACAGAGCTCTCTGATGGTGAAACCAGTGTTTCCATCAATGCCAACCCAGGAACAAGGAGGCTGAATCCAGGCTGGGGCTCGCTGTGCCATGTTCAGGTTCCTCTTTCTTGCACCTTTGAGGAAGAGCCACAGAGTCTCCCACCCAAAGGCATAGACACCTCCTTAGAAGCAGAAAGGCTGCTGCTGTCTGGGAAAAACCCAAGCTGTACACTGGGTGAGAGCTCTTTCCTGTTTGCCACTTGCTTCTCATCCAGGCTGCTGTCAAACCTGCCTCAGGGATGAGCTGCAGAACTCACAAATGTCCTATCTGTGGCTGCACTGTGGCAGGGCGCCAGGTCTCAGCCTTCACTGCCTCCAGGCCAGTCGCGAGTTCTCTATCCAGTTGGCACAGGGCCATCTCAGGCATGTTTCTGGTCCTGTCACACGAAGGGACAGGGATTTACCTACTGGGTTGGGCTGGGCAGGGGAGGCAGCAGGAGGCAAAGATGCCAGCAATTTGGCACTGAAGAGAGGGACATCACTGGGAAAATATGTCCTTACACACATGGGTCACAAAGCAGAGGAGAGGGCAGAGATACCATGCGCTTTCCCCAGATCCTCCTGCATGCAGAAACCACACAGCAGCACAGGGTCTCGGAGGTGGCTGTCCTCCATCCCTGCCATATGTTACCACAAACCTGATAGGAATTTAATTCTCTGTCCCCTCTCTAGCAAACATGTGCAACTAGGACAATTTTTAATAGCTTTTATATTTCATGGACACCAAGGGAGTGAGTGTGAGATTATTGAACAAAAAGCTATGTTTCTACAGGCCTGCCTTCCTTAATAACTGGTCTAAATAAATACGACAGCGAGGGTGGGTGGGTGGGTGGGCGTGTGGAAAGGGCCAAGAGTTGGCTGGGCTGCAGTGGTCCCAGCCCTGAGGTCTAACAGAAATCCCTGGAGACCTGGTCAGCCAGCCAAGAGCTCCCTCCAAGTGCAGCTTGTTCTTCCTCTGAGGGTTTCGAGGCAGGACAGCAGGGAGAACATAGAGTGGTGTGAGCCCATGCAGAACTGGGATAGGAGGAACAGCAAAGCCTGGGTGCAGGAGACCGTGCATAAGACAGGCAAACCAAAGGGCAATACTACAGGCAAGACAAACCATGGTGAAATTACATCTGCTGGAGGTCTCATTCTGCAGCACACTCTGTGCCCAAGCATAGATATTCTCCTGGTTGCTTGTGTCTTCCTTGCAGATTCAGAACAATGGGCATGTGACCTCCATGTGATCTTCCAGTCTCTCCAGAAGCCTATTGTGAAGAAACCTTTCAAGGGATCCTACAAGAAGCAAGGGAAAAGTGACCAGAGGAAGTGGACAGGTTGGTGTCTGATGCTGTGACACCTGCCCCCCTTCCATGTGTGTGCTGCTCCAGGGAGTTTAGGACTGAGAAGCTTCATCTCTGTGCTCATTTAACAGAGGTGCCCCACTTCCAAGTTTCCAGGGAGAGAAGGAGCAGGAGGGGGATGATTAAAGGTCTCCAGTCACCAGCAATACCACCAGGTGCTGCATACAGATTGAGCGGAGCCTTTCCTGGCACTTTAAAAACTCACAGGCTGTACCAAATTCACAATCAGCTTTGGGTGATGGTCTAGGAGAACATCCAGGATATCACAGATTCGTAGACTAGTCGGAACTGGAAGGGACTCAGAGTCAAATTCTTAAGTAAATGGCCCACACAGGATTGAAGAATGATATACCATTGGGTAATAGGCAGTGGTAGGCCATGTGAACTTCTTGAAGGAAAGTGGGAAATGATTCTCAGCAGATAAAGCTTGTCAAAAGGAGGAAGAGCTATTTGCAAAGCCTCAAGCCTGAGGCTGAGCTTGAAGCCAAGGATACCCTTTCCCAATGCCCTTCCCTGTTTTTCAGTGTGAAGCAGAAGCCTTCAAGAGGGCACTGAGGACAGTACACATTCCAGGGAAAGGAGCAGAGTCAGGTTTGCCAGGCAGTCTGAGAGAGGAGCAAGGTAGATGGCAATCACAGGTGTTTCTCAGTAGCACCCATGTCCCTGGGCCTCAGAGGAAGGTGAGTGGCTGCAGGTGGATCCAGGGTGCCTCTCTGAGCTGGGCACCTGTCTGTCTGTGTAGGGGACTGGTCCCCAGGCAACCAAGACAGGAGCAGCACCATGTCTGCCAGCCTCAGTGGGTAGCAGAGCTGAAGGAATTCACTTCTGCTGTGCTCAGAAATCTACAGGCGTGCAAGGACCTGCATGTGGAGCTCAGATGCTGGAAATGGCTGGTATCAATGGCACAGGGTGTCCCAGAGCTAGAGGACAAGAGCAGGGAGGCAAGGGGAGCCGTGCAGCTCAGATGCTGTCATGTCTGCACTTTACTCAGTAGTCCAAAGATCACAAGGGATGTCCTTGTCTGATGAAAACTGAGAGGCATTATCCCAGAATAGCTCTTATCCTATCTCTTATCTTATCCTGCGTCTTACCAGACAGCAGTTTTTCTCTCCTCCTGTCCCTGCAGTTTGCTGGCAAATGCCTTTTCCAGTGAGACCATGGTGCAAAGGGCATGTGTGGGCCTGAGTCATACACTCCTCCCTGTACTGGTCCACGCACAGGACATCATTAAGCCATGTTTGCTGTGACCAAAAGTGCACCAAATGCACCTTTGCATTAACCCACTAACATATATGCAGCGCAGTCCTAGGCAGGACTGAGACACTCCTATTTGCAAGGAGTCCCTAGACCCCAGCTCTAAGGCTCAGAACCCATCTTGGGAAGGGTGCCATAAAGGGCAACAACTGAGGGGTCCTCCTTTCGTGTTTTGCAACAGGCATCCCTACACTATGGTAGCAAGAAACAATGCAGGCAGCAGGATGGGTCTGCTGCAACAGAGGTGTAACGAGAACCTGCTCTGTGTGCTGACTTTACTGGAGATGGTTGGGACCACGGCCTTGATGACCTACGCACTGCTGTTCGAAGCTGGAAACCTGGTGAACCTCCCTCACAAATGGATTGGCTTTTACAACTTCTGCCTGTGGAATGATTCAGCTGGGGAGCGACAGTGCCTTAAAGACAGCAATGATCTACAGGCAATGGGCATCAGTCCACATGGAATGGCACTAGCCGCAGTTTGTGTGTATGCCTCCCTGGTCCCCATCCCCTTCCACATCATTTATCTTTTATTTATGAAATGCCCATGGCAGAGAGGGGAATGGAAGTGGATTGGCATCATAGCCTTCATCGAGATGATAATCTTGTCTCTAGGCCTGGCTATACTTCTTTTACAAACCTTACGGTGGATTCATCTCTCCGATTTCACTGGAGGCTTCTGGGCACTGCTTGCGAGTCTGGTTCTGCTACTGCTCCAGATTCTCACTGCTGTGCACCTCAGGTGGGCCAAGCAAAAGACTGCCTAAGACACCTAACTGAGGAGGCCCTGCCCACTAAGATTTGACAGTGAATGCAAGAGCTATTGGTAGCATGATTTAAAATAGTCATCCAAATACAGATTTACTTCCTAGAAAAAATCTGATTCCCACTCCAAAGGCTCATGTCAAGCCATGTGCTGGCACATTGCTGTGTGCAGCACTCCTGCATCAAGCTGGTAGCAGACTCCAGCAGCCAGAGCACAGAAACTTCTGAGGTAAAACAGTGCGTAAAAAACTCAGTTTGGGGCACAGCATCAAAGTGACAGCACTTCTGGCCCCAAAGAGCAGTGAAGGTAGCAAAACCAGCACACAATGGACACAGCCCTCAGACCATGCCTAGTCTAAGGTAAAAACGTTGCTAGTATCTCATAGGATCACATAGGATGTGATATCTGTAACTAACAAAATGCTTTTAACACCTTTTGCCATACCATGTAACAAAGATAAAGGGAGTTTAAAAACAGGATCTGTAGATTATGTTTAACTAGGAACTAACAAATGTTCAGGAAAATGTAACCAAATAGGTAATTTCTTTGTAAGCAGACAGGATATATCAATTAAAGTAAATAAGCAGCCAACCAAACTTCAAATCTGTGAAGAAAGCTACTAGGACAACACAGAAATAACACCAGAAAGATCCAGTTTTGTAGTTTGAAAAGATAACAGACTGAGCATGCACCAATTAAGAAAGTGCAATAAAAGGACAAGTGAGGAAGACGATTGAACGACCACCAAAACCCCCAAAGGGGTTGTAATAACCTCTAAAGGACACTAGATGGCAGAAAAGGCTGAAATAGTTAACTTCATATAATATTTTTTCAAAATAGGCATTTTATGTTACTGATTGGTCTGTGCAGTAAGTATGTAACAGCCTTGTAAATATAAACTGCATGAATTCATCCAGTGGCTGGGAGAACTTATGCAAATAAAGAACACCTGCTTAACAGTGATATCCTTTGTTATTGAATGAATTTGTTTCAAGTGACGTGAGGGTCTGCTTTCTTGTTTCAGCCTTGGTGAGGATGAGGCTGGTGATGCTGATTTGACCAATTCTTCATTTCAATACATGCTCTCACACCTGGCCTCAGGTGGTCTGTTTGTCCCCTTTTTGGATTGGGAAGAGGATACTGAGCCATCTTCATCCAGGCCTAGACCCCCATGCACTTTGCCATGGGGTCAGCTTCCTCCGGGCACTGCCGACCCCTGCCAGGCTGCTCCCGCACGTCTTCCTCAGCATTGGGAGGACTGCTGGAGACTGGAGGCAAATTCAGCAGCAAGCCCCACTGCAGTTGTGACAGGAACCACAAGGACAAGGGAGCCCCCAAGGCTGAACCAGCACTATGTCACTCTGCCAGCAAAGGTCTTCCAGGTCAGCAACTCCCTGCTCCCCTCCATGCCCAACACCAACCCACCAAAAGGATACTCACAGAAATCCAAATGTCCTCTTTAATCTGTCCATGCTCTGAAATGTGGAACAGAAATTAACACATCTGGACCCAAAAATCCCCCTGAGCCCAGCACTGTGTACCTTCTTCCTTTGTCCCTGTGGCCTTCATGGGTATCCTACCAGCTACACAGGGCACCAACACAGCAGATGGATGCACAGCCCCCTCCAGTCCCTCTTCCCACCGTTCTCAGGGCCGCGGGAGGAGACACGCTCCCCATTGTGCCCTCTTCTCCTGGGAATTCAGAGAGAAGCTGTTAGCTGAAAAAGATCTCCCTGACATATTTCAAGACATCGTCCTCAGAGTCCTCCCCTCCTGTCCTCTCTGCGTCAGCACCAGGAGGGGATGGAAGTCCCGGACCGTGGTCACTGCCTCCATCTGTGCTGGCCGTGCTTCCAGGAGCCTCGTTTGGTGTTGGTGGGAACTCCTGCTCTTCTTCGCTCCTGGACCGGGCCTTCTCTTCACTTTCCTCGCACTGTGGATTCCGACCAGAGGGAAAAGAACAGGCCGGCCATGCGTGACTTTAGGCCGCGAGCACCCCAAGGAGTAGGAGGGCAGCCCACCATGCCCTGAGCCGCGCCTCGCCAGGCCCCAGGCCCGCCGGCTGGGACAGGAGGAGAGGCCCGGGAGAGCCATGAGGCACCCGGCAGCGCCCTCCGACCCGCCTGGAGCGGGGCCTGCAGGGAGCCGCGGGCAGCAGCGCTCCCTGCCCGTCCTCCGGAGCCCTGCCGCCCGGCCGTGCTCGGGTACGGCCAGGGCCGCGTCCCCACCCGCGGAGATCCCGGCTCACCTCGGCCAGGACGGCCAGGGCCACCTCCACCAGCTCCGCCTCGTTCATGCAGTACAGCGCCGCCGGCCTGGGCAGTGCACAGGGGACGCTCAGCGCGGGCGGCGCCCGGGCCCGCCCTCCCGCCCGCCGCCTCAGCCGCTCCCCCGCCCCAGCGGCGCTACCTGCGCCCCGCCGCCGCCCGCCGCCGCACGGCCTTGGGGGCCGGGGCCGCCGCCGCCCGCTCATCCCCCGCCGCTCCCATCCAGGCCGGGAGCTGCCGCCGCCGCGCTCCCGCCGCCATGGCCGCGCGGGGCGGGGCCGCCCTAAAACCCAAGTCACGACAGAGCCCCGTGTTTGATCAGGCAGGCGGGCGGTCAGTGAGGCCGGGAGTCCCTCGATATTCCGTCAAGTAAACATGGCTCAGGGCCAGCTGCCGAGCAGACGGCACGTTTGGAACGACGCGAGGCCGCCCGGCGCCGCTCCCGAGCGCTCCGGGACGGGCCCGCGGTGCCGCCCCGGGGCCCCGGCTGTGCCGCTCCGCTGGAGTGCGGGGATAGTGCCGGGAAGCGAGACCAGGGATGGAATGGAATAAAGGCTCCTCCGGGAATGGAGCATGTTGAGCATTGTTCTAGCAAAACAACGTCTTCATTCCTTCTCTCCAGGCTTCTTGCACAGTATCAATGTTGTGTTATTGCATCATTTTGGAAAGCAGCTTTGGGCTGGCATGTGTTTTTAAACTTTGTTTCCCTCTTCGGCGTTTTCTGTTTTGCTTTTAGTCCTACTTATGATGTAAACCTGAAAGTAGTTTCTCTCCAGAAACTACATCAGCTGACCCTCTGCGAGGGCTGGAAGATATCATCTGGAAGAAAGGAACATCCGTGGTGGTAGTGTTCAAGGCCATGCTGAATGAGGCTTTGGAAAACCTGGTCTAGTGGAAGGTAGCCATGCCCATGGCAGAGCTGGAACTGGAAGAGCTGTAGGTCCCTTTCAACCCAGACCATTCTATAAGTTTGTAATTCTAAATTCTTAAACAACCATGCAATGTAGTCAACCCTGCAGGACTTAGAGTTAAACAACAATCTCTCTTGGTCTTTTGAGAGGCCGACAAGGGCTCTCATTTGAGAGCTCTCTCAACTCTTGGACTAACCCTGGGAGTTCCTGAAGCCAATTTGAAGTCAGCACTGAATTTGAGGAGACATTAGCTCACACTGGCATGAAGAGGAGCTGCACCATTAGTATCACACAGCACTGAGGTGGAAACCCTGTACTTAGATGTCAGTCTGGCACAGGACCTGTTAATCTTGGAAGCCCTTGACACGGAAGGTGGGGTTACATGAGTGTAGTCAGCAGGAGCAAGTTGCTCCATGGAGAACAGATACCTGTAGCATGAATAAGCCTGTAGTGAGGATTTCAGCATCCAGCAGTGTTGCCCTTGAACAGCTGTCCATGAGGATAGCTATCCATATGGCTCATGAATGGCTGTTCATTTTCCAGCAGTGTGTGCTCTGCCAAGGAACAACAGTACCACAAGCTCCCAATACCGGCCAAGGACATAAGCAGCAGAAAGCTCCATGGCAATGTATAAGCATTTATACATGAAATGTATCTGCTGAGTCCATTCAAAGACAATGCAATACCTGAGCACAGCACTTGATGTTGGGGGCCTTAGGGGGAGAAACAGCTCCAGTGACAAGAGAGCCCTATACAGGGCCTGACTGGTCTTGGCCTCCCTCCCCCTATCCACCATCAGGTAGCTGCTAGACATTATGTAGCTTCTGAACTCCAGCAGAAGTATTTCAAAGACTGATTCAGGATTTCTGCTCTGGCTGGTAGCAGATACCTATGGCAAGGTAACACAATACATCCAAGTTGTTTTTGTTCCTGGATGTCTGGTTCACCCTAGTGTGTATGTCTAGGGCTGGAAGCACCTCATGTTAACATAAGAGTTTTTTTGCATGCAGGAGATTTGGCACATCACTGCACTCACCACCCTCCATGTTTTGCAGCAACTGCTGAACAAAGCATAGAGTTCAAATGCAAGGGAATATTTTCTTTTTATGGAAAAAACAAATAAAAACAAACTAACAAAATCATAACAACGAATATTATACCCAAAGAGCACTCTGGTTTCTTATCAGCCTTTCCAGTTTGAGTCATCATCATGCACTGTGCTACCTCATGCTTGCTTCCTCCAGCCTCACCTTCTTCTGCAGAACCCTGACGTGACCACAGCCTTTTAGCCATGTGCTACTCAAGACTCCCTAACAGAGGGAAGTCCAGCTGCCACAATGGATTAGTGGAGACTTATTTTTCAGTGCTGCCACTGATCCAGTTCCATACTGGCATTCTGTTGCACAGTGGTTTGGCAAACATATTTATCAAGAGGCAAAAGCTACAATGAGAAGAGGGACTTTGCTTTGCCTTCTCTCCCATGCAGTTTGTTCCTGTGAGTTAACACTGGTTTTGTCAAGTCTATTGCTCTTTCCCCCTTCAGTAGTGTCCAGGTTAAGACTTTTGAGCCAGTAAGGTTGTTAATTTAATTTTCCCATCCATAGAAGCAGTGAGGCAGGTCCCGCAGTCCATGGCTGTGCTCCAATCCACTGTGACAACAGGAGCTCGATGTCCTCCCAGGGAAAGGCAGCTCTCCAGAACCTTTTCCTCACCATTTAACTAAAAAGGAAAGCATAAGACTTTAAGGAAGTATGTTTCTGCAGCAGGGGCAATGCACCCAACAAGACAAGCCAAAGCCTGATAAAGACTCTGTATCTCTAAGAGCATGTATAAGCAAGGAGAAAATCAGAGAGATACTGAGATGTGTGTACCACAGACAAGAAAGGGAGCTTCCAGTCTCACTGCAGAAGCACATGTTCTCATGCAGCTCAACTTCTGACATCAGCTGAACTGCAGTAATTGAACAAGGCAGGCTAAGAGCATACACTGACGAGAAGCACATGAGCCTAAGGCATAGCTCATCTTAGTTCACGTGCTCTACAGTGCCCCAGATGCAAAGTAAAAATTCCATCTAACCTGCATTGCAAAAGCATGGGCATGTGATCAGTAACACTTGTTACTGAAGCACAGAAATTTGGGCACTCAGAACCATTGAGCCTTACCCTTTGTTTGATTTTAGTACAGCGTAAGGGAAGAGAATCAGGCTGGGTCTAATCAGCAGGTACAGAAGGCAGACTGAACATGAGTGCCAGTCAACAACCATACATTTTACAGTGAACTGGCATGCATCCATATATTAGAAAACTAATTAAAACTTTATCTGAGGCACTTGGACACTAAAAACTAAGCTTTAAGAAGGAGCACAAATACTCCTGCTATAGGACCCAAACACTTGCTGTACACCACACACGGCCGTACACCACACACTGCTAAAATGCACAGTGTGAAACTGAGCAGTAACTTTGACAGAGCAAGGATGGGTAACTGCTGCTTAAGAACTTCCAGAGGCTGCTGTTGCACCATTGTAATCAACAGGAGCCGTATGGATACTTAAGAGTACTCCCCTCCACTTCTCAGACTTACCTTAAAAATTACTCCCCCAGTAGAAGAACATGTCAACATGTAATTGCCCTCAGAGTCAAAAGCAAAAAGCCGTCCTCGTGGGAACTGGACTTGCTTGTAGCCACTGTACCCAGACAGAATAAAAGGACCTGTAGCTTCCCTGGGAAGGTCATACTCAGACACCTTCAATCCGCTTTTATGGATATTCCACTGAATAAACTAGAATGAGAAAAAGAGATGACAAAAGCCTAAAATGAAATTAACTGGGATGCAAGATGCCTTTTCTTCCTTTTAAGCAAAAAAGTGGGTATTCCTCACAAACAGAAGATGGCATTTTACCATCTATATCTAAGTGGCTATATTGATAAAACACAGGCTGCAAAGGCTGTAAGAGTGCCTTCTATCCAGACTAAGATGATATGCCCTGCCTTGCTCAAGCACTACTACCTATGTGTCCTTCCATACTGCCATGCAGCATGCTGGTGAGAACTTGCTTAACTCCTCAGCCAAGGTCTCTCCCTGAGCCACACTTCTACTGCTGAAAACTGAGGAACTGCAGAAATTGAAGTGTTTATTATAAACAACAGGGAACTTCTGACAAGATTTATGCAAAGTGGTCAAGGATGTGCTTCCCTGTGAATTCCAGATCTCAAATGTGGTGATCTCAGGGGCAGAGAAAGGTCATCCTTACATGGACTATCTAAGAAAGGGATGTCACAAACAGTAGGATTCGCCCACAAGGTCCAAGACTGCTCCAACTATTGACACATTTTTCAGCCACTCTCTCTGCAGATTGTATGGAGCACAGTGGTACTGCACACCTAAGATTGCAGCTAGCAGCCCACATTTCATCCAGAATCTGAGAGTATTTTTACAATTGTTTCCACCATATGGAGAAGACTCCAGAAGTGCTCTCTCTGCCATTTGACCAGCAGGAGGTCACCCATAGCCTACCTTGCCATCCTCGCCTATGCTGTAGACTGTGTTCTCATCATAGCTGAACTCGACGGAGTAGACTTCCCCATCATGTGCCTTCCAGCTCATGGCGCACTCATGCTGCTGCATATCTGAGGGGAGAACCACTACTGAACACTCCTCGTACTCACACAGAGCTCAGGTGAAGAGAGGGAGGCCTTTTATGTTCCTGAGGCCTCGATGACAGCCCTCCAAACCAGCCAGGGGGATCCCAATCCAGTCCCAGCACCCTGTGCCTGTACTCCCGCTTTCACTTTGGCCACAAAAATCATTGTCTATAACTGCTCGACTTCACAGGGCTGCTCACATGCTCACTGTCAACTGCAGGCATTCTGCATCCAAGCACCACTGGCACTCCTCCTCCCTCCCTTGTTATCCTACCCATCCTCCAAGCTGCTGACAGCTCTGTCCTCCCAAAGACCTGGGACTGCTGCCTCCACCTGTGCCAGAAGCAGATTCCCCATTCAAAGGTAGGACCTGAACTGCCTTTATTGCAAGGACAGGCTGAAGAGGACAAAAACATGAGAAACAGAAATTGTTCCAAGGAGGAGGACAGATGTGAAGCCCCTGCATTTAAATGGATGGTCTCACATTAATTGCTTTCCTCATGACTCAGCTGCTACCTGGCACAGCACAAGACCACTTGGCTTAAGGGGAAATTCACTCTCCTCTTCAGCAGAAGAGAAACAACAAATCCAGCAGCATTACCTGGGTCCCCAGCCAATGTCTTCCAGAAAAAGTCTATGTCAATTCACTCCTGAGAGCTCCTGTGGAGACAATAGCTTCCACCTTGGTCTCCAAGCCTATCCTACAGCTGCCTCCCTGCTAAGGGCAGCCAGATGAGGACTAGGGACCACCTCACTACTCAGTTTCACAGGAACATTTAAGTTAGAAAAGACCTCCAAAATAATCAAGCCCAACTGTTACTTTAACACTGCCAAGTGTACCACTAAACTATATTCCTAAGTGCCAGATCCATAACATCTTTTAAATACTTCCAAGGATGATGACTCCAGCACTTTCCCAGGCAGCCTGCTCCAGTGCTTGACAATCCATTTGAGGACAGAAGTTTCCCCAATATCCATTCTAAATCTCCCCTGATTCAGCTTGAGACTGTTTCCTCCTGTCTGATCCCTTGTTACCTGGGAGAAGACACTGACCACCACCTGGCTACAACTTCCTTCCAGGTAATTGTGGAAAGAGTAAGGTGTCCCCTCAGTCTCCTGTTCCCTAAGTTAAAGAACCCCAGCTCCTGCAGCCATTCCTCACGTGCTCCACACCCTTCACCAGCTTTGGTTCTGTTCTTTGGACACACTCCAGCTCCTCAATGTCTTTCACATAGTGGGGGCCCAAAAGTGAACAAAGTTTGAGGTGCAACCTCAGCTGTGCCAGGTGCAGGGGGACAATCACTTCCCTCGTCCTGCCAGCCACACCACTTGTGACACAAGCCCAGATGCCAGTCCTGGCCTCACAGCTGGCTATCAACCCCAGGTCCCCTTCCACTGTACCAAAGAGACGAACAATCCCATCTGCAGCCCCGGTGACCAGAAGGTTGCCATTGTGGTTGAAGGCTGTGCAGTTAATAGCAATGGGCTCAGGCTCCAGGGAGAACTGCAGCTGGAAAGGAAAACCTGCATTAATGCTGAGAAATGGACCTGGGGGTGCTGAAAAGCTGAACTCCAGGGGAGGGAAGAAAGAAAGAAAGAAAGATGGTATTTAGTAACAAGAACTCTGGTTTGGAGCTCTACACCTCTAATGACTACAGACTTCAAGGTCTGGCAGCAGCATTTTACTGTCACACTAAACCAGCAATTCACCTCAGCCAAGCCACAGCTTTCTTGGCCATGGCCTCAAGGTTGCAAAACCAGCTTCTGGCAGGCATTAGCTTGAGTATGTTGCTTTCTCCTACATGTCAGGGACGGCACTTTACTTAAATAGATGGAAGGCAAGGGCAAGAGCAGCAACAAAAACCCTTCAGTACAGCTCAACTGGAGAAAGCCTGAGCAAAGCATCATTCAATTCATTTGGGATATTTCCAGTCACAAACTGTGCAGCCAGGATAAAAACAAGGCCATGGACTATTCTGAAGATTTCCTCAGAAAAACCCCAACACACCAATAAAACAAAAAAACTTCACCCAATCCAGCAGCTACTTATATAATTTATTTTTATCCTGACAGAGGGGAAAGGAGGAAGGAGGAAAAAGAAGGGTGTTGAAAAGAAAATCAGCAATATTTAAAAAGAGGGCTCCTACACATTGAAACAGAAGACATTGTCAGCAAGCACACTGAGAAAGGAAAGAAACCCAGCAAATACCTGCTGCTTCATTGTCTTAGTGTCCCAAAGTAGCAGCTTCCCAGGAACTTGGTTCATGCTTTTGCCCCCAGAGTTGATTGCTGAGAAGTCAATGTGGGAGACAAGGCTCTGGGCTGCTGCAGAGCAGACGAACGAGGCGCCACTTGGGCTGCAGGCAAGCGAGAGGATCCTGAAACACAGGCACATGGTCTGAACCTCTCTCCTGCAGCTGCCTCAAGCAAAACACTCACCTATGAGCTCTCCCATTAAGACCCCACAAGACAGGGCGCTCTGTGAAGGAGGGCAGGATTCATGTGCTTAGTTTTTGAGTGCCTCCCATTTAACTGAGCAGTTTTGTTTTATGCTCAGGCAAGGACTGCCCTCTAGATGAAGACTGGATAGTCCTGCAGTTGCAGAAAAGCAGCAGCAACACTGAGATACTCACTATTAAAATCAACACCATTGATTTACATTTATTTACATTACTTATAAAAATCAGTATTCCAGAGTTACCTGGGCATGTCTTCATCAATGCTGATTTCACAGAGATTCTTCTTTGCTTCTGTGTCGTAAAGACGAACCGTCCCAACCCCACTGCCAAGCAATAGCTTGAAACCAGCAAGGAAATAGATGGAAAGAGTGTGAGTGAGCAGTACAGTGATGCTGGCCAACAACCACCAAGACTTAGTAATTGGGTTTTTTTTCTATTTATGCATTCAGACTAAATATTGCTCCATTATGATACATCCTGTCTTCCTGTGCAATCACACTGAGAAGGACTACCTCAAAGCCACAGAAGTCAGAGTAAAAGCCCTGCTTCCCAGAAAGAGAAAGATCTAATAGGCCCCAAGGTGGGATGAACACCGCTTTCCAGGTCATGGCTCAACCCTATAGGATGCAAAACATGTATGGAGTCTCAATATCTAGGGGTCCAAGGAAAGAGAAGCTTACAATTGTTAACTGTGTGCTAAAGAGAAAAATCAAGCCAACTCCTTTCACCCCGAAGAGCTCACATGTGCTTTATCAGTGGTGTTACACTTTCAGTTAAAATTTAAGTCATGGAGAGATGCATTATAAAAGAAAATTGAGCAAGCCAGATCTTTGTCACTTCAGTGCCTAATTTGCTGGTGAATCCTACATGTATTTCAGAATGAAGAATCTTTCTGTTAGCAAGAAGGAAATAAATTCCACAAAGCAGAAGAAACATCAACACAACAAACAAAGCGCAACAACTGCATCAACAACTTGCTTTCTAAAAGCAAAAGAAGATACAAGCTGTAGCACCAGCTCTTCACAGGTGGCATTTTGGGGTTAGCAAGCCACACACAGTCAGTGCCAAAATGCAAAAAATACTGCCTCATTTGCAGGCCAGCCTTTTCATACAGCCCTGTATCTGCCAAGGGAGGGCATGGAACACTAGCAACAGTTTTAGGACTCAAAGGAATGCCTTTATTTTAAGGTTCCTCTCTGGTAACAGAACTAGAGAAAAAGGGATATAAGAAACATTTAAACTGCCGTGTTATTTAAACAAGCTCCAAGCTCCTTATGCACACACAAACCCTCAGCTCTTACGACACCAGTCTAAAACTGGCCATGGAGCTTTTTTCACACCTGCACAAGTAAAATGCCACCCCCGCAACCCTGTTTCCCCTCCTCTGCTGCTGGCTCAGGGTATGAGTAAAGCTCCACAGCTCTCTGCTGCAGGCCTCCCACAGGCTGTTGTACTCAGTTGCCTCTGCCTGTCTTTACAAGTTGCTGTGTGATTTGTGTGGAGATAGGCATTTCTCTCAAAGGCACTACTTCTATCCTGCAGCTGTACCCACACTGCAGCTTGGGAATTCCCGTTTCAGGGCAAGTGATGGTGAACTCCTTGCTCAATACAGAGTGTACATTCCCCACTCTAGTTCTTCCTAGACCCTAGAGGCTTTGGTTCCCCGTTTCCCACTAAAAGTGGAAACTAACTGCTGCCCCAGTCTTACCCACAGCACAGCTGTCTAGAAGTGAATGTGCAACACGCAGCAACACAGCCCCAAATCAGCTGCTGTGCTTCCACACGCGGACTACTCACCAGCCGATCGCGCTTGGTGGCCCATTCCAGGGACAGCAATGGAGATTTGGAAATGGATGAAGCTTTTGTTTGCATTATGGGGTTAAAAGACCAGACTTTGATGACCCCATCCACATCCAAGCTGGCCACCCTCCGTCCAGAACAATCAACCCTGTGTGTAGAATGAAACTGATGGGATATTTTTCTCCCTCAAATTCTCAGATGTAACCCACTAATCCTTCCTTTCCTGGCCACACACCAGTTCCTTCTGCAGAAATTAGAACTTCTTTGCACCACTTCCTGCTCACTTAACACAGTAATTGGCACAACAAAGTGCACTAAGCTCCAGACACAAAGCATAATGCCCTTAAGCAATACCTGCTTTCCAAGGGAGTTTCTTCCTGGCTAGCATTGCCCAATCACAAAAATCTCTGTCCATTCTCACTGCACAAGCTACATGCTATTTTCAGTCGCACTGACTTGACTGCCCTACAACTGAGAGTATATGTCCAATGTGCTGGACAGAATAGAGGCTGGGAGAAAGAGGTCAGACACAGCTGATCCTTCTGCAGAGGCATCTACAAGACAGCTCTCTTCTGCCAGTGCATTACCTGCAGTACATGATGGATGAATGGTGCTCCCCATACTCCTCCTGGCTCAGGACGATGAAAGGCTGTTCCTGCCGAACCCCCACAGCCTCTGCACTGCTGCCAGGCATTTTGGTTGAAGTCTCTGTTTGCTCAGCATGCGGCTCTGAGCACGGTTCTGCCTCAGCTATGTTAGTATCTGTTTTCTTCTCAGCACTTTGGCCCTGAAGGAAGAAATCCTGTGTGAAATACAAGGAAGCAGCTCCACATCAAGCTCCTCAGCTACCCCAGCCTGCTGGGAGAAAAAAAAAAAAAAAGCTGCAACAAAATAGAAGCATTGTCAAGCCCAATGTTCTGCCAGGGACCTTTCTGAGTACAAGGACCATGTGTTGCACAATTGCACTATTTAATATGACCTGCTTAGTTCTTGAGTCCCTTACATCCCACTCCATGTGCCCAGCTCTACACTTTTCTGTAAGAATTAAAATAACCACAACATTTCTAGCATACCTCAACCAATATCAGAGACCCATTTACATGCCATTAGAGCACAGATTCACAAGTCAATTAACATATTTCAAGGAATTCCTGCATTCAGCAATATAAGTTAAGTCTGTATAATATGCAGCTCAGCAAACTTGCACAAAAACTTGGCTCTCAAGCCCCAGTGTATGGATTATTTTCATCTGCCAGAGATTTAGATTGTACACAATGGAGCCACCACTGCAGCCAACTGACTGATGACAACAGTAGAGCTGACACATGAGTCCAAAAGCTTAAAACCCTATTTGACAGGGCAAACAGAACAAATGGAGTTTTAGGAGGTGACAGTATCTGGATGAGACAAGATCTACACTGCAGAAATATTTGGAAGCAGCTTAGCCTTCCCTTGCCACCAGAAGTTGAACAAGAAGCAGATACAGCACATAAGGTGGTAAATCGTCTGCAAGCATTCTTTTGATAAACCAGCCTCTGAAAATTAAGTGTCCCCAAAACAGTACTGGTGGTTATGAATTCCTGTTCTGTCCAGCACATGCTTGACTAATTTCCAGTAGCTTATCATCAGGACCAATGGATCAAGCACTGCATAATCAAATCATCTGAAATCAGAGCTGGAAAAGATTGGGAAATAAACACAAGAATTATTCTGCTGGTTAATGTGGGGAGGTAACAACCAGTGAGTGACACCAGTGTGAAAGAAACAGTGCCACCTTTCAGTTTCCTTTTTTCTCATATGCTTAATACAAAAGAAAGTTAAGAGTATCAAGCTTCCCCAAGAGCACAAGGACCAATCTTTAGACAGCCCAAAAATCACTGCCCTAACCTGGGACAATGTAGAAAAATGAAAGTCAAAGGAAACTTACTGGAAAATCAGGCTTTGCGATTTTCCAACCAATGCTGAAAGTGTTTTAGATGAACCATGAATAAAAAGTCCTCTCAAGGCCTTGAATGATGAGTGATAGAGGAACATCTCTTTAAGCAACACTCCCACACACAGAACTGTCACACACTGACCAATGGGCAACAGTTCCTCAGCACTGTCTCTCCACAAAGAACAATGTCTCATACAGACAAAACAACAACAGCTGAGATGCTGCCTGTGCTCTGTATTTTTTGACAACATGGCTGCTGAAAGCCAGACAATACACAGGTGAACAGAAGTAGTGTGCTGACCTTCAGCAGTTAAAATCCAGGACACAGTTTTATTCTTCCATTAGATTTTAAAGCAGGGCATACCCCCAGGCAAAACTGTGACAATAAAGTACAAGAAACTCCAAAAAACAAATGTTGCTAGGAAAGCAACTTCCATTCCTATCAAGGAAAGTTTTCTATTAGTTTTCATTGCCCCACACAAAGCCTTCAAAAATTAACAGGTAAGAACCTACAGGAAGAGAACTCACTTTGGCTGGATGGGTGAGCCAAGTTCATTACCACTGAGGAACGGGGATTTTAACAAGGTAGTTGAACACAACCATTAAAAGTGAATGCAACATTAATGAAGCCTCAGCACCAGGCTGCTGAAAAACATGGAGACAAAAGACAACTCTTCTTCCATTTGAAATGCCAATACTGATTAACTTCCAGGGACACAGAAATAAACTAAGTGCAGAAGGAGTTGATTAACTACAGACCTTCACCTTTGATACAGTTATTTCTGCCCAGCAATTCCAAAGCCTAAAGGAAACACTTGCATTTGTTTTACCACTTAGTTTTACAGATATACAAGTCTTCTGCTTCCCAGCCTTGCAGTGCAGTACCTGGAAGGTCCCTTTTGACAACAGTTCCTTCCTTTCTTTCCCATGCTCTTGCAAGCGCTTCTGCCGCTGCTGCAGGGAACTGGACTCGCCCGCCCCTAAACCACTGAAGTGGCTCTTCCCGTCCTTACAGCTCACTGTTCCTTCTTTTCCTTTGGCACTCTGGAAGGCAGAGAAGTGATTGGGCAAAGTTATGTTTCCAGTAGGGTGCAGAACAAACAGCAAAAGAAGAAGAAAAGCAACCAAGCACCTGCAAGGGCTCCACAAGCTCTTAGAAGATAATAGCTGTTCTTGTCCTGCATTCAAGCCCAGCATACATTTGCAAGGCAGGAAAGGACATTTAATTTTTCAGGTGGAGGCAAAAGCTTGGAGCAGTGCCATGCTGCAAGTTAACTCCTTGGAGACTGAGCAACTTTCAGTCAAGAATTACCTGGTGATTTGTGGGCTCTTTCTTCCCTAGCAGCATACTGCCAGTCTGCATTGAAGAAGCCCCACTTGAATGGGTTGGTCTGGAAGGGCCCTTTTTACTTTGGGAGAGAAAAGAGGACAGAAAACCTCCTCGGGACTGAAGAGAATGTGCTGTACTCCTCTGATTGCAGGTCATATCACTAATGAAAAAAACAAAACACCACCAAATAGAGTATGCAAATGTAGTGAGGCAACCTGATCAAAGACCACCCAGTTAGTCAAGTGGCAGTTGTCTGAACAACTAGAAGACAGATGTTCATATCCAAGCCAGTGCACCACTATGCAGTAAAAAACTATTGGAAAATATCCTGTTAGTGCCTAGAACAGGTCATTATAGCCACTGTAACCAAAATCTCACTTCTCAAAAATGCCACTGAGATAGTGAGCTCAAACTGTTGCTGAATCCCCTTGTAGCCTTAAACTTCTTCCACTGCATCTGGTTTGTTTAGAAAAAACCCTAAGGGAAAGGCAGGGGAATTCAGATTTCTGTAGAACTTACTTAGATGGGACTCCTAATTCAAAGCATAGAACAGAACTACGTCAAGAGACATTCAGCATCCCATATTTCACTGAACACCATTTGATAATCAGCAAATCATGTTTAATAATTACACAGCACAGGCCCTCAATATCTCAAAATTCAGACCCAAAGAAAATAAGAGAGCTACAGCCCATTTCTATGATTATAAACACCTCCCTTCTCAGTCCACATTGCCAAGAGCAGCAGCTGCTTCCCAGAACATAACTGTCTGACCTCACTCTGCTACAGCTTCCTCTGAGAGCAGAGTGGCAGCAAGGGCAAGGGGAATACAATAATCCTCACTATCTCTATCCTCTTCAACGATGGAACTGTTCTACCAAAGATGGGCTTTGGCTTAAGCAGAGACACAAAAATAAGCAACCAGAACTGCCCCCCAGACTAAGGGACAAGTTGCATATGCAAGAAAGGCCACTTCTTAGGCAAGCTTTTCTAATTTAAATGGACAAAAATAAATACAAACAATTTTGTCAAACATTTTGTCAAATGGACAAAAATAACTAAATTAGCTCATCCCTCATATCACACTCCTCCATACACACACATAGCATCAGGACTTTCCACACAGTTAAAAAAAATACATCACAAACTAAACTCTGTAGCCTGTCCTGTGCAAAGACTGCAAAGCACTTATCAAGGCAGTTGAATAGACACTTAAGTCTATTTAATCAGTCAAATTTTAGATTAGAACATTTTGTGTGGTACCTGCAACAACTTCTATCTGTCACTGGATAATTTAATCAATCCTATTCCTGTCCTGGGATTAAAAAAAAACAGTTAAAGAAGCTGTCTAAATTGTGTATGTTGCCTAATTTCCAGAGACACGCACGAAGTACAGGTAGCCATAAAATGCACATTTAACTGCAGCAAGTTCATGGGGAATTCTGTGCGTAACTGAGCCCCACAGAAGAGAAGCTCCTTTTCCCTTGACTTTGCAAAAGCAGGAAAACATCCCTGTGTAACAAGAATCCCTTTGGGTCATACAGTAACAGTATCTACAAAACAACACAGGGCATTCACCTATGGCACTGCAGGCACTCAAGTAAATTGGAATCAAGAGACAATCCACTTCATTTGAGCAATACTGCAGGTACTGCATTGCTACAGAGCCCTAGATGCCCAGAACACCTTGGTGCAATGCTGACAGCAGAGCAGAATCACTTCCACGTGTGCTTGGGCTCTCACTGGTTTGCAAGAACCCCCCAAATGATGGGAGAGACACCCGTCATGAATTCTATTACACCTGCTTAGGTCACCATAATTTCTGCACTGAATCCCAGGGCAAGGGGCATGGAAATGACCCTCCAGGAACCTCTCTGACCCAACAAAAGCAGCAGAGCCTGTCCCCAGCTCTCCTCCTGAAGGCACTCACAGTTCAGAGTCCCCTAGTCGATCCATGTTGGCCACATATGCAGGCAACTTGTGATGAATAACTGTTTGTTCCACCTCCAGTTCCTCTTTCTTCATGCGGGAGGACTCAGCCTGCAGAGCAAACAGCTACAACAGGAGAAAAGAGCCAAGTAAACACAGGGTCACTGAGATTCACCTCCTTCCCACTCACTGAAGCTGTTTACTCCTTTTATTTCAACAGCTCTAGAAGGGTGGTGAAGTAAAAAAGTTGCTCTGACCAGCCGAGCACCACATTGGCCCAATTAGTCAAAACAATCAGTACCTTACACACATGAAACTGGAGCCTACTTAAAACCCTTCACTCCTCTCCTGGGCTGTCACTGTGGGGACATTAGTGGTGCTGGGAAACAAGAGCTGGGCAGGGCAGAGCTTACCAGTCCCTCTCCATGCAGGAATTTGAGGCCAGGGCAGTGCAGGCACAGAGCCCAGAAGGTAATCTTCTTCCCACAGCCAAGGGTTTGCTGAACTGGCAGGGTGCACCAAGATCAGTGAAACCAGGTCACCCTGAAATCCAGCTCCATACTCTGTGCAACTCCTTCCCAAGCATGACAGTGAGATTAATCCCCACATTATGGAGAAAGAACACCCATCTTTTTTTCCCTTTAGCAGAGAGGAACCTCAGGATGCAGCTTTCTGGAACATATGTGGTTTATAGCTGTGACTCTTACTCACACAAAGAGTTCCTCAGGCTTTTCTGTTTCTGTACATTTGTTTTTCAGATATATTTATTTTTCTTTTTAACACAGTATTTAAGGAAATAAAATACAGGAAGAAATATGAGCTTTAGAAATCTAGCTTTCTATTTATGTATTTGCATTGTGTCAGCAACATAAAACAGAATCACTACTGAATTTCAGCTAGCATAAAATTCAATATTTATTGGCATCCTTTTTTAAAACCTGTATTCTAGAGGTAGATGGTTCCCCCTCTGACCTGACAAGCTGACTAAAAGGGAAAGTCTAGTTTTACTTCTGTTGATTTGCCAGAAAACTCTTACCCAGTCTGCAAATTATATCAGCCAATGTGCAAAACAAACCATAGCTTTAGTCTGACAAAGTAGAGAATACAAAACTTGAGTAAATAATAGAGCTCTATTTCAAAACATACCTTGTCTTCTGTCCCTATTCACTGACCATCTTTGCAGAACCCTCCTGTCAATGTTGACCGACCCACTAACTCCATAAACAGTGACAAATCTTGGGTTTTTTTCCCCAAGAATTACCTCCTTTTTGAAATAGATTATTTTATTTTACTTGAATTTTTAGGACAGTGTTGAACAGCTATTAAAACAGTACAAACAGGAAACACAACATACAACAATGTTTTGTAACACAGGAGATAAAGCACAAACTTTACTGAAGTATTTATACAGAAAGAGCTTTTCTTGGTATGTTTGAGGAAGTGAAATTAAAGTTCTGCTTGCATGAATAAGCCTTCCTACTTGTATGTGATCAACCACATGTGATCTATAGTTCAGAAAGTTCTTAAACTGCAGATTTTACAAATTTCTCTACTAAAAGTTATACTTGGAAATAACTGACATGTGTTACACCCTTTCCCTAAGTATCTGCTGATGATACTGTCAAACAAGACATAGAGCTGGGCAACATTTTGAACCAAAAGACCCTTCTTATGGTTTAGGGTAAGATCTAGAACTGGGAAACAGACATTCACAACATTTCCATTAGCTGATCTAAATTGCTTTAAGTGCACATCAAACAATGTTGAAGGGGCCATGTCAGAAGTAGCAGTTTCTGTCTCTTTGCCAGAATTTACTGCCTGTTTCTATTGCTTGTATTGCTCTATCAGCTAAAATCTGGAAGTGACCGAATAGTATTCACAAAATCATCCATACATCACTTCCAACCCATTGTATAACTACAGCATACACCCTTAACCTGCCACCAGTTTCACCTTGTTTTGACTTTGCAGTGTAACAGAAAAAGAGTTTGTATAGTATTCAGTCACCTGTCAGACAGCACAGGGAGGGGAGACAATCACCTCCAGCAGAGGGACAGGAATATCCTAAACACACATTTCACCATATGATCACAACCCAAAGGTTGCTGGAGACAATTGAAAGAGAAATCAAAATAAAACTAAATACTTAAACAATCTGCCTTAGAGTAACTGCACCAAGCAGAACAGTTACAATGCTCTCAGATGGATGGAATCAATTTTACAAAGCTCACATCACACAGTCAGCAGCTAAAGAGCGATCTCAGTTCTGACCTTATGCCGCAATGATTCATTTTCCTCTTGTATGAGACTGCTCCTGAGACATTCAGCTTCAAAGTTCAGTATGACTGGAACTGGTAAGCAATGTTAAAGAAAATCAAAGCAATAACTTGTGTGCAGCTGGCTTAATTCTAAAAGCCAGCACTCCATACCAGCCATTTATCTGCAAAAATAAAGCTGCCCAGTCCATACAATTAGCAAAAAGCATGTGCATGACCAGAAGATTAGCAACAGCTTAATTACTTAAGTCAACTTTTTACTTTGCTGTCGCACAAACTATTTTACGTGGACTTTGCAAGGATTTTTAGATTATTTCTTTTCAGAGTCAGAAGTGGAGGGCAAGACAGTACTGCTCTACTGTACCCTTTACTGTACTCCAAAGAAACAGGTCAAGATGAGTTGTATTCCAGCTACAGCATAAGCCTGCCCATCACCAAACAAGTAAGACAGAACTCTGTAGTGTGAGGCAAAAAAAACATATTTCTGCCAACAATCAACTGCTCAATTAGAATGAGCTGTCACTAGGCAATGTTGAACATAATGTACCCAAAGAAGGCTCTAACAGAAGATGCCAGTACAGTTATGGATTATGACCCAAGGTTGTATGCCTGTTTTGTACTATGTCAAGCAAAAGTAAAACCATTTCAGAACAAGATGTGCACAAGATTTTTGGTCACTAGCATAACAGTGATTCAGCATCATCAATGACCGCAATTGTTTTGGCCAGGGAATACAAAATATTGTCAGATAATTGAGCAGTAACTATTCCAACATCCTCTGGTAAACACTAACTTTCTATTAAGTCTTGGCTGTAAAAAGTCACCTGAAAGCAGGAAGTTCTACAGTACTATATCCTTGGCATGACTGTTGAAAGTGTAACACAGGGCAAGGGAGATTTAACTATTAGTTGCAAAAAAGGATATGCATGCACTGAAATAAGACGCTCAGGAAGTTGTGCAGAGACACGATGAACGTATCTGCCC
The DNA here is from genome assembly GCF_001522545.3 of Parus major. Classification (NCBI taxonomy): domain Eukaryota; kingdom Metazoa; phylum Chordata; class Aves; order Passeriformes; family Paridae; genus Parus; species Parus major. The sequence continues at coordinate 45,494,857 of NC_031773.1, read as the reverse complement.
ACTGGCGCGAGAAATAGGTAGCAAAGGTGGGGTTGGAGTCTGGAGCAGGGAGGAAGGGCAGGACAAACCAATCCTTCCACTCTGCCTGGTTCTGGAGCTCAGAGGCCTGCTTGAGGAAAAACTCCTGCGCCTTGTCATTGCGGCCATTCTGAAACATAGCAAAAAGAACAGGGCCCACACTTCCGTTAACGCCACCACGTTAGGTCTAGGAACATTTGCTTTTTCTTATGAACACAATAATTATTTTCACCACCTTGACAAAACAAGTGGATAGTTACAGATTCACCAGGAAACAAAAGAATTCCAAATACGCTAGAAGCTCACAAATGCACTTAATCCAACCTTCTTTCTGGTCACCACAATCTTGTTTAAAGGCTGAGACCAGTTGAACCAAACACACTGATTTCCAGTTAAACCAGTGCAGAGTGCACTGATATGAGCATTCATACACAGGACCAAAGTACAATCCAAATTACTCAAGTCTACAGCACATGCAGCTTGAAAAGGTTTCCATCTGACACATTATTCAGACAGGACTGTCATACCTCAGGGTAAGCAATGGCAAAATAAACCATGAAGAAACACACTTCTGGAAAGATGCATTAGATTTTGACTCCTCCACCAACACCCAGATCTTCAGTCAGGGAAGAGAACCAAGAAGAATCAAGGGGAGAATATAATCCATTGACTTTCCAGGTTTTGAACAGAAAAATCTCTGTTCCATTTTAAGCTCATTATTTTCTGTTCTATTCAAAGCAAGCAAAAAGGCATTCATTTTCTCTCCTGCATTTCTGGTCTGTTCTGGTTTGAACCTTGTGTTCTCTGCCAGTATCTAAGTTAACTGAGCAGGACTGAGCTAGTCCTATCCTTTCTGAGGGAAACCTGTCTTTATATGAGTGTATCTTGCACCCAACTTTTCCATGTTTCCCTCTTGCCTGAGTCTCCCTATCCCACACACAAGCTTGTCATGTGAGTCTGCACAAAACTCCACACTACACTCCTGATCACGACACACGAATTGCTTGTTCCTGATCCAGCAGGCCTGGAAGAGGCTCACAAGAGCAGCTTATTGCTTTGCTTTCAGAAACCAGGATCTTTATAAAGTAGAAGCCTAAAAATCAAACACTACCTGAATAGCATGGACAAGGTAGTAGCGGAATAAGCTGGTTTTGAGCTTGTTCACTGTTGGCCGATACACGTCTTCCAAACGGCTGAAAAGGCGTCGGTCCAGATAACTCCAGTAATCCCGCAGGGCAGCCAGATCGTAGCTCTGAACAAACTGCTGCAGCTGGTCCACTATCTTATCCACCTAAAGAGGGCAAAACAGACAACACTTCAGCCACGTGAGGGCTCTTGAGGCACAAGACTTTCTGTAACTTAGTGCTGAGAAGCTTTAACTTCGGAAGGAGTACGGTACAATCCTTATCCATTAGCTGTTTTCTAATCCTGGAAACACTCTGCATTTTGTATTAGCATTCTTCCACTCTGCAGCACATTGCAAATGAATGAAAAAGAAATATGACAGAGCATAGCCAAACAGCTATTGACGGAAATATCACATTTTGTTGAACCCAACTGATGGGTTTTTTTGCAAGTAAGCAAAACTTTCTACCTCTTTCAAAAGTCAGTTTATAATAATAATAAAAAAGTGAATAAATGTTGAAAACTCAAGTGCAGCACCTAAAAAAAAAAGTATTATTTTTAGACTAAAAGGAAAAATACCTGCATTTAGCCAACAGAAAGAACTCAGTTCCACTCCACTGCAATCTTTGAAATGTGTTTATCTTTAGTAACATCATCTACTAAGAGAGCAGGCAATAAAATTTTGCAAAACTATTTTTTTTTTGTCATTATGTCTCTTTGGATTTTTTTTCTGCAACATGAATAAGGTGGAATGATGGTGTGGAAATAGATTATTGTTCAGTGGTTTCTGATGGCCGAGATAGTCATCAAAAAAAGAAAAATCTCCATCCTGTATAAAATTAAACTAAGGTTGTTTAATATCTGGTTTACTCTCCCCTCATGAGCCAGTATCTTAGGACATACCCAACTTTTATCTCTGTGGCTTCCTACAGATATAGAAAATTGAAGTTTGTGACCCCAGCAGACCCTTCTTGGACAACTCCCATTAAGTCAGCTGTTTGCCGACCTCTACACATTAGCAAAAGTGCTTTTAAAAAATAAAAGCAATATGCTTTATTAATGATAAAAGTAGTGCTTATATTGCTGGTCAAAGAAAAATCTGACTGCTCAAAGCACTACATTCGGTGCCTAAAACTGTTGCTACAGGAATACAAGCTCACACAAAGGACTGAAACTCTGTTTTTGAGACTGGCAAATTTTGTGCCTATTTCCACACGTTAGTCAAGGCAGCTGGTACTCAAGACATACAAACTAAAGAGCGGAGCTGCAAAGCTGCCGGATAAAAATCTCATGACCGAGATAAGATGCAGGCAAAGAAATGCCTTCCTGCCCTCTCGGTCCACGGTTCTCCTCCGTTCTTTTCGTCTCGCAGCCGAGAATCCGCTGGCGGGTCCCAGGTCGGACGCAGGGTCCACAGAGGGCCGCCTGCCGGGAGCTGCAGCCCCTGGCTCAGGAGGCAGGCGAGGTGATGGAGCCCCCTGTCCTGCGCTGCCGGCGCTCCGGAGCCCAGCGGGAGGGGAGCCTTCATCCGGCTACGGCCCCCGCCCGGAGGCTGCGCGTCCCAGAACGGCGGCAGAGCGGGCCGGGCGCCTACGGGACGCGGGGGTCCCGCCTGTGCGGCCGGCCGGGCCCCGGCGCCCAGCCCAGCCCAGCGCACTGGGCCGGGGCTCCAAGGGCTCCCCCCGCCGCCAGGCCCGCTCCCCTCGCCCAGCCCCTGGAGCGCGGAAAGCCGCCCGTGGCCCGCCCGGGGACCGCGTCCTCCCCGGGGGGCACCCGCGCCCAGCGCCCCGCCGGGAACGGGGACGCGGTCGCCGCTCACCCGGAAACCCTTCTCCCGGTCCGCCTTGATTTCGGCGTCCAGCTGCTTCAGGGCGGCGGTGAAGCCGCGGAAGAGCAGGTACTCCCGCACCAGCTCGTCCGTGCGTTCCGCCGCCGCCGCCATGGGTGCCCCGCGGCGCCGCCGGCCCCGCCCGCCCACGGGCGGGGAGGGGACGGCCCGGCCCAGCGCCAGGGGGACTACAGCTCCCAGCTTGCCTTGCGTGCCTTGCCCGCCCGCCTCACTCCCCACTCCGCTGGCGCGTCCGGCCCGCCTTTTTCCCTCCTTCTGATTGGCCGCGGCCGGGCGCCGGCTGCGTGCCGATTGGCCGGCCGCCACGTGCGGCCGGTGTTGCTTGGCGCGGGCGGCAGAGGCGCGGCGGGGCGGCGCGGGCGGGGTCCGGGCGGCGCGAATTGATTGACTGATAGATTGATAGACAGACCGAGCGGTCCCAGAGGCTCCCGGCGCGGCCCCTCACGGGATTTCCCCCGGCCGGCCTGTCCCTCCCGACCTCAGAAGGAGCAGCAGGGGCGGGCACTCTTGCTTCTAGGCTGTGCTTGCGGTCGGTAGCGAGGCAGGGGGCATTAGTCCAGGGGAAGGCCGGGAAGGGCTTTCCAGGCGGGCGCCTCAGGCTTTGTCAGGCCGGCGGGGCAGCTCCAGCAGGCCCGGCTGGGCCTGGATCTGGCCCTCTCGTGCAAGAGTATGTCTGGTATCGTTGCCCACACCAATGTGTCACAGTTTATTGGGAAAAAAAACAATCAGTGTTATAAAAAAGCCTGTCATTTAGCAACATCGGTGGGAGCAGAGGAGTTTCAATGCTTTGTGAAGCCAAGCCCTGGATATTCCATGGAAATGAAACATAGATCCAGTGTAGGGAAGGGTGCAGGAGATGGGAGGCTGGTTTCAGCTCGGTTGCTGTTAATTATTAGTGGCAAATTAAGTTTTAGTAAGTACTGAATAGGCAGGTATCTCTCAGGCAAAGAGAATATTTCAAATTCCCATGATTTTCTAAGCCAGATAAACCAGATTTTTTCTTGTTGTCTATCCACTATGCAGGCTGTAAGATTTCTTTCTCTTTACTTACATATTTATTCAGTATAAATAAATGTTGCATTGCAGCTTTCAACAGGCACAGCTGGAGACTGTAGGAAGACACATGCCAAAGTGAGTGTCAATCCCCTGAGACACCTGCAAGAGGTAGAACACTGCATGGCAAAGCAGCACTTGCCACAGGTACATCACTGGGTTCCTCTGGCAAGACTCTTCAGCAGCTTGCGGGGAAGAGTTTTATCCCAGTCAGACAACTGTGCCTCAAAGGTGCGGAACAGTGACTATTTCTCTGTGCATCATTCTGATACATGAGTATGTTCAGATTTAACTAGGTTTAGGTTCAGTCTGTGAGGATGTGTCTTTATGGGTGCCAGCAGGTGTGTAATTTCACTGAATGCACCTTTCCTGTATCTCTTTAAAGCTGCCAACTCAGCCTAAGCGAGTTGTCTAGTTTGTAGTTGCTGGGTCATGGGTTTATCATGTGCCTTATCTGTACTTTTCTTGCAGGCTTTTTGCAGCATTTTTATGGCTCTGTATTTACTTTTATAGTATTTTGGAAACAAACCAAGAGATCCCATGATGAGGCTGATGGCACAGAATTTTGTTCTGAAATCAGAACAGTGAGTTTAGAAGGAGTTAGAGGGAAAGAGCAATTCATTCAGCTTTATGAGGTTCACTTTGTCTTCAAGACACTGGAAAAATAAGTTCAGGAATAAAAACAAGCACCGCTGCTGTTTCTTGGCATCTACTAAAGGAAGAAACTATTAAAGCCAAATTGTTTATAAAGATTTTTTATAAAGAAATTTACTCAAAATACTACTGAAAAGACTGAAATTACCATGCTCCAGGGAGAAGAGTAAACATCATTTGAGTATTTTCTCAACTCTGCCACCGATTCGTTTAGTTACACTGGTTACCTTGGGTTTTCCAGTTTGTTAAGCAGAGGGAGTAATGATTGTTTAGGACAGGAATTGTTCCTCAAATATGCTAAATACCACTAAATGTGGCCTGTGCCTGCTGAGTCCCTTAGCCCTTGTGTAGGCTAAGGTAAGAGTTCAGTTTGCCATATTCTGAGCAAGATACAAGTTAACCTGAAGTCAGCAGGACGTCAGAAGCCAAGCCTAAACATCCACTTCCTTTGCCTGGTCTAAGGGGACTGTGTTCACATGCCAGTTCTTGAAATAGCTTTTTCATAGTGTCTTATGCCCCCTGTGTGACTCTGGGAGCCAAGGAAGTTTGATATCTTAAAAAACCTTAATACAGAAGGTTGGTTGTAATCCCAGTTCTTCGTGCCTGGCTAAAATATCCAGCATGAAAGCTCTGCAAGGTAAATATGGATGGTCTCACCACGCACAAAAATCTTGAAATATTCTGGAGATGTGTATGTTTAAATGCACTGGCCATATGTTTTCAGTTGTGATTGATATAGATGATGAAGGAATGATGTGCAGCACTGATGTTAATCCTGTTAACCCAGACTTTAGCTAGGAGAGGCCTTTGCCATGTTCTATGCTGCTGTAATGCAGGTTACAGCAATGTAGAACATGGCAAAGGCTTCCCTTAGCAAAAATCTCATGGGAAATCATTAGTGAAGTCTTATGCCTTAAGTTGGTAGGCATCCAACAAGAGTTCACAGCATGGTATTTCTTGGACATGCTCCAAGAAGAGAACAATCCAAACAAGATCATTTGCTGATGAGAAAAGGTCAGAGTAAAGTAGCAAATGTCTGTGTGACTGGGTGTTATGTGTATGTATTGCATAATATATCTCCAAAATATTTATATTCTATATATAAGTTTACTCTCTTGTTAATTCTTCCCCCTTTTCATATGTATAAGGGTAGCTATTGAAGCAACACAGAGACATGAAAATTATTGAAGGTAAACATGAAGGAAAAGCAAAGCCATGAAGGCATGTTAAAACATGAATCTAGTTAGAGCAGAGAACAATCAGTTCTGTTTTCTTCTTGTGTTTAGTATCAGGTTTTGCGTAAGGCTAAGACATCTATCCAGAAGCTGGAGCAAACCTTGTGTTCTTTGCTGAAGATGAAAGGTAACTGTATGCAAGTATTTTCTTGACAAAGAGCCTGGATTTGGTTTTTATGTATTTGTTAAATAGAGACAGAGGTACACAGCTGAGCCCATTAAAGCCTTGCAGCCAGCTTTAGTTTTTAGGCTTTAGTTGTAGCAATAAGTAAGAGATAGTGAGAAGTCTGTCAATCCACTGGGCACTGTATCTCAGAAATCCCCCTCTGACTCAGTCTTTCCTACCCCCTCCCCAGCCTAGGTGAAGGAAGGAAACAAGCAATCCCTGCTATCCCATGGCAGCAGGCCATTCAGGCTGAGTACCCTTGGCTACTTCACCCCAGCAGGTGTGGGGCTGGCATGTGTCCCCAGGCTGGATCCTTAGGCTCCCACTCAGAGCCTGCAGGAGCTGTGTGCTCCTCCTGGCCACAGCAGAGTGGCACGGTGCGAGCCACAGCTGCCACCAGCCCTGCCAGAGCTTAGACTGCACAACAGCATCCTGCAGTGTGAGGTAAAAGGATTTCCTAGGGTAGGAAATGGAAACCTCTGGTTAAGAATGTACTCTGATATAAATGGTTAAGAGAGATGAGACAGTTTTGTTGTCTTTCAGCTTGGCGGGCCATCCTCGCACCCTGCTCTTGTGTCCTGTCTGCACTTGTGGCAGCTCCTGTGCTGTGGAGCATCATGCCCAAAAAACTTGCCTTCTGTTTAGTGCTGCTGGCCACAGCCTCTGCTGGCAGCAAGCAAGACTAGGGGCTGATAGGATAGAGGCTCTGGTCGTATTTTTTTGTCCCTTCAAGTGTCCAAATTCCTGTCAGCTAGAAAAAAAACTGCTATTCATGTGACTTGCACCTCCAATAATTTGCATCAATTAGAAGTCTCAGTGCTTAAAATTAACAACCTCATCTGAACCCACATCCTTGGATAACCCATAAAAATGAGTCACAGGTAGAAAGAATAGTTTGAATGAGCGAAATTGAAAGGATAACAAGCAGTGAGGCTGGTTGAGCAGAGTTTGAGGCAAGGTTCCCCTTCTATGTATTTACATATATGTAAAATCCATAGTGGTTGTGTATCACAGGTTGGATGTCAGGGTTTTTCACATGCAATTTGTTCATTATAAGGTAATCAAAAAATGTTGTATTGACTAGTGTGTGCCAGGAGTTTGATTTGTAGGTTGTTTTCACCATCAGTTCTGTAAAATCAATGTTGGGAAGAAGGCATTGATTCTAAGCTCCTCATTGTTCATAAACTCCCTGTAGTACTAGTTACGTTGTAGGAGAGACAGATGCTTCTTCTTTCATGTCATTTTTTGACTAATGAACAGCTCTGGATTGTGAAGAAGCATTTTGCTTGGTTGGGGCTGAGGGTGAGAGAGAAACCAAAAGTGCCATTGATGTGACAGTAATCTTTCTGCTGACAACAGCGAGCTGCAGTCTGGAGGATGGGAGCCCATCCAGCTTGGAGGAAGTCAGGGAGGAATATGTCAGGAGGCAATTCGGCAGTCCCAGGTAAGGGCTTATACCAGTCAAGAAAAGATTATAATATTTTGCACTTGCTTCCATCCCAGCATCTCTGAAACTCTTTGTCATTGCTACTGTATTTCCAAACAGAGGTTTTTCATCATGTGGAAAGGACAAAGAGTTGTCACCTGGACCGCTGTAATCCCATGGAATGCATGAACATTCTAAGCATGTTGTTGGTCTCATTTCCAGTCAGTGGCTGTATTTCTTTTCCCTTCTATGTAGCTGATCTCTGGCAAGGATTTCTCATTGACTGAAAAGCAAAAGAAGGAGGAAAACCTGACTTGGGAAGAATGGCCCTAGGCTCTGAAGTGACATGACAAGGGCATTGTCAATCCAGTTGAGAAGTTATTCATGTGGCTTTTTCCCCTTTTGCTCTTTCCAGCACTACATCAGCCTCAGAAGATATAAGTGAAAGTGACTCTGCCATCTGGTATTTGCTTCAAGAATGTGAAAAACAAACACTGGAAGAATATGGGAAGCCAGAACTGACCCAGTTTTCAGACACTTTATCCCCAGATCTAGTGGAATTTGAACGGTAGGTGCACCCCACGTTGCCTTCAGGTTTTTAACTTGTTTGCATTATCACTGTGCATCCAGGCATTGCCGTTCATGCAGCCCTGCTGGAGCCTGCATCTGCCCCACAGAAGCCTTGTGCCAGCAACTCTGGCCCTGCTGGTGATGAAGCTGATGACTTCCTGAGTCCCTGCAACTTGCACATGAATGAACTCTTAGAGTTGTGGCATCCCCAGCCTTTCAGGCCTCGGTAAATCCCTGAGGATTTTTCACCCTTTAAGGAAAAGAAGAAAATTTCTTTCAAGTGTGTCTGTCCCTGTGTTGCCACACTTTACCACTGTATCCCTGCCATGGAGCTAGATTTTAGGAGGGTAAGAATTGCTGCACCAGATGAATTTGCCAAGAGTCTAGGTGTATGTGTTCCAGGGAGGTGCAGGAACCAGAGGTGGGCACATTATTTTCCTCACATCACATTGCTCATCCTTCCTCTAATGCCATTGTTATGAGGAGCTTGAACACTGTTGCCTCTTCCAGAAGCAGACTATTATCTCCTGACAATTCAGAGTACTTTTTTAGTGGGATCAGAGTAGGATAAGGCTGGATCCAGCCAAGGAAGTTCTTGTAGTCCTGAGCCTCTGGGCTGCAGAATAGTGGTTGTCTGGAAGGTACCAGGAGGCATTCTGCAACAATGCAAAACTGCAACACTGGGGAGGGCGCGGGGGAACCTGAACACTTGTGTGTTACACTTGGAGCTAGTGGATGTGAGTCTGTAAACCCTTTAAGCTCCTAAGTACCTGGTGTGGGACCACTGTTCTCATGTCAGTTGTCCATGTACTTTATTTGGAAATCATAATGGTAAAATTAATGTTTTTTTCCAAAGTTACTGATATCTTAAAACTGAGTATTATACTCCATGTTCTCCCCTTTCCTGTCAGACAACACTAGGAGGTACTTAGAGGTTTTACCCTGAATTTCCAACAGGATAAACGATTATTTGATTGTCAAGTTATGAGAAATCGATGCATGTATAATTGATCATGTACCATCAAGCAGTCAATTTCACCCTAACCGTTCCACAGTTAACAACAACCAGTGCAGGAGAATCTAGAGCTGCAGCTGGCATCCTCTTCCATGGCATCACCACTGTAACCAAAAACTTCTGCAGGTCCTTCTTTTCTTTTCTTTTGCTCTGAGCTGCTGTGCATTTCTAAAACCCCCTTCGAACACCGGGTTTTTCCTCAAAAGGAGACTGCAGCTGGACCAGCAGATGGCACCAGCTTCCCACTCCTGCTCCTGCTTTTGCTCCTGTTAGAATTGACGGTGGCTGTAGTTAAGCTGTCGTGTAGAAGACCTTGAAATGTACTGAATCCAGATTTTCAGGATTAGAAAAATCTGCATCATCAAAGACAGCACGACAGAGCCATGTTTATGGATTACATGTCCTTTACTGACGAGGTAGACCAGTGCCTGTACTGTGTAGACTCTGGCACTTACCCTGTAGTCCTAGATTGCATTTGGTTTATAGCTAATTCTTGTCAAAAAATTACCTTTCGTAACAGGCATAAAACGACAAGGACTCTTCAGCAAAGAAAGAATCAGCCTTTTGGTGATCATTTAATCACATTATTTGGGAAGCATCAGAAATGCTTTGAGCTTAAACTGTCTGGATTTTTTCCCATGTTCAGCAGCAGGAGATACATTGGTAGGACTTCACAGTACTCTGTCTAGTGCAAAATGTGATTGTCTCCTTCCAGCTGGGAAGGAAGTAGCTGAGTCATGCTTCAATCTTAATTTCTATAGCAGATCAGTCTAATGGTGGTTCATGTTCTACTGCTTGAGAGATTCCAGGTCGTTTGTTTGGAGATGGACATCCAGAAAGCTTAGTAAGTGCATTACCTTACATGAGAACACTTATTTCCCTTCCAGTATTTTGTCTCCAGCAGTGGTGGAAACTACTCTAGAGTGTGGAAACTGAGGTTTAAACAGGTTTATGCTTGCCTACAAAATTATATTTTCAATAATGGTTTGCTGGAACAAACATTTACAAATAAAAAAGAAAAGAATTACCTCTTTTGAGTTATTTTCTCATGCAATGCTGTTCAGTTAATCAGGAAATGTGCTCATTTGGGACATCTTCCAAGGAATCATTTTGAGCCCAAACATAGTAACAATGACTGCTGCTTATAGAACTCTTGGTTTGTACTCCTTTGATCTTTTTATTTTCATCTGAGACTCTCTAAGCATATAATTAACGTTAAATAACCTTCAGTGCTGCTTTCTGAAGTCGACATTATTATCCTTGGTTCACTGTGCCACACAGCGCTAACAGAAGAAGCAGGCTTGTTCTGAGATTTAGTCACTGGGTTGAAATTATGACCCCCTATGTTCCACCACCAGTTTCACTACAGACTGCATAGATGTCAGTCTGAGGGATGTGGTTCCTTAGATATAAAATGGAGGAAATGGAGCTCCCATTATGTCAGAGCATCCAGACCTGGGCTGGTGTCTGTCTGTCTGTGTGTACAGTACCTAATGCATCAGGATGTGACCTCAGCCAGGGCTTTAAAGGGTGTGCCAGTAAATGTATAAAAAGTGACTTGCAGTGCAAAAGGTTCAGGATACAAAGGCAAGTAACTGAAAATTTATTAAATTCCAGAGTAATGTTTGCCCATGCAACCCATACAGCCTGCAGTGCCTGGAGCTTCTGCTGTGAGGCAGTCCTGCTGAGGCTGAAGCTGGAGCCTGCTTTTGTGTTGGGCATCATGCAGTAATTGTATGGTGTCTTGGAGCAGAGTCAGTGAAGTAGCTATGGATCCCAGTAGCTGATTTTCAGTAGATGGCTGCCTTATAGCCTGCTCTTAAGAGATACTTCCTTTCCTTTCCTTCCAGATACCTGTATTTTTATAAGCACACAGTGGACCTGCTGATAGAGCATGGAGTTATTTGCACTGGAGAGGTGCCTCTTCCTGAGGTCTCCACAGCTATTTCCCATCTCTGGCAAGAGCTTTCTGAAGAGAGCAGGGACAGCATCTTGCAGTACTGTAGCCAGAGAGATTTCCTCATGGATCCCAAGGCTGCTTGCCCAGAGCCTGCTTGCACTGAAGGTAGTGTGAGGGACAGCGGAGGTAACAGTGAGGAAGCCAGTGGTTCCTCAGTCTCCACACCAGAGGAAGTAAGTGCTCAGCAACACTCATAGTCTGCCTCTGAAACTCCAAGCCTTCAGGTGATAATTGGCTCTGCAGCTTTTAATTGCAGACATACAGTAGTTGTAACTAAGCTTCCTCAAGATCCCTTGAATGCGTAAGTGGAGACAATAAGCAGTCTTTGAGTAAATGTCTGCACCAAATTTTCTCTTGGTAGGATGCTTGTCAAGCTACAGTAGTGCAGTGGTAGTAATCCTGCTAGTCTCCACTGGCTTGTGGAGCTCCTGTGCTAAGTAACAGTTAAATTTGCTCCTACCTTGCTCTAGGGACAGGGAGCAAGAAGAAGAATTATACAGTTACTGTGCTCTGCAGACTCTCCAAAGAGCACAGATGATCTAAATCCAGAAGGGATACCTAGTTTGCCAAAGCCTGCTGTGTTTTGGGTTGGGTGGGGTTTTTTCATCAAAGCACTGGTTAGCAAAGAGAAAATATTTTTAGACCAGTCCCAGTGGTACAGGGGCCAATGACTGCCTGTACCATGCACCTCTGCAGAGCCAAGAAGTCAGTGACTGAGTAGACATGGACATTTATTAATAAGAGATTGATTAAATAACAGCCAGTTCTAGAAATGGTTCCTGGAGCACTGATTACTGAAGTAACTAGCTGCTGGAAGAGGTATGTGTAATTTCATTAGCTGCAAGGAAGGGACAGATGTTTACCTTTAGCATGTAAGTCAACTGCATTGGCAAGTTCTTTTTGAGTCACAGGACACAACTCATATTGCTCGTTGCCTTAGGAGATGTGGTGGGAATGTTCCCTGGACGGTATTTCTGGCACAGAAAGTGTGTGAACTGCATTATGGCAGGGTGAACTAATGAGTTTAGTGGTCTGGCATAAGGAGCATCCAATCTCCTTTGTAACATCAGTTTTGGAGAGACTGGCTGGTACAGCTGAGATCTCCAGCCATAAGCAGCAGTCCACAGTCAAATCTCTAAAGCACTGATATAATTCATGGTTTTTATTGATTTTTTGGGAGATGTAATGTGAAGTCTAATTCCTAGAGGCTGAAGCACAGGCTTAAGGGAGTAGACTGACCTTGTGTTCCTAGCCATGGAATACAGTTATTCCACATTATTTCTGTCTCCACAAAACCTCTTGGTTTACTCTAGCTGTAAACATACCTGTTAAATGTAAAGAGAGAACATAACACTTTTAAAGACTTCATTATTAAGAATTATGCCCTAGATAAAACTGGATATGCTGACTTCTGAAATTATTTCTCTGCTAGGTGATGTTTGAAGATGCATTTGACGTTGCTGCTGGTTTCCTTGACAGAAGCAAGGCTCAGGGAATGTCCAGCCAGAGGTAAATTACAGACACTCCCCACTTGGTAGACACAGTATGTTAATAGAACCATCAGAACTCCATGGCAAGTGCTCTGTGGAGTAAGGCAACAGCTCTCTTTTGTAATAAATGGTCAGAATAGCAGCCTCCAGCAACTGTGCTCACAATAATACTTCCTTTTAAGAGGAAAAAGTGAACAACTAATGGTCATTTACAGCAGAATCAGTAAGAATCACTTATTAAGAGCAGCCCATCACTTCAGAATAACTGGGGTCCTGATTTTCTTTGCCACTCTGCACAGCTTTCTGTCTTTTCAATTTACAATACTCGTAATGTTTTCCTTTTCTCTCTGTCACTTACCAGGCCTGTGAGGACCAAGAGGCATTCCCTGATAAATCAGCTCATCATAAACCGTACTCTTATTTAATGAGACAAATATGATAATTTTTCAACATTTTCTCCCTTGTCTTACCCTAATTCAGTCACATGGAGGTGATCAGGTTAAAGTGTGGTTGACCTGAACAGTAACACCAAAGAAACACAGGAACTTTTAAATCATAATATCTCTTTCCTCTTCAGTTCAGATGAGTTATCTTGAAGAGAACATGTCAAATACAAAGCTGGCACTTCTTTTGATTTTTCCCAGTAGACCAAAGAAAGAAAAGCGTTGTTTTCCTCAAGAGGAAAATCACATTATGATTAATCTTTTATGTATTCTTTCTACTTATTCTTTGTTAGGATTGTTTCTCTTTGCAAATAGTGTTTTTAATCTGTGGGGATTTTATCACATTTTCTACTTATTTTTCAACACTTACAGTGATCTTTAATGTGAATCTCTTCTTTTCACCACCACTCCAGGTTGTACTTCCAGAAGAGAATAAATTAAAATAAGGTTGTTTTGGCTGATGATCAGAATATACTGGAATGGATGAAAAAGCTTAACAAATATTTATTTATTAAATAGCATTTATTAGGTCACAATTTCCATTTTATTTTAAAATAAGATTAAGTATTCCTTAATACGGCAAAGTATTACTATAATCTTTAAAGTCTGTTTTAGGTACCAAATTAGTTTGCTATTTCAATAGTCAACATTTATTGTTTTCTCTTTCTTGCCTGTTGTTCTGCACATTGTAATGTAATGAGGTGTGATGGCAGAACTTTGTAAAACAAGAAGAAAGAGGTGAGGTCCAGAATGAAAAGCTTAGCTTTGTGCCACAGTTAGCTGAGAACAAACCTGCCAGTTATAGCTAACACATCAGTTCATGACCACAGGTTACTGCATTCACTCCAAAACTTTACAGAGGAACTCAAAGCTGTTCTTCTGAACAACCCTACCAAATACACTCCCAAATAACCATTGCTGCTGTCTGTTTTAATGGATATGTACTTTTCCCCAAAACAGTGTCACTATGCTGTAATGTATCAGCAGATCTCCTTGTGACACCTGTTTCTTGTATTTCTGTTCTCTGTTCTTACATATCTACCTTGCTCTTGGCAGAGAGTTATCAATACATCCATCACAACTCCCCCCTGTCTTGCTTGGCTAGTGTCTTTAATATCAGAGCCGTCTTGAAAACAATTTGAATTTTTTTTTTTTAATTTACAATAAAAATGTAGAGGAGAGAAAGTAAGGAGAACAGAACAGAAAATTAAATACAGTATCTGATTCCATTTTCAGTTCAGCATTTGCAAGCTGCACTTCTGAAAATCCAGAGGATCACCAGAGACTCTATCTGCAGGTCACTGACTTCCTAAAACACCTCTTCTTCACTAATGCACAGTTTTCCCAGGTAAGTCTTGCCAAAGGATTTCTTATAGAAGGAGCAATGTATTTCAGAGCAATGTCAGAAAGGGATTTTTGTATTCAAACTTCTGATTATATTGTCCAGAATGATTACAAATAAGAACTTGGGGTTCTTCATTTTAGATGTGTCATTCCAAAAGGCCAATAGGATTGCCTTTGTAAGAGGTTAAGTGTGAGCAAACACTGCTTTGAATATTATTCAAAATGGCAAATGACATGAGGAATTGTAAAAAAAAAAAAAAAAAAAAGTATTATTATTGTTTGCATGAAAGTTCTTTGTGGAAAAGCTTTAGTGATCTCCTCTGAGCAGGTAAATCTCACTTTCCAGTTCTCCATCAACCCCCAGCTGCTTCATTCTGACCATTCAACCACCTTCTGCTTGTCTGGGTGCCAGGTTCCCTGCCCTGAGCCCTCCACTGGCAGGCCCTAGAAGCAGGATATTAGTGTTCTTGAAAGAGCTGGTGAAAAGTACCTGACCTTCCTCTTAACTTCAGCCTGCTGTTGCAGTTTTGCTGAGCCAGAAGTCTTTGTGTTTGCATTGTTCTTCTTCTCCTTGTCTCCCTGCCATGGAGGTGGCTCAGAGCTTGCACGTGGGTGAAGAACCGAAAGGGACATACCCCTCAAGCAGAGTGTGCTTGTATTGGTTCAGAGTCAGTGGTACCTCCACAGTAGCCCCTGGTTTGCTGGTTTCTATTGCCTAGCTCCCTCCTGGTCTTTGAGCAGGTGTTCCTTTGAAGGCAAATAGAAGGTTTGTGATGAGGGGTGGTTGTGACAGAAAACAAAGCAGAAACTAGTGTTGCACCACTATTGGAATCCATCATGGAGAGACTGCTGAGTGCCATTTGGTTCCCCCATCCTGGAGAGAGTAGCACTAGAGAGGTGCAGAAAATGGCAGCAAGCACAGGAAAAGGCATTGAACAGAAACTTAATAGTAGGACTTTTCTACAAAAAAAAAAAAAGAATGACTGAGAGATACTGTAAGAGCATTTTATTTGTACATGGTGGGGATTTGGTACACAGAATGATTAGACATCGTGTCTAACACCAGAAGAACTAGAAAGCACTAAATAAAATTTAAAGAACAACATATTAAAAATATTTGCATATACAGATTGCCACATTTAGACTCCAGGGTCATCAGTCCATGGGCAATTACTAAATCTGAAGGTCGAGATTAAATTTCCAGTGCAGGAGGGCCTCACAGCCCAGTTTGCTATAATGTACGAGCATTTATTGTAAAACAGAGCACACTGTGTGTCAAATTCTTGCACTTTTTTCTAAACTTCCCCTGCTGACTGTTGTCAGAGACCAGGCACTGACCTACACAGCCCTTTGGTCTGTGAATAGCTATGTTGTGTGTAAGAGCAGGGTTCTTCTTATGTTTAAGTGAATTCCTATGAACTAGAAAAGGCCTAGAAAAGAAAGAAAAGCTTTAGGCAAGATATGGCATTTCTGGTTTTAAATTTCTTTTGTGAGTGTCATGCCTGGCGTGGTCTCATCTTGTCCTTCTGCTTGGGGCTGCCTCATTATGTGTGAGCCCAAGTCTATCTCACAGATGATACGTGGTATGGGAAGAGGTAGTGTCTCTTTCAAGGTTTAAAGAGGCACATTTAAAGTAAGACTAGAAGAATGGGAGTGATGGGAGGACAAGCAGAAAAAGAGCCCAAAGTACTGCATATTGGCAGTTGACTGTACTGTGTGGATCTAAAAGGAAATAAAAAACTGCACAGGCTTCTTTTACACAGGAACCTTTAGTTATCTGTGATAAGACAATACAAAGGGAGTTTGAGCAGAAATCACCCAGGCTAGATAATATGAAGGTTACAATCTGTTTTGATTTAGAGTGCAGAACAGCACATCTAGACAGTGCTACCAAGAGGTGAAAAAGTAGAAGAAAGGAAATATGACTGACAAGATATTTTTTGTTTTGAGAGCAGAAGTTCGGATCCATCTCAAAGCAAACAGATTGAGACAGTTATGAAAGTGGTTGCAGAGCAGGGATAGAAGATGTTCCAGCTAGCTTGAAAAACACCAACTCAGGCAGCAGCAGAGAGATCAGTATAGGCTACTCACCTTACCCCAGAAATTGTGCTACTCAGAGCATCAGAGACTCCTGGACTTGACAGGGAAAGGAACCCATCCTGCTTACCTTATGGGTATGACTGAACCTCTGCAGACCATTCCCCTGCCCCTGATGTGGTACCTGTGCTGGTGCCGTGCTAGCACAGCAGTTTGGGCAGTGCTGGCATAAATTATCTCAAGGATAAAGCAGTGTCCCAGTACACTGTGCACACACCTTGTAGAAGATACAGAGGTGGGTAGCAAGTACAGTAAGTACCGAGGTAAGGCGTGCACCCCACTGAAATACAAAAGGCAGCCCATGGTCTCCTTTCCTTTCACCTGCAGAGCTGACGAGGTGATGGTTTTTATTGCTGGTCATTCGTGCCACTGCCATCTTCTGTCATTTCTGGTTAACTGTCCAGGTACAACTACAACTACTGCTGTTGGATTGTGGATGGTCACTGTTCCACAGTCACAGAGCTACTGAGCACAGCTCCTCTTGAGCCGCTGCCCTGGCTCTCAAGGCTGCCAAGGGCATGCACCCATGGAATAAAAAGCTTCAGAAAAACTCGCACAAGAGGAGGGGGGAAATAATTTGGACGAGGAAAGGAAGAGGTCTTAAAAGGGCAGGGACTCCAAAATGAGAACAGGAGCATGCTTCTATAGTATGTGATAGAGAAATATTTCTGAGCATGAGATCAGTTACGCAATCCTGTAATTTTTCAAGAGCTGCTGTCTTAAGATCATATCATGTGAGAAGCTTAGCAGCAAAGGCAGGAAAGAGTTAATTTAGACTGAGATCCAAAGGTTTTACCTGAAAGAAACTCAGTGGGTTTTTTTCCTAAATAGTACTGAGCACCTTTGTGTCTTCAAAGGCACGCTTTCTTTTAAAATTATGGATTTTAGATGAATCACTTGACAAGCAAGTGGTATTTAGTGCTCCTTAAGCTATACATTTTTAAACAGCAGCTATTTTTAAAAGCAGTATTTTATTGAAGATTCTTGCATCAATGCAGAGACGGACTAGATGGACTGCAGACATGAACACTTTTATCTTCCAGACTTTGATTTTCAAGAGCCACTTTTTCTCTGTAAACTGGTGAAAGAGAAGACCATTTCATTCTGTTGCTAAAAGTGGAGAAAAGCCTGAAGGTGGCAGAACTTAAGGCCTCAAGGAGTCTGTTATATGACATACTTGCTACCACAGTCAGTAACAGCTGTCTAGATGGTGTAAATAGACACAGGGTGGAGGCCTGTGATTTTAGGAGGAAATTGGCAGAAAATTTGAGCCATTCTTCATCAGGCACCTCAGAAACTCACCAAGTGCTGGTGGCTGATTCAGAGAGGAGGGAGGGCTCGTGCTCCATTTGCTGGTACATCAGCTTTTGACCAAGTTGCTGTATATTTGAAATTCAAAACTCCTCTGGTTTTTAATCCTGCTTGACTTTGGGGGGGCTTTCAGGAAGAAGATCTTCCCTATGATCATGAGACAGTGATGCTACGGTGCACTGAGACCTTCGATGATGAAGATTTCTAAACAGTATCTCCACTAATGTTTTGCCAAGCACTGCCAGGTACACCAGGCACGTGAGGAGGCTTCACCTCTTTCAGTGAGCTGCCTCTCTAAGCAGTGTGGAGACACTGTGTTGAAGTGGTTTGTTACCATTGATTTCTCCTTCCCTCTTTAGTACTTCTTGATATATCAGTTGAGTAATTTATACTTTTTAAAGTTTTTAAAGGTCTTAGCTATTTATTAATAAATGTTTTTACCCATTGCTATTTAATGTTTAGCCTTGCTTCACAAAGAAACTGAGGCATGTGACACAGTTAAGTGACCTTGCCTAGCATAAGGTGTGGGAAGAGCAACAGGGAGGCCAGATCAGTGGCAGTCTGCACACTCCCACAGGATGCAGTCTCAAACTGCAACCTGCAAAAGCCTCCTCCTGACAGTGATTACTTTTCTAGTGCAATTTTTCATCTTGGGCTGACAAGGAAAGAGGGATTTTCTCACAGAGAGTGGGATGAGGCTCTCTTATCTCCTTTTGAGGACAGCAGCAGTGAGCACCCACTCCCCAGTCACCCAGGAAAGTGCAGGCACAGTAGTACTCTTTGGATTATTTACTTTTGGGAAGTGTGTAAAGCCAAGTGATCTGGCCCCCTGCTCTTCTTCCACATCTAATTCTTGGATTAGCAGTGCTGCTCAGATAGTGTCTTGGAATTAAAAGTGCTGTGAAATTGAATAAAGTCCTTCACATCTCTGAGTTATCATTAAAGGCTCTCTGCAGACTTGAACAAACTGTGTTCTGATAGTGATTATGTTGAGGTCATGCTACCAGCCATCACAAACAGAAAGGATGGAAGTTTTATTTTAAAACCTAAACTAAAGCTGGCATGCCTAGCTATCCAGCTCAGCAGCCAGCTTTTAGATTGAGTCCAAGAGGCCTGGACTGTGGCCCAGCATTGCCTTGGTGCATAAAAGCATGACACATTCAGGCAAAAACACATGGAGCTGAGTACTGAAGTACAAGGGAAGAGTAAACACTAGAGAGCCCTTTCTGTCCTTGCACTTGAGACTGTGGTAACACCCCCAGATAAATGTTTGCCATGCTGCTGTGTTTAAAAGTGGGAGTGCAGGGGTCCTGTTTGGGTTTAAGAGCTCTTCAGAGCTCTCCAGGGTGTGGCCTTGCCATTCCCTGGCCTTTCCAGTGTGCTTCATTTATATAGGCAGGCATTGCTTTGAGGCTAGAAGCATTGTAATGACGTTGAGGAGAAGATGAAGAATGCATTACTGTGGTGCCTCCTCTTGCATGACCATAGTTCACAAGAGTGCAGGCCTGCAAGTGACTCTGAATGCCACTTTCCACCCTGAGAAATACCATTACAGCGTTCACTTTATTATTTATTATTTATTATACATACAAAAAGCAAGTATTAATCTCAATGAAGGAAACACAAGCTTATCCTACAGCAACAATGTTATTACATTTAGCAACCAGCTATTATATTATTATTACACCACTTCTTACATTACAGCAACCAGGACCACATGTGATGCACACCTGTTTTCCAGAGAAGTGCTTGTCACCACCCAGTCACCACACCAGACCAAATAGGTACAGCAAGGGCACACAGGACATAGCAGTAACACAGGGATAAGTACGATTGGGAGCAGAAATGTTTTCTTCTTTATATTTGATGATTTATATTTGATGATTTATATTCCTTCATCTTTGTAGGGCAGGGTGCCCTACAGCAAACTGGTTCATCTGAGACTCCTCCCAGCACTCCAAAGGTGGGATACATTTCAGTGAAGCTGTTTTTTTCTGTTAGGTCAAGAACCTAACTAAGGTCTCTAGAGTCCCTCTGTGGTCTGAGGCAGAAGAGACAGGTTCAGAAGACAATCCATCTCATTAACTTTAGATGCCTCTCTTACAACAACACTCACTTAGCTGGCTAAATGATGGGAATATGGAATGAGAATGAATCATGACTTAGGAGCACTTGCTCCTTCCCCTTGGCCATGATGAGGTATGAATTACGAGAGGTGAGTGTTGCTTTAAGGTGCTGGGGATTGACTTCAACCCAAGGGATGCCTGAGAGTGGTACAGGGCTCACATCAGGGATGCTTTCTCCATTGCCTCCTTCAGCTGCCAGACCAGGGCACGGGAAGCCTTTCTGCTTCAGCAGGTGCCCAAGGGTCACTGAAAGGAAGGAAATAGAACATCTTTCCTAGGCATTTCTTGGGCTTTGGTGTTCCCCAAGGAGGGATTAGGTTCTTCCTAGAAGTAAGCAGGCAGGAAGAGAGAAGGAAAAAATTACTTCTTCAAGGCTATCACTGGTGAAGTCAGCAGAGCAGGGAAGAAGAAGACATTGTCCTTCTCCTGCTCCCCCCTCTAACAGCTGCCAGCTCATGCTCAGATGATGGGGGCTACAGACACACTTTCAGACCTCTGCTTCTGAGATGAGTTCACTTGCAGGCCAGGTGCTTATATCCTTGTATCAGCACCAATCTCAGAGTTTCTTTTTAAGCTTGCTTTAACACTGTTTTTCTGCTCAGCAGCCTTCAGTTCATCCATTCTCCTGTCACAAGACAGTCTTTTGGGACAAGCAGGGAGATAGCGAAACCAAGAGACATTGCAATACTTGGTGCCTATGCCAAAAGGAAGATCATAGACCTTGGAAACGAGCTGAGAGCTCTGCGTCCTTCCCTCATGGCTTTGTTTCCATGCCAGGAGCCCCCGCTCCTCCTGTGTTCCTGCAACAGCAAAGTGAGATTGTTGTGTTTAAAACAGCAGGTGTTAGAGCATAGGGCTGCTTTTTGTGCCTCACCCACCGCTCAAATCCCAGCAGACCCAGTACAAAATACAAATCCCTTCTACTTAAACCCTTCCAGCTCCAAAGAGCTCTACAAATATTTACTAAGGAGCTTCCAGACAACATGCTTTCTCCTGCAGCAGCTTCCAGATAAGCAGCCTTCTCCACTTTTTCCATGGGAATCATTTATACCAAGAAGTTTTCACCCGCCATAGAAGATCCGAAAACTGTTCAAAGAGGTTAGTGCAGGGTGTTAACTGCACAAACACTTCAGAGCAGATTTAGCTAGCAGTTACCAGTCAGTCACAGGTATTTACCCTATCCAAAGGAATTCCTAAGTGCCTGTAACTGCTGTGCCAGTAAAGCATCTCTTGGGAAAGTGAGTGAGCACACCTGTAAATTCTGCCCAGAGGAGCTGACAGTCAAAGGCTAGAGGAAAATTAATGAGCCAAAGGGAGATTGGCTTTCCAAGAATCCTCAGACACTAACAGAATCTGGTTAACAGTGTTCTTCCTTCCTGCTCTTTTCCTGCAGCAGAAAAGAGGGTTTCCTCTCCTATTCTTATGCCCTCCCTCCCCATGCTAGATGGAAACCCAAGGCTCTTTGCTGCCTGTGAGGGCCAGCTGTAGGTGGCCTGTCTTTCGTCACCAGTCTTTCCTACTGCTTTCCACTGCTGTGGCTTTAGTTCAGCCTCAGTTTTAGCAGCTCCCATACAGGCACACGTTGGCTACTTCCACTTCTTATAGCTGCTTTCCTCTCTCCTTTTAACCAGCAACATGGTTTTAGGCTGGCATTTTCCCTGAAAGACCTATTTGCCAAACAAACCTTTTCTTCAGCCTGGATTGTTCCTGACAAATTATTTATTTTTTGAAAAGCTGCTGCTGTTTTCCAGACAAAGACCATTACAGTGATGTTTCTCATCCTGTTCCTCACCCCTCTCTGGGAGGAGTGCAGTCACACAGTGTTTCATGGCTGCTAGCACAACTCCTATCCATAGAACAGGAGTCATGAAGACAAAAAGTACCAGAAACAAACCCTAGGACAGGCACAAACTAGCAGCTCATTTCAGCAAATCCTACCTGGAATGGTATTATCCAGGATAAAGCCCAGAAGTCCACCCACAAACATGCCAGTGGTGAGAAGCACCAGGATCACTTGGTCAAGCTGGATGATTCCTAGCAGAAAAAAAAGCCTTAGATCATGGTGCAGGAAGATGCATTTTACCTGTTTTACCAGCAACATTTCTGGTGCCAAGAGGCTGCAAGCTGCATGCTTGCTTGGACTAGGCTTGCTTGGACAAGACTTGCAAATCCAAATCCGAGTGTAAGATTTGGCAGTGGAAGGGAGAATGATCTCACAGCCAGTTTCAGACCTACAGTTTTGTTCTACATGATTATACACAGACCCACAGTGGGCAGGAGATGGCTCATAAATACATTAAGAGCCTATTAACACTGCAGACCCCAGCACTGTCCGAGAAAAAGCCACCTTTTGCTCCAAACACATTCAGCACCTCCACAATGTAACACCCAACAGCTCCCTACAGGAGCACAAGCTTCAGTTCCCAAAGAAATATGAGTATATTTAGCATGGGATTTCACCACAAGTTCATCAGGTGTGATGTTTTCCCTGGAGGGCTGATGGCCATGGGCAAAGCCCAGTGGCACTGAGCATCTGATTG
Organism: Parus major; assembly: GCF_001522545.3. Lineage (NCBI taxonomy): Eukaryota > Metazoa > Chordata > Aves > Passeriformes > Paridae > Parus > Parus major. Next base: position 45,472,435 of record NC_031773.1, on the reverse strand, counting down.
AGCATCTGTAGAGCACGTGGTTGTGGGCCCAGCTCTTTAATCAGCCCACCCAGCAGACCACATATGCTTTAAGAAAGGACACTCTGGCCTTCGTGATGTACACATTAGTCACACAAGGCCAGCTGTTGGAGAACTGAAAATTTCAATAAAGTGATCTTGATGGAATTTAGTAGAGGAGTATGCTCTTGCATTTTGAAAGCACAGCATTTCATTGTGTGTGAGCACATTAGAAAGCCTCATTCACTGAGAACCTTTATCAAGATTCAGCCCTGGAGTATTCTCTTGCCCTGACCCAGGAATGTGTCCCAGGGAAGTGCCCTGCAATCCTTAGCCCAAGAGGAATCTGATGAGGTGCAGTCATTGACAAAAAGCAGAGATTTCTGTACCAGGGCTGTGCATGAGAGCAAAAGGCAAAAAACAGCCCTCACACAACAGGCAACAGCCAAAGCACAGGTTTCAGCATTTTATCAGGAAAAACTATTTTAAGAGATTTATCTGATCAGCATTTCCTTCAGTATTATGCTACAGAAAATGTTTCTGATGTCACTTCTTACCTGTTTCCAGCAGCGTACTATTTTTGCTTGCCCAGCTGGGAATTGTGAGGCCAGCAAAGAGAGAAAATCCAAAGATAAAGATGTTTCTTGAGGAATTCATATCTGTATACTGCACAGAGAAATTTCATACATTACATGCATAAAACTGTGGGTTATTGTTGTGTTCATGAGACATGGTGGGATGCAAACACTGGAACTGGGAATGGACCCAGCCCTGGTGCTGCTGGAGCATTTGTGATCCTGCAGCCCCCAGTGTCAGCCAGCCCTGCCCTTACCAGGGAGCCCTCTGTGATTTAGTCCCTCTGGGTTCAGCCCCTTATCTTTACCTGAGGAATTGCCAACATTAATGTTTGCATTTGCTGCAGTGTGGTTATAGCTGACTTGAAACTGTGTGCAGTTTTGGGCACCACAATATGAGATATAAAGCTGTTAGTGAGTGTCCAGAGGAGAGCCATGAGGATGGTGAAGGGTCTGGAGGGGAAGCCATATGAGGACTAGATGAGGTCACTTGGCTTGTTCAGCCTGGAGAGGAGACGACTGAGGGGAGACCTCACTGCAGTCTGCAGCTTCCTCAAGAGGGGAAAAGGAAGGGCAGGTACTGATTTCTTAACCCTCATAACCTGTGACAGCAAATGGCATGAAGCTGAGTCAGGGGAGGTTTAGGCTGGATATCAGGATAAAGCTTTTCATCCAGAGAGTGTTTGGGCACTGAACAGGCTCCCCAGGGCAGTGGTCACACACAGCACCAGCCTGACAGAGCTCAAGGAGTGTTGAACGATGTTCTGAGGCACATGGTGTGACTCTTGGGGTGTCCTGCACATGGCCAGCAGTTGGACTCAATGGTCCTGATGGGTCCCTTCCAACTCAGCTTGTTCTGTGATTCTCTGTCTCAATGGAATGAAGTCCCCTTGAGCAGGGACGAAGCAGTGCTCACACAGCTGTTACCTGTAAATTGGAAATCCCCACTGCCGCGATAACTCCGAACATCACAAGGAACATGCCTCCAATGACAGGGATGGGAATGCTGGCAAGCATTGCCCCAACCTTCCCAAAGATGCCGCTCAGGAGCATGGCACAGGCACCAGCAATGATCACCATTCGACTCCCTACCTGGGGCAAGACGAAGAGGAAGCAGTCACGCACTGACCAGCAGGGAAAGGCGAGGGGTAGCAGTCTCCAGCATCAGCCTGTCAGATAGGTGTTGCAGCTCTGGCCCCAGCACTCCATGGCATGTTCAGGAACAGGTTTGGATACAGCTGCTGGTGAGCTGACACTGAATGGGAAGCATCAATATTTGTGCACCATAAATATTTATCATGAAAGGCACTCTGAGGGCACCAGACCTATTTACTCAGTGTTATCCTCTCCCTACTATTGACAGAACTTCAACAGTTTGCTATTAAACTGAAATAAAAACAATTAAATTAAGAGCACAGTAATCCCCACTTGTTCTTGCTTGTTCTTGCTTTAGCCTAGAAATATCTTGGCATAACTACAAGCCTGGCATTGCAACCCCCCAGTCAATTCACTGGACAATCCTTCCACCAGGGTTTGGATTGCCATCCAGAAATGACTTTCAGTGAGGTGTCCCACAATGATCCCTCCATTCCCTGGAGACCAAGATTTCAGAGACCAGAGCTGGCTGGCTACTCCATCCTGAGCTCTGGGATCTGATATATCCTTTCTAAGGTCAAGCAATAAGAATAAGAAGTGAGGAAGTCTCTTGATCTGTCCCTATCTCTCATCACCCGTCTGTCTTCAGTAAAACCATTTTTCTCTCATTTCTTCCCCTAGGAAGAGTCAGGGTGGCCTTTCCTTGGTTGAGCACTACAACAAAGATGGGACAAAGCACCAAGCCATGCCCTTCATTCAGATCTGCTAGAGCATATGAATAGGAAAAAAAAAGAGTATCTGCCAAACAAAGGGTTGAAAGAGACATTTATATGGAAAGTGAAAAGGAAAGCAGTAATATTTATTAAACTTCCTAGTCAAGATGTGTCTTGCCCACACCAAAACTTGGACTGCCTAAAGAATCATGCTAAACTTACAATATTTGTGTCAGGGAAACTCTATAATCCTCTGCAAACATTTTCTAATTCAATTAAATATTTTAATCCCTCCCTTTAAATATCTGAAGAATGTCTAATTACAGGACAGGCTTTTTTTGAATGTTTTCAACAAAAGCATTCTCAGTAACTAATAGTGTCTCTTTTTAAATATTTCTTAAACATGTCCCTTTAAAATATTTTAAGTCTTTCTTGCTTTTGAAAGAGAAATGAAAAAGATTTGGTGTGGAGTTTCCAAATAAAATCATGCATTGCCTTCAGGTGCTTTTTATACTCTTTGGCTTAAATGCTTTTTTATACTCTTTAGCTTAAAACCTTGGGACACTATTATGATCTAAATGTTAATTAATAAAAACCAACTGACCTATTTGTTCCAGGATTAGAACTAAGATTCAGAGTCTCAATTTGCTAAAATGTTGAATTACCATGTATATGGAGTTGGCCTTAAAGGCAAAAGACCTAATCCAGTGATAGCACTGTGACAATATTCTGCTAAAGCCACTAGTTTGGATTTTGTTTCAATTATGTCAGGAAAACAATCAAATCAGTTCTATTTCTTAAGGCTGAAGAAACTACAAGGTTCCTGACAATATGTGGTGACTCTGAGGCCTTTACCTCTCTTTAAAATCCTCCTTTTCTTGGAAAGAAGTTCTCAGTACTGGCATACTGGGCCTGATCAAGCAGTTTAAATGTTGGTGCCTGGTGTCACGTAAGATGTTGCATCTTGGCAGCTTCTAGCAGCTTCTCCTTGCCTTCTCTGTCGGCCCCTGTATGTATCTGAGATCTCCAAAGATTTCTCAGGTGGTGCTGAACTTCTCTGTTTAAGTAGAGGAAACAAGTCCCTTGTGTTTCCACTTGTTATGGAAAAATGTGTTTCCTATGTCAAAAAAGAAATTAAATCTGCCTTGTGCTCTCAGCATCCCCATCTGTCCCCAGGCAGAGTGTTTGCACTGATTTAAATTGACTGAGATGACACTCTATTTTCAGCTCTTTCAAGTGTGGACAGAGTGAGCAGAGGTGGGATCCAAGGGAAATATCTCTCCTGAATAAGCAAGTATGGCAAGTCCTCCTGGAGCATACATCGTGAGAATGTATGTCCTATAATCTGGTAATTATGAATTTGGGCAGCATCCCATACATACAATGCATACAGCAAACTACCCATCAGGAAAGAACTGGCTCAGGCAGATGGTTATTATGCACAGACTTCCTAGTGACAATGCACATGTGGTAACAAACTAAACTGGGCTCCATGCAGACATCCAGACAGCCCTTGGTGCTCTAGGGCAGCCACCTCAGTCAAACACTAACACTGCAATGAGTGAAAAATGGTTATTGTGAGTGACATTTATAAAATCCAGTAAAATAAGCATTATAGAGTGGAAGCTGTAAGGAAAGTGCATTTATTTATTGAACTCACAGCTCTTCTGGCATGACATTGCTTATTTGGTAATGATTTGAAAATGTCCAGTTAGCAGCTAGATGTCTGTCATCCTATCCTCTGGCTGCAAAGCTTAGTGAAAACCTATGATCTGATTACCAAGCTTATCTCTGGAAATTTCTTTCCCTGAGAAGTACAATTAATATACTCAAGGGGCTTACAAAACTTTATAGAGACATAAAAACACAAACCTTTGCTCTCACATTTTATAATGTCTAGAAGAAACGGTCTACCTTTCACATGATTGCCATCCTCGGGTTATAGAAGTTGTGGAATTTGAAGCCCTATTAAATATTCACCCTCTCCTCTCCCTCTCCACACCTGTCCAGGTTATCTCAGATGCAGCATCTCTTCAGCCTTACCCAGGCCAGGTGCCACGAGCGAGCGCACTAGTTCCCTATGCAGACCAGAAGCAGAGAAAGGGGAGCATTGCCCACCTCCATTAAGCCATTTGTAGCGCTGCTGTGCTGGTCACCAGCGTGCCAAGGCACGATTTTCCAGAGCGCCTTTCGGGAGGCGTGCTGAGATCACTGCCCAGCTCCAGCACACGCTCTCCTGTACACACACACCCGCGGGGGAGCCCTCCGGGAGGCACCAGGGCCACCCCGCTGCAGCGAGGCTCACCTTGGTGATGCCCAGGGCCCCCACGTTCTCGCTGTAGGAGGTGGTGCCGCTGCCCGTGCCCCAGGCCCCGGCCAGCAGGCAGCCGATGCCCTCCACGCCGATGCCGCGGCTGATGGCGTGCTGCGGCGGCGGCGGGGCCCCGCACAGGCGGGCACAGGCGTAGTAATCCCCCACGGACTCCAGCATGGAGGAAATCACCCCGGCTAGGATGCCAAAGATCCCGGCCGGGCTCACCGTTGGCGTTCCCCATTGGCCTGGAAGCAAAAAGCTCGGTTTAGGTGAGTGGGGCACTTTTGCCCTGAAATCTGCCCCGGGGGAGGAAGGGCAGCAGGAATGCTGTGAGTGTTCGCCTGATTTCTGACATTTCGTCTCCCCCTGTTCGTCATCAATGGAGGTGCAAGCAGGAGCGGGCAGGATGGGGAAGAGGAGGCAGCGGTACCTGGGTAGGGCAGCCGAAACCAGGGAGCCTGAGACAGGACGTCCCCACGGCTGTCTGTCCGGGCCAGGTGGCCGTAGGCAGTGGGGGCCGCAGGGAGGACGCTGGTCACTGTCAGCACGTAGCAGAGCAGCCAGCTCAGCGAGAGCCCCAGCAGCACCTGGCCAGCACAAGCAGCGGTGGGGTCTGGTTAGGGTATGGCTGCATCTTCAGCAGTCTTCACGGCTCGGGTACCCCTGCCCGACCCTTTTCCCTGCACTCGGAATAAGGCAAAGAGGCGGCAGGACCTCCTGGTGGCCCTCCCTTCTTCTCTCCCTCCCTCCCAATGATCAGGGCCGTGGGGAGCTTTTCCCCCTCTGCCCCTTGCCACACAGGCTCAGCTGGGAAGCACTAACACGAGTGGAAAGAGCCCAGGCAGCCCAGGGTGAGTGAGGCCAGTCCCTCTGTCACAGTTCCCTGGTATCCAGGAACCCCAACGTACCGGGAAGATCTGGAAGAGGTAGATTGGAGAGAAGTGGCACTTCTTGCCTCTCTTGTAAGATGGCAGCGGCACAGTAACATCTTTCAAGTACTGAGAGAACAGAACTATGAAAAAAATAGTCCTAGAAGGAGGGAAAATGAGACCATAAACAAAGTGGGTGCCCAGCTGCCCACCTGTCCCCACATTAAGTGAATACTTGTTACCCAAGAACCCAGGACTCCAGAAGACCTATAAAAACAGGCTCTCAGCATTAGAGGGTAGCTCCCCACTCCACCAAGCCAGAGGTGGAACAAGCTTTCCATCATAATCTACTGACAGCTCCACATATTTGCAAATAACTCTTTAATCCTTATTGTTTCATGACTGACAGCCCAGGTAGTGCATCTATATGACAATTGCAAAAAGGTTAAAAATGCCTCCTAAGTAGAAGAAAGACCTGACAGACATGCAAGGTTCAGGTTCTGTGTGTGTAATTCAGATATACTAGAAATACAGGATTTACTGTTTCCTGATTTCAGGTTTACCTGTGCTGTTCTTCAAGGGGCAAAAAGCTCCTGTAACAGACTAAAAGAAGAGGATTTGGTTTGGCTGTGCAAATCCCTGTTTTGAAAGAAAAACCCATGGTGGGACTGTGGGGCTGCACATGGTGCCCACAGAGTCCTCCCAGCCAGCCAAGAAGGGCAGAGCACAGCTCTCTGTCTGCGAGGGCCGCACAATGGACGGACCCTCCCCGGCAGGGGTGTTCCCGTGTGTTCCTGGCAGCACCCGGGGCTCCTGCTGGTGGAAGCAACTGCAGGCTCAACTCTTCTCCCATCCCTTGTGTATTTCACATCTGTGAACAGCAGCACAGCCTGCCCCCCATGTGCCTTTTGCCCAGAAAGGCCAACCAGATAAAGCTGGAGGCTACCACACATGGAGAGAGGGCAGGGACTGGGCATCCCACTTCAACTGCTGAGCTGGTGGAAGAGCACAGACATTTCCTGTGTTAGCCAGGCCTCTGAAGGCCCCCTCGTTATTTTATAACAAATGTAAATTTTATACATTGAATGAATTCATCTGGATAGGATTTGGTGAGAAATCAGTTGTACCAGCTGAAGTGCACTCACTTCACTGGAAAACTGGTAGTTTTCCCCATGTGAAAAGGTGATGAACTGTAGATGCAATAGTCAGGGACAGGCAGAATTCCAACAGTGCAAAGAAAACTCTATCCTCACTCCTTTGCAAAGGCACTCTATGACATACACAATTCAAAGCACTGGATGACTGGAGGGAAAAGGTCTGAGGAGGAGGTGGTTTCCATTTGTGGTTTCTAATGCTACAGAGTCCAGACAGACTGTGCGAGTGCACATTTTGTGCATTTGCATGAACAAAGGTGCTCAGCAACCTTTATGACTCACCACAAAACCCTCACCTGTCTCAGGGAAGTTTCATTGCTTATTATTCAGGTTGCCTGACACATTCTATTAACAAACTCTGTTTTCAGTTGCTTATAGTTCTACATAACTTTACCCATCCAGGATGAAAATTTCTGTGGAAAAATGCCTGCCTCAGAGCAAGTATTTTTTGAAAAATATGCATCAAACCTATTTCAAAGAGTGACATTCAGGAAATAGACATAGCATGTAGCCTGCATTGAAAAGGTCATTTTGCCTTAGGCAGTAACAGGATCTCTTTATGACCTGAAGAAGAAATTTGAGATTTAGTAGAACTTGTTCTCTGGGGCAAGGGATATTGTCGTTTCTCACAAAAATCTGCTCAGGTATGCTCAGGCTGCAACAATGACTCCAGGTTCCAGGTAAGCAGAAACATCTCAGGTCTTCACATTTGCAGACCATAAAGATTCTGAGTCTTCTGAGTATGTCCAGCCCTTGCCCAGTGATTAACTGTATGTGCATCATCACCAGAGAGTAAGTCACCACACACTAGAGAAGTTTCTTGAGGCAACAGTGGGGATCTTCCATCACAAGAGCTCTGGGTTGTGGTGGGGCTGAACAGCAGCCCTGAGAGCACATGGCTCATGTCTTCCTCTTTCTCCATCCCTGCTTTCCCCCTTTCACTAACAACACCCATGGAGTATGGAGAAGGCAGCAAAAGAGGCCACAGCTGGGATGGCTCAGAGCACAGTGATCAGGCTGGGGCTAAGGTGTCTGAGTCAGGAAAAAAAGGAATTGGATTATCATGGGTAGAAGATGGGACAGAAATGAACAGGACAGAAAGGTGATTTAGGCTGAGAATAGGCTGAAGGACTGGGACCCCATTAATGGGGGAGCACAGTTGGGCAAAGAGGTCAAGTATGAGTCTGAGGTTGGGAGCAAGTGGCTGGAGAAGAACAGCAGAGAAAGGAGATAGTCCAGGCAAGAACATACAGTTTGAGGAGGAAAATTCTCATTTGCTAAAATAAGGGGTTAGGACAAATCACCAGAGCTGGAGAACAGGACAACAAGCCAGGAATATGATGGAGCAATGGTGAAAAGACAGCTGGGTTTTGAGCAGGGTTTGGAATTGTATGGGGTGCTGGTGGAAGAGACCAGCTAGGTGGAGAGCTGGGGAAGGAGAAGAGAGGTGGCTTTTGGGTTCTGGGAGGGCAGGTGCAGGGAGGAGAAGAGACCAGGAGAGAAGTGTACTGGAGCGTGTCCTCCCAACAATGTGCTGTCTTCCAAGGGCTACAGTCAAGCCTGTGTCCCAAGTCTCCAAAATCAGCTCTGAAAGCAGCGGCAAATAACAGGAGCCCATAGAGAGGTTAACAACCTACTCCTGTTGAATGCTATCCCATGCTGAAGTCTACATTAGGGAGCTGAAGGTACCAAATCTGCAAGGCAACCATGCAGTGGCATTTCTCCTTTTTTAATTCATTTCTGAAATACCAAGGAAATTTTGCCACAGTCTGCACTCATGCACAGGGGCAAGCACACAAATATCCCTAAAAGAGCACTCACTGCTACAAAGCTACATATGTAAATAGGCCTTTCCAGACCCCCTTAGGTCCTCTCTGGAGAGAACAATTCCTCCTACTCATGTGAAGACAATACATTAAGCACCAGCTATTTCAACATAGAATACCTAACTCTGAGTGCTCAGCTTTGTCATTTTAGGAATGTCTTTTAAACTTAAATAATGGGTGTGTAAGACAGCGTGTGCAGACAACTATGACAGAGACTACACACACGTGGAAAAGGCTTGTATCTCTACTGACCTTTGAACTTTGGATTTTTACAAAAATCAGGGTTTTTAAACTCATTTTTGGGTTTTGCTTTGTTGCTGAGGGCTTTAGCCTCCTGGGGGTTGGAGGAGAATGACTGTCACATGGTTGTCTTGCACAAGCCTGTCACATGTTGGTGCTCAACAAATAAACCTGAACCCAGGGGACCTCTGCTACAGACTGTGTCACTTGGTTTCATATTAGAGGCAGGTGATTTGTGTACTCAGTTTCCCACAGAGATGTGAGACTTACATGAATGCTATGCCCCAGTGCTGCCCAGCCATATCCCCAGCCGGCTCAAACAGAGGTAGTGCAACCAAGGTGATGGTGGGGGCAATTGTCAGGGGGCCGATGAACCTCATCAGAAATCCAATCAGGCCAGAAAATCCAACGAAAATTTGAAAGCAAGAAGCTACAATGATAGTTCCTTGCACCTGGAAAAATGGAAGATGAAAACAGAGGTTGGAAGAAGCTCCAGCTGTTGAGCGTTTTCTTTATGTCAGTGCAAATCCAGCGTGAGAGCCAGGCTCAGTCTCCAGTGACAGACTGGCATAAAGGTCTCCTGCTGACAACAGTAAAACCCGGCTGAGAATTACATGTGGGAAGGACTGTCAAAGCAGCAGCACAGCAGCTCCCCCCTTGGCTGATGGATTAAGTCCTCACCAGGGCTGATTTTGTTCCAGAGATCACCTCCTCCCAGTCCTCTTGAGCCACCCAAGCATGCGTCACCTGCCTGTACTCTCCTGCCTGCTCCCACAAGACAGGGGAAAAGCTCTTGCCCCAAAAACAGGAGCAGGGCCATGGTATCTACTGATCTCCCTTTTGGGAAGGGCTTGGCTCTCTTCAGGACACTGATGGGGGAGGCAACTCATTACAGCCTCTTTTTTTTCCTGAGTATCAGTTTCACTCTGGGAACACATTCCTCACCCTGAACTTGCCTGTGTTTGACAATCACTGCCAAGGAGGCAGCAATTACATTCTGAAATGCTGCTGGCTTCAGTGTCAGCTTCAGGCAGGGGTGTGGCTGCTCTCTGCCTTCCAAGATTTGGTGACAACCCCAGGTTGGGACCTCTGTGGTGCTGAGCACCTTCCTTTCCCCAGCTTCAAAGGGAAGAGAAACACAGGGTGAATGATCCAGGCTGAAAGGAGATTTCAGCAGTGCCCTTGTGATAGATTTATGTGCATCGGCAGAGAGCAGCCTGTGCTGCTCAGCAAATGAGCTTTCAACACTTCCCAAGTGATTCGGAAAGCACACCAACAAATGGATCAACAGAGGCAAATTCAGTCACTTGCTCTGATAAAGGCAATCGATATAGAATAAGGCAGTGAGACCCCTGACATTTCCTCTTCCTTTTTGATTATCTAAGAATGCCCTTTTCCTTAATATTTAAAGTAGGTTTTGCATTGCATTTTTTTTTTTACTACGTTTCCTGTGCTTAGATAGGGCTCTTTCCTTGAAAATATTTTCCCTCCCTTTCTTCTTCTAGGCTAACCATGCTCTATGGAGAAGGGATTTGACTGGACCAGTGGAGACTGCAAGGACATAAATCACATGAGGAGATCTGCATGTCCCCCATTCAGCAGCAGTTAAACACCTGCTTTTTAGATAGAGGATAGATGGTTAAGAAACTACAACAGCATGAGGGCCAAGGTTCTTTTGGAATAGAAGTTTCTTCGGCTGTGATGGCCACTACATGGTCAGGCACTTTACTGAAAGCAACAGCCCTGATACAGAGCAGGTGCCACTGAAAACGTAATATACCTCTCGCATCCGTGTCTGCCAGACTTGGATGAATTCTGGTGAAGAGGCATTCACCAGGGTGGCGTTCTGTGTCCAGACAGGGCACTTCCAAGTGGGGAGAGACAGCATTGCCAAGGTGGGGGTCAGGAATGTGAAAGTCCCTCCTTGAATAATAGGCAGCCTGGAAGAAAAGCAGAGGGAAAAAATGGCAAGTGAAAATGCTAGAAACTCTGTTCCATAAGACTGAGAGAAAGGAAAGCAAAAATGAATTTAAAAATCAGTCTGCCTGTGGCATCTGACAGTATCTTTTGAATTGTTGTGGCAGGTCACTGTCACTGACCATGAGTAGGAATTGCTGCCCATTGCATGCAAGAGCAATGACATGGGGTAAGAGCTGAGGTTCAAATACCAGCAATGGTGGGGGTACACTGGTGCTGCAGTCCAACCCTGTTACCCCATCTTAAGGAAAAAATAGTGCTTTTAATGGCTGATGAGACCACAGACCTGCACAGAGTAGGAAAAACCTGATGGAAGGGAGAAGACCAAAGAAGAAAGATGGTGAGATGCTGAAGAAAAGCTTAGCATCAGTATTGCCAATATCCAGTTGCTTCTTCTGTCCTCTTTGGCTGCTTTGGTTTTCTTCACAACTCCTTACGTGCTCACGCACACAAGGACATGCACTAACTACTCTCCAATGTCACAACAATCCTCAGTCTGAGGGTGACAGAAAATGTGACTTGGCTTTCAGTACACCAGGTTTTAATGCAAATTCCTCTTCTGCATTTCCACTGAAACTAGGAAGGAAACCTGCATGGAAGGGTCTGTGGGCACTGACTGGGTGAGACCTTGGCTCTTCTCCCACACCACATGTCTCCTGGCTTAGAGTATCTCTCCCTCTGGGAATCCCTCAGGCTAGCAAGGAGCTTGCATCTCCCAAGGAGTTCAGCACTGGCTTCATGCAGAGATTTATACAGCTGAGCAATGCTCTTTTGAGCTACACCAGCCTCTTTTGCCATGCATGAAAGAAGCAAAGAAAGACCTAAAAGGCCTAACTGGGTCCTCAAAGCCCAACACAAGCCTCCATTGAAGTGCAAGTTTTTTTAACCACTCTTCTAGTATGCTTTAAAAATCCTAAGCTGCCTGAGGGTGGGTACAGCATCCCTGAAACAGCCAAAGGAAATCTCCAAGGTGCCTCTGTTGAAACAGAGGCATTTCTACCATTCTTGAAATAAGAGATGTTGTAACTGCAACAGACCATGTCTCTGTCACCTAAACCAAATATTTATACTAGTCATGCACAACTGAAGCACTGTCAAAGCTTTGAAACTATTTTGCTGGGCAAGGCACAAAAAACAAACAAAAAGAAAGAGAAGGCCCAGGGCCATGCCTTAGAATCTAACAATAGATTTATAGTTCCTGCTGTGTTGGTCCTTAGGACATTTCACAGCCAGTGTTGGAATGGGTGGGCTCAGAGGAGAATGGGGTGCCAAGATAATGCTTATGTGGCACACTGGACTCTTTCCTGTGGGGTTTGCAAGAGGGAAAGCTACAGAAATAGGGAAGGCAATATTATATTCTGATAATCAGTATATGATGTCCAAGCATTTACTAAGAAGGGCTCACCATAACAGCAAATGACCTGTGTCTCCCCTCAGGAGCCTCTGATAGTGTCTCCAGTGACTGACTGGGACCCACTGCTGCTTTTTCACGCTGTATAACATGACTGAGCTGCAGGTTGCAGTGGGTCAGCTTTTCCCTTGATTATTGCTTTATGAATGTCCTCATGTCTTACAGCTGGGGTCAGCAGCAAGGCAATTGCACCCTCAACATGGCAAAAGCCACTCAAGGTTATCCCACGGGAACAACTCCTTACCACTTAATTTGATCTGTGGTACCTCAATTGGCTATTCAGCCATGGGAGAGAGAGGCTCTCTGCTACTCTTTCATCTCCAGCGAACAGAGAGCAGGGAACATTACAGCTCTCAGGAATTCACAGAGGCATGTTTTGGAGAGTGCCTGGGAGAACTCAGAATGCCTGAATTGCACCAGCAGTAATGGTCATGCACTCCAGGCTGAATTGGGATGAAGAACCAGTTTCTCTGTTTTTTGTGGTCAATGTGCTCCACTCCTCCTTCCTCCACTAATCCTGTAACAAGGTAGGAAGTTTGTCTACAGACACCTCTTAAGACTTAGAGAGAAAGAAAAATTTCAATAGTGAATGAAGCAGGAGGAAGAAAAACATTTTGTAGAGCTGGCAATTGATGAGTGATTTGATGGCAGAAGTTTTAAGCAGTCCCTCAGATTCAGAAGCCAAAGAATGTGTAACTTTTGTCTTTGAAGCAAGAAACACAGGTTCCCACCATGTTGGAGAAAAAACAGCCTGTGGAAAGAGAGAGAGACAGCCCAGAGTTACAACAAGGGGAAAAGAAGAAATTTTTCAATGTCAGCAAAGATACAGGGTCTTTCTGGAAAAGGGGAGTACTTGCATTCATCTCTCCCATTAAATACTTCTTTTTCTGGGTACTGAATGGCAACTCCATGCTCATCTCACTGCTGGCTGCTCATCAGCAAAGAATTTACCTTTTATGTCACAAATCCCTGAACATGGGAAATGGCATCACTTAACAGGACATGCTGCTGAACTCTTCCCTGAGTCCTTAAGTGGTAGCAGATGGACTTCAATTTCATCTAATTATCCCCTCCCCTAGAGTTTCCTGTAGAATCTGTGCTCTCTTGACCCCGGGTCCAAACCCCAGAAGGCTCCTGCCTCAGCTGGAGGATCCCTGGAGTAAGGAGCAAGCAGGTACATTTCCTGCATGTTGCAATGCTTTATTATTTTGAGGAAGATTCCTTATAAGCCAAACAAAAGGTATATGAAGTCTCAGAGATATAAAATTTAGGACAGTAAGGTAGCCCTGCAAAGCTGTCAGCAGTTTCAGGGTGCTTTGGCATGGACCCTGATTGCCCAAGGGTAACAAACGACTCACTGATAAACTCTGTAACAGGGTGGTGGTCTTGCACACAGTAATAGTTCACATTCCCACTTCTTGCATTTGGCCTACCTGACTCCAAAGAGGACTTGCAGAAGGGTGCAAATTCCTGAGACAAAGAAGATGGTGCTGATCAGATGGCTCTGGGTCAGTAGGTCATGCTGGAGGCACAGCCCTTTGGAGAGGATCAGCGGGATGGCTACAAGACCTCCCATGGCTGTCAAGAAGTGCTAGGAGTCACAGAGAAAGACTGGGTGAAGAAGGACACAGGACTGGCTCTATGTTATTTCCATGTTTTTGAGAGAACTCACAGATTTGTGCTTGGGTGACATTAGCATTTCCCATTCTCTCTCCTTTTTTTTGGGAGCTTTAATGCTCAGTTAGGGGCTGCTCCAAAGCACCTACAAGAATTTCAGTGCATCCACTGAAATGTCTCCTCCTTTCTCTGGACTTCCCAGGTCACTGTCAGATACAACCAGCTTATCCTCAGCACCTGCAGACAAAGCTGTTGGACATACTTTTCCAGGAAGCCTGGGACCTCCCCAGGTACAGGGAGAGAGCAGTCAGGCAAAGTGAATACAAATATTTCAGTCCATCTTATTTGCACCACAAAGGATGACAGAAGAAGGTGGCACATTGGAGCTACATGATTTTTGCCATCAGTAGCTTTTCTCCTACAGTGCAATTACAGATCAATCATAAAAAGTGAGTGCCAAAGAATGGAAGAATTGGGCATTGTATTTGTCAGAAGAGTCACAGACATATTTCTACAGTGATGTGTAGTTAATGACTGAATCTGAAAATAATTTTTAAAACTTATTTTTGTTTTTTGCTCTCACTTTGTAGCACAGAACTGCAGTGGTGGAACTGGTGGCACTCAGAAACACACTTTATTCATTTTATTCATTTCAGGCATGTTATATTAAAGGTATGATGCAGATGTGTTGAGTTGATACACTCTAAATTTCCATTTAAGGAAACAAAGTACAGATTTCCACCAACCTCCAGGCACAGTCTGTCATTATCTTAATGACTCTGAGGTCTCTTTTCCCTCAGGTTTCCTACCCAGCACAGCATTGGTGGCACTGGGTCATTTAACACACCTGGGCATAGACCAGCCAAAGCTCTGTGTGCCCTGCTGCTGAATTTTTGTTGTCATGGGAAGGCAGAAGTTAGTTTGGCTACCTTCTGCCAAGGTACCCAACATGTTCTTATTAACTATCTGACCCCAGCCCCAGCATTCTGACTGACCATTTGCACTTCAGAGGGTGCAATGTTGCTGTGGGCATGATGATAATAGTCAGTGCTCAGGATGTGGACCAAAGGACTTGAGCTAAGATCCAGCCTCAGAGCTCCACTCAAGCCCTATGAAAGTAAAGCACTCCCAAATTCAGGTTTCACCCCAATTAACTGGCTGAACAGCCATGTAACTTTCACCTACTCCCAGCCTCTACCTGCTTTCCTGTCTCACCTGAATGCCCAGCAGGATGCACAGATACCAGGGAGGCACATCTGTGACAGTGTAGGCAAGCTTGGTCCCACTGTGGCCAGTGCCCCCACCTTCCTCTGGGCCCCAGGCAGCATGAGCTGGTGAGGAATGGCAGTGGCTCCCATGTTCACCCTAGACAACAGGAGAGACACTTGGTTAGCCACAGCCTGGCCGTGCAGCCACCCAGCAGCCACCTCTCTTGCAGCCACACTCCATGTCTGGCAGGAATACCTCCTGTGTAGCTTTCAACAACACCACAATATTAAAAGAAAGAAAAAAAGAAAAAATAAATACCAAGGAGGGGAAATTAAAACAGAGGTGCAAAACACATCTGGAATTTTTTTGTATGTGCTGGTGTGTCTAGGCCTGAAGAAACATTAGAGGGTGTCTCAATCTCAAAGGGACATCCAGACAAAGTGCATTAATATCATTAAAATCTAGTTAAGGATGAAGATACTGCAACCAGAAGCAAGGAAGAGTGTGCAGTGGGCTTGTCAGTGAAAGCATTGTCCTCTGGTCTCTGTACCTCCTGGCAATTCCACCCAAACAGCATATTTTATAAATTTATACCTGGCTGCCACTAATTACTGAGTAGAAGCATGTTTTATATTTAATTTCCTTGGTCTTCTCTTTCAACCTCCTTATGCTCACCTTTACCAGTGTTCTGCCTTGATAAAGACACCTGCCTTTTGTCTTACTAGAAAACCCTGCTCCTACAGAGGAGCTGGATGAAACACAGGGACACCAGTAGATTGGGACATCCCAGCATCCATGCTGAAGGAGCTGGCTGAAACTGCTACCCAGGAAGGCTCAGGTCTCTTCCCAGGCAGCCAGAAGCCCCAGAGCTTCCCACGGAGCTGTACACCTTTCAGAGTTTATTTATATAAAGATGCATTTTGCCAAGGAAAGCAAAGAAGTGCTTTGCTTCATTTGCCACAGCTTTTAAGTTGAGCACATTCTCCTGGTTGTTTATGCTTCCTTCCAGCCCACTCTCACCTCTGTGTGTACACACACGCACACATGCAAGGTGGAGGAAGGCTGTCTGGGAAACCACAACACTTAGAGCCAGATGCAAAAGCTAACTAAGATCCCAAAGTATTTGTTTCATTGACCCATCTCCAACCAGCAAGTTCTCAGCATCCTGGCAGCAGAGAGCTTTTCTGAGCTGAGATGCCCAGCTCTATCAGGCAGAAACAGAAACCTGCTGTCTGGAGAAGCTTAACCAGTTTGTCTGCACCAAACTTCTTTTTGTTTTTTTATCCTCCAAGTCTTGCGGGAACTTGAAGACACCAAAATACCCAACACAACAGCAAAGTGTCTGCAGTAACTCCCCCAGCCTACCTACTGATGGAGGCAAACAGGTAGTGCTGTGGTCAGGAACAGAGACATAAAATTATTGTTGCATTCTGTTGTAAATTTTGCAGGTGTGGCAGATTATCACTGAATTCATTTGCCTGAAACTTCCAGGTTTGCATTCTCTTGGCTGAGTCTCTGAAGTCCCATTTTAGGTCACACTGTTGATAACAGGCCATGTAATCCCTAAGACCCCAGATCCTAATATTGTTATTGATCTGAATGGTTGTGTGAGGGGTAGGGAACTCAGGTAGTAAGAGTACAACTGCCCATGAATTTCTTTGTTCAAGATCCCTCCCCAGCATCACCCAGGTCGAGCTGTTTCTACTGCAGTACCACTCAAATAAACTACCTTAACAACTCAAAGCCCAAGACTTTGCTACGGGATACCTATGATGGAGAAGCCTCTTTAACAAACACAGTGTTATTTATCTGGCCTAGGCAAACTGGGAGCATTACAGATACTTCAAGACAGATAGGTGAAGGCAGAGTTAATTCAAACTGGACTCAGGCAAAAACTTTAATAGTAAAAGGTGTTCCTTAGTAACTCCCTGTGCAGACATTTTCATTTCAGAACAATAGAGCCTGAGCCATGGATTAACAAATGTACACCAAAGTACTTAAGACTACCCATGCATGGAGTTATTTGGGGACAACTACTCCTGAATAACACCACGGGTAGACAAATGCTAAGCTAGGCAGACAGCAGTAAGCTCCTTTCTTTTCATTGCAATTTTCCCCATATTAACCAGGAGGCATATTCCAGCCAGGCAGAGCCAGTAACAGCCCCGCATGACCATCACATGAGTGCCTGGTTCTCCCCAGGAGCTGGAGGGGAGTGAGCAGGGATCATCAGGAAAAGGATGGAGTGGAGATAACAGGATGAGACAGGAGCAGAGGCACTGGACTGAAACTGAAATGCAGGAGGTACCATCTTAAAATCTGGAAACATTTTTTGCTGTAAGTGACCAAGCACTGCATAGGCTGCCTAGAGAGGTTGTAGAGTCTCTGTCCTTAGAGATATTAAAAAACTGTCTAGACACAGTTCTAGGCAGCTGGCTCTGGGCAACCCTGCTTGAGCAAGAGTTTGGAGAAGGTGATCTCCAGAGTTGCATTCCAACCTCAGCCAGCCTGTGAGGCTGAGATACTGGCAGGAGGATAAAGCAGGAGCCGTCTGGTGCAGGGAATGGAAACCAATGTTGGGAGTTCTCAGCCCAGCTGCTCCCATGAATCCAGAGAACCAGTACACCTTCCATGTGCCTCAGGCTCCAGTCACAGCACGAGGGCCCTCAATCGTGTCTTAAAGAAGTGCATCAGGAAGTCAGTCGGGAGCTGAACTGCTTGAGCCACAGGTAAAAGACCTTTGTCTTCTACCTTCTGTAGGGTGACTCAAACCATAAGAATTCACAAATCTGGTATGTGTTACAGCAGAACAAGTTAAATTGGAGAGCTTGTTAAAAAATAATGAAAGAACACTGATTGAGCACTTTCCTGAGGCTCTTCCCACAGCTGGCACAGCACCCCCACTGCACAAAGCAAGCTCACCCAGAGCTACCCAAGAAATGTGGGACTTGTACAGTAGGAGGTTAAATGCTTCCTCCACGATAGCACAGACAGCTGGTCTGTACCAAGGTAGCAAGATGTTTGCAGGACCCCACTCCTTCACACCTGCTGACAGAAAATAAGCAGTTTTTAGTTTCTAATGGAGGTGACCCCTGCTTTGGGATAGGAAGGGGGTTGCTATGTCCCAGGACCTTGCCCATGGCTGGCATAGCTAGCAGCATTATCAGTGTGTCACACACCCCTGGACTGGCACATCATTTACAACTTTTACTATATTTCTATAATTCTACAGGGTGTCCTCCTCAGATAACACCCAGATCCCTTCCTCACCCACCTTTCTAACAATTCATCTCACTAGAAATAAGTCCAAAAGACAAAGAAACACAGTCATTACTAGGCTAAATCTCTATTTTAATATTTCTAATTAATACATAAGATGCTTTACCCAGGAACACAGCCACAAGCTCACCTGCTTTTCAGTACAGATACACTAGTGCTGACATTCATCTCCATTATCATTTTAGAAACAGTGGAGAGAAAAGAAGTTAAAAGGGTGCCAGAGAGCAGAAAGCATGCTGAGTCTGCAGCAGCAGCAGGGGCTGTAGTGAGGAAATCATTCTTTGGATTTGTGTCGGTAGGAGCCGAGACAGAAGTTTACCACACAGCAAAATCTTGCAGCAACCTGAGTCCCTGGCTTTCCCATTCTCCTCCTGCCACAGGGTTTGCACCTGTTCATGCAAGAATTACCCTTCAGAGAGCAGACTCACCACAAAGCTGGGTTTATCTAGCCCGTTGAGATCTTTGTCTGAAGATGGAATCATGCCTTCCACTTGCCTTCACCGACTGCCTTGAAAAAGAGCCAATCAGAAGAGGAAAGCCTCCCAAATTCCCAACTCCTTCCAGTCAAAACAGCCCTAAAGAAATGGGGTGAGAAGATGCAGAAGCTGGATTTCAGGAGCCAAACAGCACTCAGTCCTAGCTATTCATGTGAGCTGTACTGCAGAAGCATTTCCTTTTCTTTGGCTTATATAAGTGACTCCTTTTCTTCAGCTGATTAGAGGATCGGCATTCAAATCAAACTGGAAAACAGCCCTTCCCTGGAATGAGACAATCAGTAACTGATAACAGAAAAATCTTCATCCCTAGGTAAGGATGCTGGGGGATATCAGAGAGGCATCCCACACAGCCTTGTTGCTTCATTACTATTTCAACAGCAACTTGCATTTTTTTTTGTGTGGGTTGGGCCTGTTTGAAGATCTTTGTCGTCATCTTTGGGACATTCAATTACTAAATAGTTTCACTTGTTTCATATGTAAACTACTGTGTATTTTGGCTTAGGTACAAACATTGTCTTCTTGTAAGATACTCCTATTACAGCCTGAAAAGAATGAAGCCTTTACTGTGAATTTATTTATGGCAGCAATCAATAACTAATTGTTGAGATACATTAGTTGTTTAGCTTAAATAAATTTTAAATAGAATGAGTCATAATTGTAATATTGTGTGATTTAGAATATTGTTTGCTTGGCTTTACTTTCTTAGCATGAGTAGCTGGATTTTCTGAAGCCTTGGGCCACAAGCTGTGGACTTTCACAGAGATATGCTTTTGGCTGAAATAAAGTTAATTTTCCTAGTAACTGGTACAGTGCTATGTTTTATCTTTAGTATGAAAAGAATACTGATAATACACTGATGATTTAGTTGTAATATTTTTCCTGAGTCTAACGCTTTTTTAGTTCCCCATGTTCTGCCAGTGAACAGGTGCACAAGAAGTGCAAAACAGAAGATGAGGATGCTACAACCATCAACACAATAAAATAAGGCAATGGCCTGTCTACATGAAGACAGAGAAAAAGTCCAATAATATATTAGAAGACCCAGACCAAAAATCACCATTGGACTAAAAGACTGCATTAAGAGCACATGAGGGTCAGGTGTGTGATCTTAAGCATATAAATGCCTGTGGATTTCTTTGTTCGTGGTCCCTCTCCTAAGGCATCCAGCTCAAGCTGATGTGCTGCTGAACTTCTCTATTAAATTCTTTATTTTTATAAATTCTGATCCCTGAGACTGTTGTAGGAAACCTATGGTTGAGCCTGGCTCATGGAACTGCTCACTGTGAAGGGATTTTGGTCTCTGTTGTTATAGTCTTCTGGGGGTGGGGGTGTGTGTGGGTGTGTTTGTGACTCCTGGAACACTCAGGCAGCGGCTTCTCCTTTCACACAAGTCATCAGAACACCACACTAAAGAGGTCTAGAAAACATAAGACTGAAAGACAATGACTTTGAGTCATCTGATTATCCTCATGCAGCTCAGGATCCTAGCTCAGGACTATCAGATAATAGATAGATAAAATATAAAGAATAGATAACCTTTTCTTAACAAGTAGCAAATGGTGTTAATGCCCCATCAAACCATTCCAGCCTACTTAGATTAATTTCTGTTTAATTTAATGGCTTCCTAAGGCAGTGATCTTCCCAGACCAGTTGCAAAGAACTCCTTCAGCAAGGAGCATGTTATCACCTACACTTAGTTATCAGCCATTGGCAACATCTCCTGGTTTCCATGAAGGATGCAGTGGAACTGAAATAAACTCCAGTCCCTATTCCTTCAGTAGACCTTCAGTATTCTCAGATCTTCTCTTGAGACTGAGACTTCATTACAGGATAGGACAACATCTCCCTAAACACTGAGTGAAGTTACGATCTGCTTGACAGATAAATTCTAAGACATCAAAATCACTGAATCATAGGTTGGTTTGCATTAGAAGAGACCTGGAAGGTCATAGAATCATAGACTTAGAATGGGGTGGGTTGGAAGGGACCTTTAAGATCATCTAGCTCTAGACTAGAATGGTACAATATTCCTCTGGGGCTAGTCTATCTTCCCAATAAATTTTTATTTTTATAAAACAAGTCTCCTACCTCCTAATTTCAGCCCAGCATCTGTTCAATGACTCCTCAGTCTTGCCATAACCTTGTTTTCACATGAGACCCAGGCATTCAGTAACCCAAGCTTCTTAAACAACTTGTATAAACTTGTGTAACATCCAAAAGGCATGGGTGCACAACAACACCTGTGTCACCTAGACTAGCATGGGAAACTGCCCACACCACTGCCCACTTTCTGCAAGCAAAGAGGATTACCCATGGTCACTGACTTGAAGTTAGTACCTGTGTGTTCACTGTATCATAGAGTTGTTGATTTGGAAGGGATCTTAAGTGCCACCTAGTTCCAAGCCCCCCTGCCATGGACAGGGACACCTTTCACTAGACCAGGCTGCTTCAACCCCCATGGAACCTGGCCTTGAACACTTCCGGGGACAGGGCATTCACAATTTCTCTGGGCATCCACAACTTCTCTGCTGTAGTTCAGAATTCAGTAGTGGGAGTGTGGGAGAAGGACACTTTTGCAGAGGGAAGATTTAAAAGGTTCAAAGAGGCACAAGAGAAGGTAGGGAGAAATGCCACTGTGGCTCAGGAAAGCTTTACCCCTCAGTGCATCCCCATCAGCCAGCAGGGAGATCTGAGTGAAAACACAAGAGACACTTGAGCCAGCATTGAAAACCATCAGCTGAGCGTTGCCTTGCAGGCTGCTGTGATGGAGAAGCAGCCCTTGAAGGAGATCACCCACAAGGAATATATCACAAAGGTGGACACCTCCAGCCAAGACTGTTGAGCTAGGAGAGCTGCAGCCTCATGGCCAGGCCAGCTTCCCCACTAGCTTCTCCTTCCTCTTAGCACTCCTCACAAGGAAAGGACTTGCTGACCTAGGGCATGGACATGGTCCTCTCCTGAGCCCAGGGTCACTCCCTGCAGGAACAGCCTGGTGCCCTGCTCTGGTGCCCAGCTCTCCTGCTTAATGCAGATGTCTGCCTCTGGAAAGCAGGAACTGGGAACTGCATTAAAATCCCACTCCAGCAGGATATTGATTTTGTAATAATAAGCCCCTTTATCTCCCTAAGCCACAGGCCAGCTTTTAAGAGCATTAGCAAAGGGTTAAGCCATGTCATCTACTCAGCATTTTGAGCATAAGCGTGGTTATTGTATCACAGGGGTTTTGCTGAGCCTGTTCATTCCCTGGCATGCGTGACAAGACTTACTGCTGCCGACCCTGTGCTGAAGGCCATGCTTTTGGCATATGCTCGGTCCACAGCTATTTCACATCGGGACACTTCCAGCTGCAGGGAGGGGCACTGCCTTAGGTTCTTCCCACTGTCCTCCAGCCATCAGCAGCAGAGGGACCAGCTCATAAGCCCCAGCAGGAGAAGATTCCAGGCTCAGGCTCGATAGAGAGACCACTTCAGGGTCAGTCCTGTCCTGACAGATGTATTTCCCAGGGGGCTGACTGCACTCCAGCTTCTGCTGTGAGGAGATGTGTACCCTGGGCATGCCCCAAGGCAGGCTCCTCTGCCATCAGTGTTGCAGTGTCACACAGTCCAGCCTGCCTCAAAACTTACACCTTCATTGCACGAGCAAAAAACAGCAAAATCCCTGCAGTCACACCGAGAAAAGAAAAAAGAAAAAAGCCAAAAACTCCCAAGAAACCAGCAATATTCACTGAGATGGGGAGGAACACACCTCCTTGGTCTGTTCTCAAGGGGGAGCCAAGGAAAGGTCACTCTTTAAGAAGGATTAACCAGAAAAGTGAAGAAATGAAAGTAGTTCCTGAGCAAGATCATTATGAGTCATGGGAGGTTGAAACAGGTTTTTCTGAGAAATCAAGTAAATCCCTTGGAGAGAAGCCCAGAAGTATCAGCCCAGCCAAAACACAAAAAGGACTGAGAGATGGATGGACAAATAGAGCAGGATTAAGGCGTTCCCACATCTAAAGTCCCATGGAGGTGACAAGAAACCTCTCTGCAAGTGCAAGGAGGGCCAGAGTATTGCTGAACTACCCCAAGTGGGAGCAAGAGCAAGCCCCAGTGCTGGGGAGGAAGGCAAGCAAGGACCAGCCACTGCCTGACCCCACGACTCCCTTCCATTCTGCAGACACCTTCATCTGCACCCCTGTGTTCGGACAGGATGTGACAAGAGTTTGATTCTGTCTGACGGTTTTATTTCTTCTTTATGTACTACAGTAAATCACACTAAGACTGTAAGACCACTGTTGGGTTTTAGAAATAGAAGCAGCTCACATATCCAAGGCAACATTCCCCCTCTCAGAACCAACTGGGGCAGCCATAGGCAGCCAAGCACACTGGCTACAGCTAAAGGCCACAGATACAAGAAGAGAAATGAACAAAAACTGACCCATCTCCATGCAGAGCTGTATTTGTTCCAATGCTACTAATGAATAACAGCCTCTAACCCTCATATCTGCAATAAGTCCCAGGACAGGCAAGGATGCAGTATAGAAGAGGCAAAGGGGACCCACAGGGCCAGGGGAGCTCCAGGGGATGCAAGGAGGGAAGAAGAGAGCCACAGCAGGGGATGCTCCAAAAATCACCTCAAAGTCTTGCTGGTGTACCGGCTGCTGGGGACTGTCTGCTCCAAAACATCTGGCTCTCAAGCACTCAGGCAACATGGAGCATCTTTTCTCTTCGTGGGTGTACACAAGTGACCAGGCAGAAGTAGGTAAGAGCAACATACAGGAGGCAAGAGCTGGTTGCTACTGCAGCCCCTCCAGCTATAAAACATCACAGCCTGAAATGACAGGCAGAGAGATGCCAAGCAGAGAAAAGGAAAAGGAAAAAGAGATTTCTCTGCAGCTCCCATAGCGGCAAAGCCAGTGGAATTGCTGCTATGAAACCCTTTTGATTCCCACGGTTCATATCCTACTCGACTGCTGTTGACAGAAAATCAGTCCCAGCTTCTTGCAGGAAGAAAGAGACGGGCACAGGAGGGTCTGCAGCTCAAGAGTCAAGCATGGATTTTGGCAGGTAGAGGAGGAGGAGAAGGAGTAGGGTGCCTCATGTGCAGCTCCAGCACCTGGACAGATGCTAACAGCCAGTCTCTGCAGATGGGGGCTATAAAGGATGGATCCTAAGGTTTTGCTCTTTCTCACTCCCTTTCCCACACCTGTTTTCTTTCTCTGCGGGGCTCTGGAGCCGAGTGGCCAGAGCAGGGCTGGGAGCAGGGACACAGGGCTTGTGCGGACGCGGAGGAGAGGCAAGCCCCGGGGGAAGAGCGGCTGCTAGCTTTGCTGCTCAGGGCTTAATGCACTAAGAGCCCAGCTGATTCCTGCTCAGCCGCAAAGGGAAACCGCAGGCACTCGGGGCGGCCAGGCACCCAATGGTGCTGCGTTTCCCCAAACCATGACGGGACAAAAGCTGGGGAAATGCATCGTCCTTTGCTTACTGCCCTGGAGCTGCCTGAGCTTTGCCTGGAGCGATGCTGCTGGTCCCGGGACCGCCTCACTCGGTGCAGGACACGTCAGAAAGGGGCTGCCCAGAGACGCCGCCAACGGGACCGATGTGCAGAGCAACATCTCAGGTACGGAATGAGTGCTCGCCCGGCTCTCCCTCGGCGGGCTGCCTCGGGCCCCTCGGTGCAGGCACACTGGGGAAGGGTGCAGGGACGTGGTGATGGAGGCACGATGGTGCTTCTCTCGTCGGGCACAGCGGCACTCCCAGGCCATGCGCGGGCTTTGTATGGTGGCCACAGCAGCTTCTGTGACATGGGAGAGATGTGTCACATCAGAAGCAGTCAGGAGGTGCAGGGAGGAAACTCGAGAGTGGATATTTTCCTTTGAGAGTAAAGTCCTTCTCCATGTTACCATCTATGCACATCATGATGGACCAGCTGTCTGCTCAGGGTGTGGGTGCATTGAACATATCCCCATCCCCAGAGGCTGAGCTGGGACCCTTAGGAAGAAATTGAGATTTTTTTCTTAAAAAAACCCCACAAATAATCTCCAGCTGCTCAGGGTGATTATTTTTCTTTAATCCACTTTCTAGGGTAAAGCACGTGCCATTCCCCAGTGAGTGAGACACAGCCTCAGAGTTGCTGTGGGGTGACCTGGGGCTGGCAGCAGCTCAGAGAGCCCATGTTATACTCCAAATCATGGTGACTATTGGCAGAGGTCATAACAACCAGTGCTGGACAATGTAATCATACAAGAGATCAAATCCAGGCATTCAGCAGCCTCCCTGGCACTGCTGAATTAAGTCATGTAGACATCTGCACTACCTGATAACAGCCCTGCTGAAATTAGAGAAAGTCTGATCTTACTTAACCTGATTTGTTTCTTAGCAGCCCCACTGGACTAGAAGCCTACATCACCTCAGTAAAAGTAGAGGGAAACCAGACCTCTCTCTCACATTAGCTTTACTATTCCACTTGGAATTCCCCACAAAAGTTCCCCCTGAGCTAGATAATGCACATTTCTGCTTGCAGGTTTTAAGCTTGGCTAAATTAGAGTTGATTAAAGTGTTTTCCTTTTATTTAGGATATTGATATCCATAATGCCTGTTACCACAATTCTTGGTCTTGTGGTAGAATATCCATGCAAGGGGTTTGCAAACACATGGTCAGACTGCCATTCTTTTTGGAGCCCACCTCACTTTTGGCTCTCCTTAGGTATCAGTGCAATGCAGAAGAGATGGTGTAACCAGGATAACTAAGTAGCTCTGAATAGCTGTGAGTTACAAACCAGTTAAAAAATTAAAGTCTGGAATGAAAAAAGCCTCTCTCTCTAGCAGAGAGTAATACTTCTTTGTTTTGAGTTCCAACCAACAGTATTCTCCCAGAATGTTGTGTTATTAAAAAAAAACCAAAACAACTCTTTTCCTTTCTCTCCTAAAAATTGCTCTCTGCATACTCTTCCCCAGCCTGCACCTTTCCAGTCTCACTTCTGCTGCTCCATAGCTGCCCACACTGGAGAGTCTGCAACTGAAAAAACTTGTTTTCCAGATAAAGCTGCTAGACTTTCTAATGTATTTCCTTTGGACTATGCAAAACAACACACACAAATAAAAAACAAA
Organism: Parus major; assembly: GCF_001522545.3. Taxonomy (NCBI): domain Eukaryota; kingdom Metazoa; phylum Chordata; class Aves; order Passeriformes; family Paridae; genus Parus; species Parus major. The sequence continues at coordinate 45,446,574 of NC_031773.1, read as the reverse complement.
CAAAAATCGACAAAAACATCCTAGAGACTTGCAGGTCCTGCAGGACTGACACAGCGGCCTGGCAGCCCTTCAACAGCATCACTGGGGGGGCTTTGTCATCACCTACGCTTAACATGTCCCCTTCTCCCCCCCAGTGCCATGTACAGCTCTCCCCCCGCCACGCTATGGATACTACTACGTGGACAGAGGCTCAGGTGTCTCCGTGGGCTCGGTGCTCGTGTACTGGTGCCAGGAGGGATACCAGCTGGTGGGCAGCGAGAGGCTCACCTGCCTCCGCCAGGAGAGCACTTCATCCTGGAGCCACCCACCGCCCCAGTGCCAGGGTAAGGAGCCCTAGGGGGCAGCGCTAACTCGGCTGGGGAGAAGCAGCCACCGGCCCTCACACGGGCACTTCCTCACTCTGACCAAGCCAGAGGGCAGCAGGACGTGGGGACACCCGGCTGCCCTGAACGGGGACAAGGAAGGTCCTGCTCGACCCAGTTGGTTGTGGGTCAGCACCACTGAAATGCCTGCTCCAGCAGCAGCCCTGCAACAGCATTTCAGGAGCTGCAGAGGGTGCCAGGGGGTGAATTCACCTGAGATCAGCTCAGCAGATATCCAGACCTTCCCTCATTCCCAGTAACTGCTGCTCAAGCCATCAGGCTGGGTCAAAACCTGGAACTGGCTGCCACCTGACTCCTGGTGCCAGGCACAGGGAATCCGGGGCACTGACAAAAGCTTTCCCAACAGGAGGAAAACTGAACTTCACAGTAACCCGGTACATGATCACCGTGTGCCAGTTGCAAGTGGCCCTCCTTAATACTTTTCAACTTTTTTTTTTTTTAACATTTTAACTTTTTCCCCTTTTCAGCTGCTTTCTTTTGCCCTTTTACATTTTTTCTTTTTTACATTTTTCAACGTTTTTTCCTTTTCAACTCTTCTCCCTTTTAAACATTTTTCCCTTTTAAACTTTATTACATTTTATTTTTTTTCTCTTTTTCCTGTTTATTCTTTTTCCTTTCTATTCTTTAGGACCTAATTTCTACTACCTTTATGCTTTATTGAAGACACATCAAATGCTTTATATTTTCCAGCCCGTGTGATTATTTTATATTATCAGAAGAAAATATGACATGTTAATATGGGTTTTTTTCATTAACTTTCCGGTGTATAGAGCCGGCGTGGCATCAGCCACGTTCACCATTAGCTTTTATAATGACTATTAATAAATATTCTCTGGAACTTTGGGGTTACCTGCAAGGGGGACGGCGGCCGGGAGCAAGGGGGGGTCCCTTTCCCCGGCCCCGCTCACCGCCCCTTGCCCGCAGCCGCCCCGCAGCCCTCGGGCACCGGGTCCCGCATCGCGGTGGCCGCCTCGCTGCTGAGCGGAGCCGTCATCCTGGCACTGTCCGTCTCCTTCGCCGTGTGCTGCTGGCGGGACAGGGCGAGGAAGAGCCGCGGCGGGTGAGTATGGAGGTGGTGAGGGGAGCGGGGGGGTGTGTTCGGCAGGAGTGAGGAGCGGCGGCGGGAGCTGAAGGAGTGTCGCTGCTGCCATCTGCTGAGACACGCGGGTTGCGCCCACTCGGGACACTTGCGACGCACCTGCGCCCTTTCACAACCCTCCTGCTCACCCAGGAGCATACTACCGAGCATAAAAAAAAGCACTGCTCCAAAGCTAAGGTATGTTTGACTGTGGAAAGGGTTTCCATCAGTGGGAATGCTGCTGCTGATTGCAGAGGGTTCTGGACAAGCTCAAGAAGTGAGACCATGGAAACCTCATGAGGTTTAACAAGACCAGTGCAAGGTGCTGCACCTGGGTCAGGGCAATCCCTGATATCAACACAGACTGAGGATGCACAGATGGAGAGCAGCCCCACTGAGAAGGACTTGGGGGTTCTGGTGGATGAGGAGCTGGACATGACCCAGCAATGTGCACTCAGCCCAGAAAGCCAATTGTATCCTGGGCTGTATCCAAAGGAGTGTGGGCAGCAGGGTGAGGGAGGGGATTCTACCCCTCTGCTCTGGTGGGACCCCACCTGCAGTGCTGCATCCAGCTCTGGGGTCCCACAAAGATCATCAGAGGGCTGGTGCACTTCTCCTATGAGAAAGTTGTCATTCAGGCTGCAGAGAAGGCTCCAGTATTTGATGGGAAAGAGGGATACAAGATTTTTAACAGGGCCTGTTATGACAGGACAAAGGGCAATTATTTTAAAGTGAAAGAGGGTTGGCTAAGGTTGAATATAAGGAAGATGGGTATTGTGACGAGGGGTAAAACACCGGAATAAGTTGCCCAGAGAGACTATAGATGCCCCATCCCTGAAAATATACAAGGTCAGACTGAATGAAGCTCAGAGCAACCTGATCTAGTTGAAGGTGTCCCTGCTCATTGCAGTGGGGTCACTTTAAAGGGTCACTTCCAACCCAAATTATTCTATGATTATGTTAGCTTGGCGATTTATACAAAGCTCCCCATTATCAGAGGAAGAAGGAACAGACAATACATGGAAGATAGTTGATAGGAATATCACTTTTCTGAGGCTAAGTTCAGTGCAACTGTCTGCACACAGCCCAGGGCGGGGGAGGGAAAGGAAGAGCGTTATTCTCTGGAAAGAACTGGGAGAAAAGTCATGGTGGGAAGCAGGACTGGACAAGCAGGGTAGCCGGACCAGAGTCACAGAGCATCATTTCTGCAGCAGCACTGCCCAGTTTTCCTGACCTACACTACAGTCCAGCAGGGCCTCTTTTGTACCCTGGGCAAAGGATTACAGTAACAGGGACCATGCATCCTAGGAATGCACCTTTAACCAACAGCCTAACTCATTATCAGAAGGGCAGAAGGACAAGGAGGGGAAAAAAAAAAAAAAAGGGAAAAAAAAACCCAAGCAAGAGAAAGCATCTCAGTCTTTCAACAGGCACCAACCATACCCCTCCCCACGGGCCTGCTCTTCCTTAGGTGATGCAACCCTTTTCTACAGGGCTGAAACAGTGCCAGTCCTTTCTTCTGGGAACAGAGGAAGAGGGCAAAAAATCACTGGGTGACAGCGTTGCCTTAGGATACAAACATGCCAGATCTTTCCAGGGGTGTGAGTAAATAAAAGCCAGATCACAAAGCAAACATCTGCATGGGCATCTCTCTCCCACCACCCTGCAGGCAGCAGCACAGAAGGAAAGGCAGAGGACGGAAGCGTGACCCCTCCACCCCCGAGAGGGGCAGGCATGCTTTTGGAAGACTCAAACACTACCACCGGCGCGATTACCACCTCTCGGCCGTCTCCAGCTCTGTGTTCCCAGGGGCATTCGCAGGCTGCAGTAACGTGGCTTTCCAAAGGTACCGCTCAGCACCCCCTCTGCCGCTGTCCTCCCAAGCTCCCCACACACGGCCCAGAGCTGCTCCCAGACCGCCCGGAGGCAGGAGCTGTAAAACAGCTCCAATTGCTCGGGCAGTCAATCCCCCGGCTTCACCCTCGGGCGTGCTCCCCACCTAGCAGCAGTGAAACCCTTGCAACCCGCTGTTTCGAGGGGGAGGGAAGCCAGAGGCCCAGGGCTCCGCTCAGCCCTGCCTCAGCATCGCCTGCGTGGGCTGCAGCCCCCTTACCATGCCCTGTCCCGCTTGCCTTTCCCAGCAGCCCTGCCCAGCAGCCGAAGGTGCCCTTGGAAAGATGGCGCTGCGGGGCCCCGGCCTTGCCCGGGCTGGTGCTGCCGCCCGGCGCGGCCCCGGCCGGCGGCCTGCCCGGCCTCCTGCCCCGCAGCGCCCTGCTGCCGGCCCACCTCCACAGCGACCTGCTGCCCCTCTGCTGCAGAGGCCTGGAGGAACACAAGGTCTGCAGCAAGTTCGGAAAGCCGGTTTGAGAATTTAGACTGCCGTTCGACTTTCCTTCCTTTTCTGCTTTTAACTCTGATCGACTCCTTGAGCTCAGGGATTTCAGAAGAGCCAATTACTGCACCTGGGTTTTCAAATGGAGAAAATCTGATACTTCATGCTGACAGACATTTTTTTATATAACTTTTATTTCCCTCCCCTGTCCAGCAGTGCACATTTCAAACAGGAGTTTCTGGGTTTTAAACTTAATTGATCCTTTCTGCATAAAGCATAAAGCCAAGTCTGTGCAGCCCCAGCTTAACCTGAAGTCTATGTAGGCTTCTAGGTTTTGAACGAGTCTGATTTTCTGTTTAGTGCTCTTCTAAAGGCTGAAAGTGAAAATAGTTACCAGGAACAAATAACGAGATTAAGTATCTGGAAGAATTTACAATTAATTGCACTTGAATATAGATGGAGACTTCAAGAGTTTTTTTGCTGGCATTTAGAACTCACCATATCCTCCCACTCCTATATGGACAATGTTAGACTTGGAAGATGTATTGACAAGAGTGCAAAGCTATCCAATCAAGGGGAAAACATGAGTTTATCTTTAATACAAAGAACTGAGCACATCTGAAAACAAACAAGCAAAAACCAGCCCCCTCGAAAAGGAAAAAAACACCAACCTCTTGAGGGTTTTTCATCCCTTCTCTCCAGCATTAGAAATTCAAATCACTTGTATCAGGACCCACAGCAGGACTCAAAGAGCTAACCTAAGTGCATTCAGAAAGCAACGACCCTATATTTCTGTCGAACATTTCCTGGGTGGAAGTCCAGGAGCATGTTCCAGGCAGCATATGCAGAGCCTGCCAAGCAGCTTCAGGACACGTCAGCCCCTGTTTGCACCCAGGACAGAGCTCTGCCTGCACAGCATGCCCAAGGCACTGTGGGCACATGGGGCTTGTTGAGTAAAGTGGCACCAGGTCTGCACAGAGATGCTGCTGCTCTCTCAGGCTACGCTATTAGGCAGAGGAGGGACGAGCAGCCCCAAGAACTGTTGCATGCATGGGGCTGGGAATAAGAATGAGCATCCCCAGCAGGCCCTGCTTGCTCCAAGCTGCGATACTCAATCCTGCTACAAAGGCTGGGAATCTTAGTCTGCTGCCTTCATTTCTGCCAACATTTGCATCTCATTTGAAGGAAAGAAGCCTTAAAAAAATGCAAGGTAGCCTTTCCTTGTGCTAAGACAAGGTTTGATAGTAGATGTTGATACCACTGCCATTTTTCCCTGGAGTGAGGGCTAGGGACACTGTTTTTTCTATTTCTAATAAAAATAAAGGAATCAATCTCAATTTCAAATCCTATTGTCTTTTTTTTTTTTCACATGACCAAGCTACGGGAAGTCTGGAAGCAGGTGGTAAACCTTTTACAGATCCCTGGAAAATTATGATGTACCAGTAACTGCACCAGAAGGAAGAAAAATCTTTTATTTTCTTAAGGCAACTGATGCCTTAGAAAGGACAGGGAACACAAAACCTGCTCTGAGCTTCCCTTCAGCTCACGTCCTAACCTTATCTTCTCCTACCTCTTTTTCCAGCCAAGTCTAATGCACAGGGAGGGGAATAATCCTGCTTCAAGGTAAGCTGTTAAAAAGAAAAATTGAATAAGATGGGAATGAAACTTTTCCTATCCATTTCTTTGTTCCTCTCCCTTGTTATGTTTTAATGAATCCAAAAAACCTCACTACAATCTCCTCTCTCTCTAAAGAGATTTTTGTTCAAAAAATACATTTGGGACTTAGTTTGTTCTTCCTTGGAACTGAGTGAGGCTTTAAAACAAAAAGTGGGTTTTTTTTGCTACATAAGCTTAGAGATTCATACCTGCTTTCACTATGAACTGAAACTGCACATTTCAGATATAAAAATCTCTTGCCACATGTCCAGAAAGTTGCTGATTTTGAAGTGTCATGACAAAAAATTAGCATGTTCAATAGAAAACTGACACTAGTTTTTTTGTACTGTCAATTTGAAACAAGCATTTTATGAAATTTTATATAGTTGATATTAAAAAATATTTACTTAATAAAATTGTAAAGTTTCCTTGGAGTAACATTTTCCTGACATTTTTTTTCCCTGCATGTATGCAAATCTCAGCTTAACAAAACTATTTGAACCCAAAACATTGTCTTGTCTTCCAGCAAGGAAGAGGAAGAGCACACAGCCAGGTCTTCCTCAAAAGTCATCTCAAGTAGCAGGAGAACCAAGTGAAGAAATGTGGGTTAAGGGCAGGAAGGTCAGCTCTACTACAAGTTTCCCTAGCTACCCTTTAGTCTTTGCCTCCTCAGTTCCTTGGACCAGTGCAGCAAAGAGCTGAGTTCAAGTGTGAAAAGCCACACTCAGCTTCAACTCAGGAAGGCACCATCAGCGAGGCAACAAGAAGCACACTTTGCATTTACTTACCAAATGAGGAGGGAGGAGGAAGGCCACTTTAAGTATAGAAGCTTTAAGTAATTTGTCAACTAACCTCTTAGACTATGATCCCATGCATTCTTGCCATGTTACTCAGAGGTTCCTTTTGGAGCCAGCATCCACTGGACCACATAGATATACCTTTATTTTTTTAATTTGAATTATATACATTATTCTGCAGAGAGGTGGACCTTGGAACTGAAGGAAATCACCTGAAGAGGGGTGGAGCTGCAAAGGCCAGCTCATTGCCCATTCTGTCCCAGGCAAACCTCACAAGCAGTAGCTTTCTGCTGAGTGTCTGAACAAAGCACCCTTCTTTTTTTTAAACAGGATTTTAAGCAAAACCTCAGCCTGCATGCTTATCTCAAAAGAGCTAAACAAGTTTTGGTCACAGCTTTAAATCCTCCAGTGAAGGTTGGTATACCAGCCTCCTGTGACTGTTTAGCACTAGCAGAAGAGGTCTCATACTCTCTGGAGATGTGGCCAAGATTAATGCTGGTACCTGTAACATGCAAATGCTGAAGCCATGAAATTCTAAAAAGATACTCATTATGAGCTTGAAAAGAACAGCCACCTTCTGGCAGTACAAGCTTTCCAGAGTAACATTTTAAGTGCTGGTAGGAAGAGGAAAGAGCTGAACAAGTCTGATTCTCTCTCCATGCACCTCAAAACCACACATTATTTGTCTTTTTTTTTTTAAGTCTGAGGACTGGGAAAAAGAAATAGAAATCTAGCAAGATTTCACAGGAGACAACAGTAACTTTATGATGCCTGTATTCCACTGAAAGACTCATCTGTGTTGCAGGAGGTGGAACCTCCTGACATCAGATGTCAGGCAGATCACTCTCCCATAGATTTTAGATTAAGAAGGACTTTTCTGTACCGTTTTCCTCTGCAGTGACACCAACGTCTGTTCAAATTCCTTCCACACCTAATTGCTGCATTAGACCGCCTTAGACCAGTACTTTGCATCAGCAATAACAAATCTGCAGCTGCCAGGTCACCCAACTCACCTCAAACCTTCACAATGCAGCCATTTGGAGTCCCACAAGCCACTCTAGCTCCCTAAACTTGTAGGGCAACAACTTCATATGGCCATTTACATCTCCAGAGCCTTCAATTTGCCACAGAAACATTAACAGCAGTATGTCTAGGGCAAAGGCAAAGCCCAGGAAGTAGGGAAGATGAACATCTCACTCTCATTTACAGTACTCTTGTGTGTAGATCACAGCATTCTGAGGCTATGCCTTTTCTTACGCTGCAACACAAAGCTGTGGTGATACTTCAACTTTTTACAAGCTTTGTTTATGGTCTCAACTAGTAAGAGAACTCAAGAGCTCCTTCCTATTGTTGCCTAGAATCAAAAGACAAAAGCTTTCCAAACAATATTAAAAGTGGTTAGATAAAAAGCAATCCTTTAATGAAAGCTTTCGGGTGCACAGATATGGCAATATACGCACCTGTGATAAAGGATTTCTACAATTTTTATAAGGTTAATTACTTAGTCTATCTAGCAGGTATGTTCAATAGGAGATCAGCTGCCCCAGTAACCCACCCTTAGGTCAGCCCCTTGGAGTTGGTCCAGGGGCTTCTATGCCCTATTTCTTGTTATGTCTCCAGCTCTGGTGGAAAACAAGATGTTCTTGTCAGAAATTCTCTTTTTAAGAATAAGACTAAACAGAATTTCAAGAATGTGTTAGGAAGGTTTAGTTTGTTAGTCTAAAATGTGAGAAAGGGCAGGAAAAGTACTAGAAACAATACAACAGTATCTTAAAAATCTACAAAGCTACAAATATATGAAAAAGCTAAGAATCTTTAGGCATGACTATCAGTTGAACATACCAAAGAAGGAAAAAAATGCTGGGTAAAGAGGAAGGAGCACAAGCTCTTACAGTTCCTGCATCTTCATTCAGCTTGAACAGATGGCCATACACCAGTGAAGTGGAAAGCACATCCACAGCTGGCCGTGCAGCCATACACTGCTGGAGATGTAAAGCAACAAGCACTCAAAGCACAGATTCATGCTGAACACCACTTTACAGTACATGCTCTGGCCACACTGAAAACTCACGTCACCAACAGCTGGACTGGAGGAGAGGTAATCTCCCTCAAGAAGTTACAAGTCCCTACAAACCCTTCAAGTAGGGCTGGTGACAACCCCAGTCCCCCAACCCTTCAAGCGCTCTGCCTGCCACCTCTGTTTCTTGACACACCTCAGGTTCTGAACAGTCAATTTTTATTCCAGCACAACAGCTTTCTCCAGAGGGAATTAGTCCCAGGCAATGCAACACTTGCCATGCACTGGATTTATGTCTGCTAAAGTGCCAAGCTCCTTTGCAACTAAGGCAACTTCCACATGTTCTGAGGGATGAACAGTCAGCACCCAGGAATTCCAAGCTTTTCAAGTGTATTTTTCTCAACTCCCTTGCAAACATAAGGATGGAAGCTGATGTGTGATCCTTTCCCTCCCACCAGAAGGAAAAAAGCCAGAAATCTCCACAGCAGCATGACCAGCTCTACCAAACTATAAAAAACTCTGAACTAAAATAGAACAAACAAAAACACAAAGCCAAAACCATCCCCCATTTTCCCTAAAACACATCATCTTCAATGTTTAGGATTAAATGAGCATCTCAGGGAAAAAAAACAACTTATTGGACAACAGAGCCTGTGATGGATGAGAAGAAAAACAAAAGTTCAGCTCAGCAGATCCCCAAAAGCGGGCAAGGAAGGTCCGGTTCGACCCAGTCGGTTGTGGGTCAGCACCACTGAAATGCCTGCTCCAGCAGCAGCCCTGCAACAGCATTTCAGGAGCTGCAGAAGGCAGAGGGTGCCAAGGGGTGAATTCACCTGAGATCAGCTCAGCAGATATCCAGACCTTCCCTCATTCCCAGTAACTGCTGCTCAAGCCATCAGGCTGGGTCAAAACCTGGAACTGGCTGACACATGTGCCAGTTGCAAGTGGCCCTCCTTAATACTTTTTTAACTTTTCTTTTTTCAACATTTTACCGTTTTTCCCCCTTTTTTAGCTGTTTTCTTTCTCCCTTTTTTTTTTCTAATTGTGATTAAATCAGCTCTGTCAAGACACTGCATTTACAACGCCACATACCTGCTACCACTTGATTTCCAACTAGGCAGTGAAAGTTATTAAAGAAAAAATAATTCATGCAATGGCTCTTCACCTCAGCCAGAAGGTGACATTTTATTTCTCCCTGTGATCTAGAAAAACAGCATTATTCTCTTGACAGATATTAAAAAGATGGGGGGGCAGGGGGAAACCATAGGGCAGGAACCTTTACTATCAATCCAGCACTCCTCACCCTCAAATTACTACACCTGAATTGTAAATTTATTGAAAATTCCACACAGCTTTTTACCAACACATTCATGGCCAACAATTCCCTTCCTTCCCTCAGCACACACTCATACACATTTTAGAAGTGGAGTCTGGCTCATCCTTTATCTTCACCAGACATTATCTACCAAATGCGTTGCTAGTCCTGGGTCACCAGCCTTTCAGTCAAGCACTGTTCTTTGCTTAATACATGAAAGAGCTGCAAGTATCCATACACTGTAAGAAAGAACAGACCATGAACTAAGATGATCACATGGATGTTCTCTTTTCAATAAATGTTTCTGTACAGAATTTCTTGTTATAGAAAAACTCCCATCAATTAATTTTAAAAAAATTTAAAAAAACCCACACCAAAAACAAACCCCTAAAACCCCCAACAAAACAGAAACAAAACCCCATCTTCCTCCCCCACCAATAAACCCAAAACTTTGGGAGAAAAAAAGCAGGTAAACTACACACAGTTGAACAGAGTGCAACACCAGGTTGGTTCCCAACTGAGGGGATGCAGATCAAGACAGTATACAAAACTAGGCTAAATGTGACAAAAGCTGCACCCTACACACATCAGTCTGATTGCTGATACACTTCACTGTTGTAATGCCAATGTTACCCACCAAAAAGTCTTTCTTGGGAAAGCAGGACCACAAAGAGAAAAAGTCACTGTAGCTGCAAACCTTTTTCTGAAGGCTAAGGGTTTGTTGGTAGGCCAACCACACAAACTGCTGCATGGCAGCAGGGAGTAGGCATCTCCCAAGCAGCTAAAGCCTGGTTTCCAGGGGCAGCAGACCATGGGCACAGGGTTGCCACAGCACGTCCTAAACTGCAACAAAGGGACAAGTAACATACTGAAAAAGGCGGCAGCTTCAGGAATTGCTGTGGTACACAGACAGTTGGAGCTGCTTTAGGAGCCTTGCTAATTTTCAGTCAGGAAAGGCATCCTTCAAAAACAAAATGTTCAAGGTGGAAAAACATCTAGCAACTGTGGAAGGAGACACAAAAAAAACCCCAAACCAATACATCTTCACCAGCACCTCCAGCAGACAGTTCCTGCTGGGTTGCAGCCCCAGTTCAGGGGCAGCAGTAGACACTGCCACAGATGAGGCCATTCCAGCCCACAGCACTTCTCTTTCCACCACCAGCAGTTACAGGTGACAAAAACATAGTTTGCTTTTCGGGGAGCACTGGCATCAAAGGTTGTGTACATTCCTCCAAGTAACCAGGGCACATGACTCATCTGCAGCAATGCTGCCAGTTCAGAAACAACACATACAGGCCCATAATACAGAGTAATAAATACAGCACTAAAATGGCAACACAAGTGAGAGAAGAGCAAAAGCATGTAGTCACCAAGTGATATTCTGCATAACAGGTTATTTAGAAGCACTTTGTACAGATTCAAGACTTGGCTCCTCTGCCCAGTGACTGATTCAGGATTTGTTCCCACTTCCTGAAAGGACAGTTCCTCACCCCACCCCATCCCCATTTAGGTGTTCACGGTTCATCAGTGGAAATTCCCTTCCTTGACTCTGCCAGCAGCAAACATTTTCAGAAGGCTACCAGCCTGAAGCAAAGAAGCTCGCACCAGGTGAGAAACCCTTCTGCATAGGCATCTTTAGAATTTCAGGCTCTCTGCCACCCTCATAAGCTACATCAATCAGCAGCACCACCACAAGGCTGCAGGTTTTCAATATGTCTGCTTGCAAGTTTAAAAGCTTATTGGAGGCCTTCTGTCCATTAAGAGCTCTTCATCCCCTGTTGTGCAGTGACAGTATTTGACACTTTTTTATGCAAGGCTGCTGATGAACACAGGGAGTCGTAACAAATTCTCTGCTGTATCTTCAGGCATATTATTGCATGCTATCTATCTACCCTGAGTGCCATGGAATTTAATTCAGAAAATACAAACAAGATTTTCATGCTTCAGATTTAAAAGGATACCACCAAAAACATTTAGAGACTGCCTCTAGTTATTGCCATGAGCAAAGACAACAGAACCCCTTTAAAAGATTTAAAGGGTTATGCTTTTTCTACCCTTCAATACAGAAGTTACCATACAAAGCAGTATTTCCAATGATAAAGTAATTCTGGTTTAGATGAATAAGAAGAAAACCCCAAACATGCAATGGCATACACTTTTTACCAGATGTAGTAATTAAAAATCCAAGGTTAAAAAAACCAAAAAGCAAACATGAAGTCATCATCAAGTTTTCTGTTTTATTTAAGATTTTAGTTTTAATTTTGAAGAAAGAGGTACATTTCCTTGGTTTTAGTTTTAGCGTCAGGTTATAACCATGTTTATTTATCTGTTTTCTTTTTTCCTGTCTTTTCAATACTGCACAAACGTCCAGAAACTACAGGGTTAAGTAAAAGCTGCAGGCAGAGGAGGTCAGAGGTTGCTCCTGATGGTGATCATGTGGCCCCAATGCAGTGCTATCCCAGAGTGCCCTAAACAGGTGAATCTTTATTTTTCTTAAAAAAAAAAAAAGAGAGACTGACAGAGGAGACAGAAAGACTGAAGTAAATATCACTCGTGTTTCAGCTGCTTATATTATGTATACGCTAGGTATTAAATCTGTGAATACTTTTAAAACATTAAGGTTTACTTGAAATCTAAAGCCAAAATTAAAGAAAAATCTTATTCTCCCCTCTTTAAACCACTCTTTAGCAACATGCCAGTTACTCATACCTATAAGTGTTTTGTCTTTCAACACACTTTATGTCAAACTCTGACTGATGCAATAAAATCCCCTGCTCAAAAAAAAAAAAAAAAAAAAAACCAAAACAAAAAACCAACCGAAAACCAACCAATCCCAACATAGCAATTTCCCTGTGTAGTGCCACACTGAATGCAAAATAAATGCTGGGTCACTGCTTGCCCCACATGTTCAGTAACTTCATTTAAATTAAATATCTTTTTTATGTTCTTGCATTTGATTCTGCATTGCACTTTTCCCCCTACTGCAGATTGACACTTTTCCACTAGGCAGAAATACTCATGTGCAAAAGACGTAAGACACTAATATTCTCCTTAAGCATTGAGACTTGCATTTTGATTTCTCTCTCTCTTTTTTTTTTTTCTTAGAATGGTTAGAAAGGATTTCAAACAGTGTATTTCAAACACTGGTTCTGCAGAAACTTAACAAAAAGAATGGTCATGACCCTGTGATGGCATTGCATTTGGGGGGGGAAGTTTGATCAGGAACTGGATTCTTCAGAAAGAAAGATATGACAGGGAACAGTAGGTGGGCATGGGGAGGAGTCAGGGTGGGACACTTCCTGCATTTCTAACGTTTTGGGTCTTATTTTTCTTTTTCCTCCTTTCCTAATGACGATCCAGCGCTGAGCTCTGTAGTAGATCTGTGGGGGTTTTACTGGGGGGTCTGAAGGCTGTCTGAAAGCCTGGAGGTGGGGAATGGAAGCTGGTGGGGTTTGAAGGAGGAGAGTAGGGATTCCAACTGGCTCTGTGCAGAGGGATCTGTGTGCCGAAGGGGTTACTGTGGTGCGTCTGTGATGGTGCTGCGCTGGGGCCATCCACCTCTGTGAGGGCCTGAAGAGATTTTAGCCAATGTGGAGGATTGTCATCTTGAAGGGTGTCTAAACTGTTTCCTGTGGAGGCTGGGATACCTGAGAAAAGAAGAAAAAAACAGGGATACAGGCAAGTCAGAGGAGAAACAATAAATCAACCATGAAGGAGGTCAATTTAACCTAGCAAAAAGCAACAATGAAAAAACATGATTAGTTTGTACAGAAAATGCATTTTACATTATTACGTATAATTACCCTGGCCGCAGAAACACATAACATTAAATCGAGATAGGAGAAAGTTCACTCTCAGAGCACTTCTTCATAAAACACACATTTTTCTACCAAACATTCTGCTCGAAAACTGCATCCCTGTCAACGTGACCTTACCACACCAAGCTGCCAGTATGCTGGCACGTACATACTTCACCTTTTACTCTGCCTACTTGAATCATGCTTCAGCCTCTCCAACAGGGAAACACAACCAGACAGCCTTATAAAAGAGAGCTTTATAAACAAGTGGAGTACGTCCCTTTTTAAAACAATAGTCCAGTGATTGCCTTCAGTGCCTCAGGACCAGCGACGCACATACCGGACATGCCATCCAGCAGAAGGGACACCTTATAGATTGATCCTATAGGAAAGCACTGATCCACCTGACTGCCTGTAAAGGTCCTGGGCATGCATTGCAAAAGCCTAAGTGACGCTCTGTTATACCTAGAGGTTCCACAAAAATTCCTGGACCCTTGAGGTTTTGTGGATGGAAGCTGGAAGAGACCACCGCATACTGACTTTTTCTTTTTTCTTTTTTTCCAGATGTAAATCAGTTTGTGCCAAATACCCATTTGATGGTTTGCCAGTGGAGCTGAAGGAGTGAGAAACGGTTACCTGTGATGATTGCGGGGTCCATCCAGCTGCCAGGGCTGTCCCAATTCAGGCTGTCGGTGGTGGCAGTGTTGGACGTTGGTACACTGTGGTTGGCGTTGGAGGGGGAAGAAGCATTGGGCAGTCCACCAAAGTTGATGTTAATGTTCGGTAGAAGTGCCCTTAGCCCGTCCTGCCATTCCTTCATATTTAAACTCTCTACAGAACTGCTGTTGTCTGGGAGATTTACCAACAAAAAAAATGAAAGATAAAAAAATAAAAAGCTGAAGTTAGAAACAGATGTCCTTCTTTGGTGGGGTATGGGATTTTGCTTTTACTTTTTAAGCTAAGCATTTAATATTTCCCCTATCCAAAACCTAGGGTCAGTGCTTCCAAGATTGATGAATTGCTCAGAGGGGCTGGCAGGTTTTAAACAAAGTGTAAAGGAATGGGAGAAAGATATAACTCCTCCCCCAATATCTATCTCCCCATTTTGATTGAGAGACTCAAATAATCAAGGACACAGTGGCTCTCCCTCTATTACTAACGGGAAAATCTACCAGGTACTTGATGAGAATACCTCTGCTGCAATTTGGCTGCTTTATTGATGGGCAGCAGGCTCAAAAGGGTTGTTTGATGTATATCAAAATGAAGAAAGGCTAGGTAGGGCTTTGCAACAGAAATGGAACGTGAGAAACCAGGGAGGCTGAGGAAAATCACAGATGTCTTTTGTTTTGTTATAGCTTGCTCATTCACAGCCCTATAGATGTTCTTCCGAAGGAAATGGTAATGAAGTTGGACGGAGTGAAATTTCCTCTTGCAGTTGAAGAACAGCAGTGAAAATTCTTTAAAGACCTTTCAGAATAACTTCCGACACAGCAATTTCCTCAAAATTTTGGTAAGAAGCAAACCAGCTGGACACCAAAGCAGCCAAGTCTCAACTACTTGCCTGAACGTTTCAAGACATATTGCTAATGGACAACAGAATAATGTGGCTATTAGCACTACAGCAAACGATCCCTCAACACAAAAGTTACATCGTGCTATCTAGAACAGACTATCTGGTTCTGTGATCCATCTCTCACTTCAAGTATCTTAAAGCAGGACAAACAAGACATGAACATTCCAGGATTTATCATCCAATACAGGAAGTCATCCTTTATTAGCTTGTGGTCAGTTATATTTGGAACAGAAGTTTTAGGCAGTGTGCTGACTCATGGTTGTCTTTTTGACAAATATCTAGAATAAAATCTCTTTTTTTAAAAGATCTCTGCCCATCCTGATTGAAGAAAGGACCTTGATCTCCATCAGAACTGTTATAAAGAGATACTTTCACAATACTGTACTTTATCAACATAAGAGATTTAAGTCTTCCTGGAAAATTACTCATAACCTTATATTGGAGAGTAAAGAAAACAGTCTCAATTGCTATCAAAACCTGCTCTGGCAGTTTTTGTAAAGCTGAATGTTTAGGAAAAAGTGGCGTCTTGAGCAATTACCTTTTTCTAACCAGAGAGAGGGGAAGAAAACCCACAAAACAAACAAAAAAACCCCTACTTCTTGAAACCTTGTCCTTTCACAGCTCCTCCTTTTTCCTTTGCAATACTAATGCACAAAATAAATGTTTTTAAAGAATTCGGAGCCATACGTTTTTCATTGAAACCTACAATCCTGAGATTAATAAATCAAAATTAAAATTTTAGAAAGTATTAATGGAAATGTCCTCAAGAGATATTTGATCACAGCCCTCTTGAACATCCATAAACCCATTCAAGACAAGTTCTAAATTAACTTTTTGTAACAAGAGTAGCAAGCTCACCATCACAGAAATAACTGCAACAAGTTCTGTGTTTTCACCATTAGTTTCCACTTTTTTTTTCCTCACTGCTGCTTCAAAAAGCTTGTACAAAGAAACACAGCTCTGTTTAATTATTCATTCCTACTGCAACGCAAAAAGCACACAAAAATGATTACTGGGTCCCTACATGAGTGAACATACTCATCTCAACACCTGTGAGCTAGGGATCTGCAAGGGTCTCAGTCACCAACTTTACTAACACCCAACACACCCTCAAAACTCTTGTGTAAGAAAAATTAAAGTGTAGTACACTACAAGCAACATGTCATGGAGGAAGAGTAAGACAAAGCCTGCAGACTGTTATAAGGAACAGGATAGGAAAATTAATACCACAGGGCATTAGGCTTCCTTGTATGTTTTTGTCATGTCATTCTCCATTTAAAAAAAGACATAATACAGCACACATAAGGGTCAAGAAAGGTAGCAATGATTAGATACATGACTCTCATGGAACGGAAAAGGCTGTCACTTTCTGGTGAGGAGACACTGCTGTCTGAGGCAGGCATAGTGCACCACTGCTGTGTGCACTATGTTTTGTGTGCTCGAACACAAAACAACAGGAAATAAGAAACTGAGGGACACTGCTCTTTACCTCAACTGTCTGAACAAAATCTACTTGGATTCACAGAAGTCAAGAGATGAAAGGCCTAAAAGGATTCAGTATCTACCAAAACAGTGTTGTTTGCTAGCTATAGGAAAGTTACCTTAATAAAATCTTGTGCTTCTAGGTATAAAAGTGACAAAATGGAGAATTACAAAATTTTATTGTCTTTCCCATACAGGCATGTTAGTGAGGCTGCAAAGCAAGCTAGGACAAAAACATTGTCCCCCGATACAAAAAAAAACCCAAGCAGCACACGTCTCTGCTGGAATCTGGCAAGTTCAAACAGCCTAAGTGAAAATGCAACTCCACCCCAGAGACAAAAGTTACTTCTACCAGGTAGAAAGGAAATTAATTTCTTCAGAAATCATTACTCATCCCTCAGCTAGTTTGTTCTTCCTGTTAAATAAGTCTATGATTCATGATGAAGCTAGGACCATAGTTAAAAATGGGAAAAAGCTAGCTGTCAGTTAATACAGACCTATTAAAAAGGGCACTTGCCTATTACCTTTCCCTACTTCTGAAGTTAACTGGTTGGAAGGAGTAATTTTCTGACTATTAGCAGACTTCTCAGTTGGACATTACAATCTAGGGGTGTGAGAACCGATACAACACCGTTTCCCTCTCTCAAGAAGTGAAAATGTTGCCTCCTTCCATAGGCTAATCTTAAAAAGGCTTAAAGCAGCATGCCCACTGATAATGGGAAAACACAGAAGACAACACCTGGTAAAACCCAGGTGACTGCAAGGAAAGTATTTATATACCAAGATAAGTATGAGATTCCTCCCCTCATGCCCTAGCTTTGTCTCCCAGAAGAGAGAATAACCTGGTGAAGCACCACTGAAAGCACCACTATTGCCATGAAAAGCATTCTCAAATACACACCCTGAACTCTGGTCTTCCCTTGATGTACATGTCATAATCCTGTCTGGTCTAGTGGAAACTTGGGTTTACAGGGGTCAACAGATCCCACAGTTCTAGCACTGAAATTTTCCCATGTTCTGAGGCAGTATGTCAATGTGAAATAAAAGCACTTGTACGTAAAATTTGCAAAGTCAACCACTGTCTTAGAATGAGAAAAGGAAAGAAAAAAAAGCTTTATCACAAATGCAACTTGTCTATCCACTCTAAACAATAAAACCAAAAACATCTGAAGCTAACTTAAGAAAAAGAATATATCTGAGAAGCCTGAACATTAATTTGTATAAAACTAGTCATTTAATGAATTTCTAAATAAAATAACTTCTCCATTATCACGTCCTACCAGACAGTCAAATAGTTCTACCTCTACCTGCAACGCCTTAAAACTACTTCTTTAAATCAGGCAAAGCAGTGTGTATTTGGGGGAGAGGCCATGAAGAGGATTAATGGCCTAGCCAGAATACTGTTCTGTTGCACATAATCAGTACTTTTGAAGATGTTTGCACAATTGTCTGCTGCACTGATACAGGCTGTTCTGTCACTTCCAAAATTCTTACAATGACACTGCAATAGAGACCCAAATGATGTTTCAAATTTGGCTCTATCACTTTGGTGACATTGATGCACTCGATCTTCTATACTGGTGTGATAGCAGAACTTCCAGTTTTCTTGGTGTGAGACAAGCCCACTAAAATGAATATTCCACAGTGACTAGACCACTTCAAATCATTGCCCCCAGTCTGATACAAGCCTATGGTAAAATCCAAAGCAAAATTCAGCCAGTATAGGCTTAAGTAAATACAATCAATAGGAAAGATCATGAGACTGTTACATTAAGTACAAAACAAGTGTTAGGTCTTTGCTCTACCAAGCCATTACAGAAGCCTATTTTCATGCTAATTAAGTAAAAACATTAAATACCTTTACTCCAAGTCTTAAATATTCTAGTCCCACTGAAAAGCAAAAAGTCCTGCAAATCTAGGTTGCAATTATTTACTTTTAAAGAATCCATCAATATGTGTGACCTAGACACACAACAGTGTGTCAACTACAGAAAAGCTTCAAATAAGCAAAATAAAATCAGAGAAAAATCATCATGAGAGATAAACTCCTAGCCAATACCACATACCTGACTGCAAAGAGAGGCAACAAAAGAAGCCAAGAGACTATCAAGGTGTATTCAGTAATAGAATAGCTATTTCAACAACCTGCCTGTAAAAAGGCCCTTGTGAAATCTTCAGGGACACTGTACAACAAATTTTGAAGCCAGAGAAAAATGAGAGAAAAAATGAACAGGAAAGACTATCAGGGGTTCACCAAGAGTCTTTCAACTCAATTATAAACAATTGGGGCTGCCAGAGAAGCACACCCTTTCAAGTTACATCTCTGGTCCCACTCTCTGCTTTGTGCTACCATGTTCACAGACAGCACAAATTGTACGTGCTTTCACTGAAACAGCCCTATTCTGAGAAGTGACTGAAGCTTCTCCATTTTGATCTCAAATTGACTTTTCACTATTGGTATTTCTGTTTTGAAAACAGTTGTCCAGAACTTCCCTTTGAGGGGGAAAGAAAAGGAAAGGACAATTTGTCGCATCCAAAAAAGAAATTACGACCATCACATTACATCAACTCAAAAGCTTTTCATCCAGAGCATACTTAAACATCAACAAAACAGTTATAAGAACTATACCTGTTTCACTTTAGTATGAATAATAAGTTTGTTTGCTCATGAATTTTTTTTAGCATGAATAAAATCCCATTTAAACTTCTATGACCTGAAGGATTTCTCTGTTTCATTGACTCTCTACATCTACAATTCCTAGTAATCCTACAATGTTTAAACCAAACAATGAAGTTTCATCCATTCACAGAGGCCTAAGAGTGTAACTGGCAGAAGATGAAAAATTAGAGAAGATGGAAACTGTCCACATTTGAACAGAAGTGCTGCCCATCAGGAATACAAGTAGCTGCTTCATCATATTAGGGAAACATCAAGTGACAGGAGCACTAGAAGGTAAAGCTGTTTGCAGTGAATCTTTAAAAGCCTCACAAACACTATTTATACATGGGAAACAAATTGAAAATTTACAAAACTCAGCTTTATAAGTGTCATTTCACAGTGTGAATTTCAAATGAAAGTCTTACAGTCATTAGAACTGGGGAAGCAGAAGATGCACACCTACTATTTATGTACATACACACACCTACAAAATAGGCTTTGGTAGACAAGAGACATCAGTCTGCCCTCAGCTTTAAAGTACTGCAAATAGAGCACATTTTATCTCTATTCCATATCAATTTCCATGGTTATAGTAATTCCACTCAATTTAAAAGACAGCCATGTAAACAGAAACACACTATGCTTCAATGCCAAGTAAATCCAACTGCAATTTATTTTGCCAGTTAGTCAAACTATCAAGTAGAATATATTAATTCTAAAGTATACATTTAAAGGGTGGAAAACATGATTTTGTAAATGAACTTCCTTTTTGATGATGATCTGACAGTACAACTTTTAAGCTTTCTGTGACTAAGTAAGTGTTATGAGTAAGAAAATGTCATTTATTTTCAGGGGAAATCCCTTCTACAACATTAGCATAGGGACAGTAAGAACACTCATATCTGCTTCCATGTACAGTGACAGAATTTTATTAGGCTTGAGAAAAGCAGTTTTACATCAAGTATTCTGGAGAGTTCTTGTGATTGACTTACACTTACCACAGCTCAAGAGACCAAACAATAATTATAGAAGCCAGCAACCCAATTTTAATCTATAAGCAAATTTCAAATTGAGATTCCAAGTTGCTTTGAAAAACATGCTTGACTTCCTACAAAACGTTTCCAGAGAATCCCACTGTTTTTTATTACTGACTCTGTAAGAAAATATATTTTTGGTGCTTAATAGATAATAATCTGATAATCTTTAATATTACCATAAATCTAAACCAAGGGCACATAGACTTAAGTTACTGAAACAAATGAAAGAGATACTTCCTACAGAATCCTACACACAGAACAGTCTGATTAAAAAGCTCAGAAAGCATGCAATTCCATTCATCTGAGACATAAAGTTCATTTTAACCTAAACTGCTTTCTCTTGCATCATGCATCAGGGTTCAATCTCACCAGATTACCCTGTCTGTCAACAGAAAAAACTTTGACTTCAAACAAAAAGCCCATGTGTACAAATGTACTGTGGGTACTTGGATAGATACATGCATAAATAAAAACAAAACATTTGAAATTTGCCCTATAAGGCAATGCAATAACTAGAAATAGCAAAGAAAAAAAAAATAGATCTTCAAAGCTATAGTAACAATTAGCAAGAGTCTCTCATTAGACAGATTCTCGATTCCAGAAATATCCAACCAGTCAACCAACCCTCTGAGTTCAGACTGCGACACCAGCATTAGCACAATGAAAGCATACTCTGGCAAAAGTTAAACTCATCTTTAACCTTCCCACATCTGCAAACAATTAAGGCTGATATATATTTATAGACTATTTCAATAATTCTGTGGGAAAATTAGATAAAACTTCAAGGAAGCCAGGTTTTCACCTTCCATGACATGAAATTCATTCTGATTACCAGATGCTGTCTTCTAATAGAAGTGACCAATTTTTTAAATAAATAGATTTTTAAAATTAATTCCTCTGAGGACAAGATTAAGTTCAAACGAGGCTGTGTAGAAGAAACCAAGAGATAGCAAGGGATGGGATTTTTTTTTTTTTCCCTGAAATGTAATTTGGCAGTAATGGGAGGAGAAACACTATTTGCAAAGCTGCTCTTCCAGTTGCTGCTATTCCTTCAGGATTAATTTATGCTCCTCCCCCAGTACAATTTTTAAAAAGATTATGTTTGCACTCTCAGTTGTTTTTCAAGCTGGAGCACTTAAAAAGAAGGTAATGCAGAAAGCCTTTGAATCACTTGTACCTTTTGCTGAAATGCACCAGACATTATTGGTATTTTCTTAAATGGACTTAGAGTCAAAGTTTCAGGCCCATGCCAAGGCACAGCCTTTTGTTAGACACTGAGGTGGCAGTGCCAAGTGCACTCACTTTCCAGTCTTCAGAAGTAAAATGCCATGTTTTAACATCAGTAAGACAGTTGCACCTTGTAACTCATGCCAGTGACCGACTGCATATTTTGAAGTGACTTCAGAAAAGCATCTAAGAGAACACAGCATCCCAAGGCTAAGCATCTGCCTGCTGGAGGAAGGAGACACACTACCTAAGACAACAGAACTGCCTCTTACACTACTGCAGGGCCATCCTGTGATCTTACCTGTGAAAGGAAACAATCTTTCTAAGTTTTGGTGAACCAGTCCTAAAGAGGTTCTATTAATAAATGAAGTCTTCCATCCCTAAAACCTTAGCAAAAGCCAACATTTAGTGTAGCTGAAGCTCCTTTGGTGATGCTACTACAGACACCAACCGTCATGAAATTTGATGTGAAAAAACTCTTGTCTGCCTGTTTCTCCCTGTTTCTGGAAAGTTATCAAAAAAAGCTGTCAGGACTAACAGTCCTGAACACAGACTTGGTCAGCTACTCAGGACACCTATTTCAGCCAACCCCATGGCTATTTTAAATGTAGTAGAGCTAATGTGATTAGTCACTCCTCTGATACACTGCAGCCAAGTTGGAGGATTTTTTCCCCCCATTTTTATCTTTGTCACATACATATCCTTGAAAATAAAATTACACATTTAAAAATAGGCATCCTGCTACCCAAAAAAGGAGGATGCCTGTGTTTCACTGTCATGCCTAAAAATCTTACAATCAAAGATTTAAAAAAAAATCTAAGAGCTTAAAACCAAGCTAGAGAGATGAAGACAGATATTAATGTATCAAGCCTTATTTGAAACAGTATCACCTACATAATCATAGGAAAAAAATTCAACAGGATTTAGAAAACAGTTGCAGTACTAGCACTGAAAAGGCACTGGAAGGAAAGGTGGGCGTGCAGGATGAGATTTTGAAACAGATAGAGAAGTAGCAGGACTTAAAGGACAGGTGCTGTGGATGACATTCTTCCAGAGATCATGACAGGATCAAGATTACACCAAGGAAGCCAGGCCTTTGTAGTAAATGTAGGCAATGTTTGGGAGTTAAGGGACAAGACACCAGAGCTAAAAAAAGGACTATCCACAGCAGATTTAAATCTTGACACTGATTCAATAGTTTGGAAATTAATCTGAAATCCCACTTTCATTTAATTTAGTTTAAACCTGGATGCATAAAAAACCCCACTAAACTCCTCCAGGGAAACAGAAATGAACAAGCCAAAAGTTTTCAAAATGGATTAATTCCATACTGTGCTTAACACTACTTCTTCACCAGTGAAACAAAAAATAGTTATGATAGAAAATAAAAGGAGAATTACTTTCAAGGTGGGGGATACACACAGACACAAAGCATCTCCTTGAAGAGGAAGGATGGAGGACTAAGAACCTCCATGGAAAAAATGGGGTGCTGTGAGCAAAAGGACTGATGAGAATAACAAAATGTTCAATGGCAAAGGCTGTACAAACAGTCATCTTTGTTGAGGAAACCAGGATATACAAGAATCAGTAGAAGCAATCATGGAAACACCTGAGGGTTGTTTAGAGAAGGTATTTTTCATTTTTCAATTTCAAATCAGCTTCAAATGAGGAGTGACCCTATTATCAGAGCAACACATCCAGTTCTGAGAGCAGCTGCTCTGTGCTCTGGAAAAGATACAAACCTTTGGAAATGCCATACGTGGCACCTACAACTATCAGTTGTATCAACCAAGATGTTCGCCAGATTTCCAATTTTCAATATTTATCCCTAACCAGAGAAAGACTTCAGGCAGGCATAGATCTAACCAGGGTGCACAGAAATCATGTTCAGCTGCTGTGCTTTCTGCCCAGCTGCTGTTGGAAAGCCAAGTATCAAGGATGACCACCAAGGGAGCAAGGACAGAAAATTAACTAACACCTCTCTTAATGCTAAGCATGGAAACCAATACTTAAAATAGGCATTAAAACTTTCATATACTGTCAGGTCAAGAGGAAAAGTATTGGAAAATGTTTGACCATGGCATCCAAATAAAGGGATGTGAGGCACCACTGTTTAAGTCACATTCTTGTTGCTAGGGTATGGGATTAAATGCCATTTTTACACAGCACCTGGAGAATTTTTACAGCATGCTGACCTCAACACCCATACCACATGGCCCAAAGCCTCTTTTAAAAAGGCATAGTAGCAGAAAACACACAATACTCCATATCAAATTATTAGCCTGAGACCACAGGAAAATGTCAGCTGCTACGCCACAAATTCTGTTTCCTTCCAAGAATGTATAAAACAAGGCATGGGGTATGTGTTTGTTTGTTTGTTTTCAGGAGATAGAAACAACCCAGAAAGACCAAAGGAGTTTCTCAAATGGAAATGCAATTATGTTATGGCAAAACAGCAAGTCAGACAAGGAAACTTAGAATTAAAGGGAAAACATGTTAACCCTTATTCTGATATCTCATCCTTTTCTGTGCTGCAAACAGTCTTTAAATAATATGACCACAGCCAACATAAAGGGATCTTCCCTTGTTTTACTAAATCTTGTCCAAAAGGTAGCATTAGACAAGAAAGGATTTGGTGTTCAAGACAAGTTCAATGGCTGGGGGCATAGAGGCTAGAAAACTTAAAGCAGCAGAAAATGCAACACCATAAATTGTTCAGAAATGGAAGAGCTCAGTCCTTAAAATAAGAGGGAAGATGTTGGACCTTCTTAATAAAACTGTCATTGCTTTGTCCTCTCTGCTACCAGCTACTGCTTCACAAAAACCTAAATGCAGCCATGACATGAAAACATGCATGCTAGTCTGTCTGGATAAGGAATGCAACACCACTACCACAGACACTGCTAGGGAATACCCAAAATTAATAGAGCTGTCTACCCATTTATTGTCTCACCTTTAAATGTATATAATATCATCAATAAGGATGCACATATTCAACAGATGTAACCTACAACATCAAAACTAAAAGCTCTTGAAAGAACCAAATTTTGATTCTTCATTATATTCTATTACACAGACTTATTACATTCAGCCCCATGTTCTGAAACATCAGGAACAGCTCACAGAAACCTACAGCAGCTCTGTATCAGTCAGCTGAATAGTTAAAATATCTCAAACTTCACAATGGTTATCTACAAAGACGATGAATAGAACATTTTTTTCCCAACCTAAATAGGGTTTAATTCTTTACATTTCATATCTGTGTCCACTCGACTCTTACCTCTATTCAGATTTTTAATATATATGAGATATACATAAATTGCCTCTGTTCAACAAGGATTTGGACAATGCTTTGAGACATATGATTTAATTTTTAGGCTGCCCTGTGCAGAGACAGAAATTGGACTTGATGATCCTTCTGGGTCCCCTCCAAATCAGGGGTTTCAATTATTTCTTTGGGAAGAACATATTTTGCAGGAATAGTCTTGGTAGAGTTTGAACTACCTCATTATTATGGACTACAGAGAGCTTACAATTAAGTTTTACATTCAGGATAATTATGAAATTAATAAATGAAGTAAAAGCCAGTGTTTCAAAATGCCAAGTACTTCATCTTGCACAAAACTCATGGGGAAAGTGGACTAACCATTTTCAACATTTTCCTAATAGTTTTAAAAATGTGAGTTCATTACTGTATTTCTGTGTAACAAAATCAACGGCTACCAACTGCTCAGTAAATTCCAGAAATAAAACTATGTATTTCTATTTTCAAATTAATATGCATACATCTCATTTTGTAATCATCTGTCTCCAAACATTTAATCTGAATCCTACCTTCACAGATCTCATACTATACCTATTATTTTTGAATACACCACCAGGCAGTAGGGTAGTAAAGATGATAGTGTACTAGCTATCAAATAACAAAGAGTTTCCTGTTATCCTATAGTAAAATAAAAATAAAGGCACACACCCACCCACACTGCTGTCAGTATATCAACCTTTCTCTCTGCAGAACAAAGCATAGCTGCTGGCCAATATTCTTAGGACTGCTTGCTAACAATCAAGGGTAAGATTGCTTGTAGCAACAATTACACCATCCATGAAGAAGTCACTGAACTTTATTCCTGAAGCACTGTTATACATTTATAATTTCACAGTAAACCATCTAATCAAGCCCACTCCAGAGAGCAGCAATAAGCTTAAATTGTCCCTGAAAATGACAACGTGAAATATCTGCTACAGTTTGAAAAATGATACAGTGGGGGAAGGAAAAAAAAGAAGTTACTTTGGTAATCCATCAATCAAAAAGTTCATTTAAATATGGGTTGGGGACAAATGTATGCCTGATGAATATGACACATTTCAAGTACATGCATAATAAATCTATGACGTCAATCATGTGCCATTGTGTCATTTCACTGGAAACTGTACAATTAGTTAATAAATAATACTTCCTCTGAGAAATAAGCAACCAAATTCCACATAGAAATTATTTTTAAGTGAGAACTTAATTAAAAATAAATAAATGTAGGTAGTGCCTGTGTTCCTCCATTTAAATTGAGTACACATCACAGAACAGCCCTGCCTGAAGCTGTGAGCTTACAGCACAGCTCTGATTCTCAAATAAACAAAAGGCAGTTCCAGCAAATCACATTTAACATGTCACACATGAGCATTTCAAATTCATGTGAATAATAACGCCTAAAGCAGAAACAGCAGCAGTTTGAATGATACAATTTTCTTAATACGAGCTTCCATACCACAAATACACCCAGTGAATTTAGAAAGCCTAGAAAATACTATACTAACATATGAATTTATACAAGTTATCAGATCTGCTTGTTTTGACATAATTAAAAAGCTTCAAAAGGGCTGATTAAATAGAGCAGGCAGACACAGACTAATGTGCCTGTTCTCATATTGCTTTTGTTTTTCACCAGTAACAAACTGGTGAAACAAACCAGTAACAAACTGGTGAACACAGTAACCGGTCCAGTATTAGCTACTTAAGGAATTCATAATCCTGTAAAAAACCTGTGATCAAAGACCTTAAGAAATATGCAGCTTTTACCACAGTAGAGGGTCTCTGCTACAAGACAGAAAGTTAAGTTTCACCTGCACTGGTTTCTTTTCCTGTTATATCTGAACCAGCCAAGTTGCTAACATCTACTAAAACACCTGAATATAGACTAACAAGAGCCAAGAAAAAGGAGCTTCAGGTGTGCTACAGCTAACTTCCATACTGCTAAACAGCTGTTATGTTATGCACTGCCTTTCTAGAAGGTCAGCTAGGCTATTTATAAGCTATTGTAAATAGTCTTAAACACATGAGTTCCCTATACTTGGACACCTTTCTTTCCCCAACCCCACCAGACAGATGTATCTGTAAATTACATGATGAAACTAGGAAATTCTGTAATTAAATACTTGCTTCCAATATATTAAAAGCAAATAAAGAACAGGAAATAGTTTTTCAAACAGAATATAAAAGGAATTATCTGCAAGATCTGTACTGTAGATGCAGAATAAAAAAAAAAAAAGAATAATCAATAAATTGGAAACTATTAAGTCAGCACACAAGAAAAGAGCTATGAGGTCATCTCCTGACATTCAAATTATTTGTACTTCAGAAGGAGTTAGAATACTAAAATAAATATAAATAATACAAACCCATAACCCAGCAAACTAAACCAGAACTGAGACTTCAGCTGATTTCTGGCAGGAGAAAAAGAAAAAGGAGCAATCTGTCCTTGTACAAATTACTCTTTTTTCAAGACATATCTAAGCTGACGTACATCAGCTGAGAAGTGTTTGCACTGCAGCAACTGCTATCTAATTGTCAGCCAGTCAACTAACAATGTTTTCTATTACAAGAGATTAAAACCAATGCAAAGGAACTTTCCACAGTTACTACAGCAGATGTTTATTTTGGTTTTAACATGGTATTTGCCAAAAATATTTTTAGAGTAATTGGTTGTAGCAGTTGCATACAAAAAAAAGGAAAATATCAATTCTGTTACCTTGAAACATATGGGGAACTATATGGTCTGGGCTCTGCATCAACCACTACCACACAACCTGCTCGTCAGAAGTTGAAAGATCTACAACTCTTCTACAAACACAAAAAGTTCCACTTCCAACGTGCTAACTAAAAATAACACAGTACTTTTGCAAACCTAGAATCAGCCTGTATTATGAACAGATCTTTTTCAACACTAAAGGATTTTCCTGGTCCCCCAGGCCATAAGATAGCCTTATTACTGACCCCTCCAAGTAAAAGTTTTACAATTGAGTGGTAGAGTTGAAAAGTGATGTCCTGTTGTTTTTCTCAAAGTTCTAGATAGTTTAAGGGAAAGGGAGCAACAATGCAACTGTGGATGCTGTACTTTTGTTACCTCATGCTAGAAACAATTTGTGCAACCAGGATCAGTCATTTTAGGCTTAAAACTTTTCAACTGCCAATATAAAGAGTTTTGAACTAACATTTGTAGTATGGACCACGTTTATACTTGAATCAGCCTAAAGACCTTACAGCAGTATGACAGCTGCAACAAGCCTTCAAAGAGGACAAAGTAGAGCAAAGTAAGTAAAGCCAAAGTTAGTTCTTGTACTAGAGCATCAAAAAAACCACTAACTTTTCCTAGGTCACTTGTAGTAAAGCTAGTCCATCTAAAACCCATGAAAAGAAAATAATGCTGGCAACATCCCAAGGAACAGTTTTTTCCACCTCAAGGCTACAAGGAGCTAACAGTGACTTTCTACCTGCAGTTCATTATCCATGTAATACAATATTTTCCCCTGTTACAAGAAGAGAATTTGTTTGGGACGAGCTAAATTGGAAGTATGGAAGGACTTCAAACCCCAGAAGTGAATTTTTAATCAAGACAATTATTATTACAATTAGCTCCTTAGTTATAATGTTTGATGCAAGAGCCTGTTAATCTTCTCAAGGCAGCCTAAACTGGCCTGAGTGCACATTTCTTTTTCTCCACCATCACAATTCTCAGAATCAAGATGAATCCTTTTACACACATTGCAAGCATCCATTCAGTGAAGATTAGCATAATATTAAGGCCATCTGAAGTACAGAAATCAACAGCACTGAATGTTTTATCGTGTAGCCATTCGGTTATGCGCAAGAGGGAACAACCCAGCCAAGACACGTGGCACAAATTACCATCATTACAATTTTTTGCATGACTTTAAGAACTGTAGTCAACACCTGCATGCCAAGATGAAAGTCACAATGCACTTCCAGGGCCTATTCTTAAGTAAAGCCAGTCTGGCAAGACTTAAGAACCAAAATACCAATCTGCTTTGGCACAAAATTAAGCGGGCACATAATACTCCACCTTCCTTATAAAGCTCAATATTTACAAGGCTAAATATCCAGATAGTTTTTATTTTTTTAATACAAAGGACCTATTTAAAACAACATTCCTCCCTCTATTCATAACCTAGTATGACAGTCAAGAAATAACAGTCTATTGCTTGTTGCTGGCTATTTCCTTTTCCTGTTCTGACTCAGAAGCTGAGAGCATGAATTAAGTCATATTCATTTCCGTCCCTATTCACCTACCTGATATAGGGATCCCTCCCAGACCTGTGCTGTGTTGTGGTGGGAGATTCAAGTCCAAGAAATTACTATTTGAGGTGGGATTTGCTGTGTGGTTCAAGTGCATGATGCTATTGCGTGGGAAGGCCATCCAAGGATAGCGAGCTGCTTGGCCTGGAAAACTGAAGGAGTTGTAAACTGCTCGATGCTGTTGAAACTGTGGAAACCTCTGTGGCATGACTGGAAAGGTGCTACTGAGAGAGTTGGCATTTGTGGGTGCAGCAGGATGCAGGAATCCAGAACCTGGCCCTTTGGCAGTTGTAGTGTGTGGGGTAGGGTTCTGAAGAGATGTGGGCGAAAGGGAAGGTTGGTCTTGGACTGACAGTTCCTTCTCAATCAGGTCTGCTAAGGCTTTTCGGGTGATGTCAAAGGGATCAAACCCTAAGTCGTCCTCTTGCTGTTTGGAGGAACCAAACCCAAAAGCTGCTTGCCAGTCTGTGGAGGAGGATACTGGTATAGTTTCTGTTGGAAGAAGAAAGGAACAGGATTTAGAACAAGAATTAGAAATCATTTTCCCATTGAAAAATTTCACCCTGTGGTCTTTTATCTTTCATATAATACTACTTTATACGTTCCCCAAAGACACCTTATTCATCAGCTTAGAATGCCATTTTCAGATCAAACTGTCATAGACTACTACTAAAGGTAAAGTGCTAGAGGTAGCAAGTAATATTTTTACTGCACAGTTGCTCTGTTCCTAAACTATAGAAAAGCCTTATCCAGAAAGTATTTTCAGGAGTAGTCCCACTTGCCTAGAACCTTCTTTACCCCATATTACTTCATGGAAGTGTGAACAAGCAGAGTTTAAGTAAGGTTGTTACTCAGTTCAATATTTTGCTTTCACTATTAATGCTGTGCAAAAAAGATAGCAGGATGTTCCCTCTCAAAAGAGAGAACCTCAGAGCAGTAGTTCAAGGAACAAAACCAAAATCAACAAAGAAACAAAATCCACAAAAAAATCCCCTACTGTCTACCATTATGAAGAGAAACAAGCTGAATTTTTGAGGAGATACAGTAATAAAAAAAGGGAACTGCATTACAAGATACTGTTAAATATTTTAAGGCAGTGTTGCAAAAAAAGTTATCAGAATTTGTCTTCATTTTCAGTTACTACTTCTTTTCATTATTTTGTTAAGTTTGTTATTTAAGTTCAGTGAATACTGGTCTATCTTCACATTATTTTCCTTCAAAATTGCCATCAAGCAAACTGCTAAGTTCAGGCTAGCATCACTTGCAACATCAACTCCCTCTGCTGGTAGGGACCTGGTCTGCTTCTTAAGAAGGTTCAGTATCCTCTCAGAGAAGAAATCTATGCTTCTATTTTCACTCTAAAAATCCATGATGATAGATAAAGAGTTGCTAGGCCAAGAAGAACTTGTCCTTTGCATTCTTATTTAAACAGCAACAATATACTTTATGTTAACTATGATCTCTAGTGCCTGGAAATTCTCTCAGTGCTACTTAATCCTCACAAAATTGGTGCATCAAGTGCCTTAGCAGAAAGGAATTTCCTTGGCAATAAATATTGTTTACAAACAGAATTATGATATTCAGGAGAAAGATCAACATCAGAAGATGAATAATTGCTAAGTAAACCAACTATATCATAACATATTATTCATGTTCATTTTTTTACTGGTATTTTTTCATTTAGTTTTCTAACAATTTCCTCAGACTTAAGATTTGTGAGCTCTTAAATACTGTTAACCATTCCCAAGACTATATAATTACAACTAAAACTATGATTCATGCATATGACAACGTATTTCATAGGGGAGTAACTGAAAAATACAGGTACCTTTCAGCTAATGAAATTAAACATAACTTGTCTGAGTTTATAGAATCTCATCTCAGAAAGA
Source organism: Parus major (assembly GCF_001522545.3). Classification (NCBI taxonomy): domain Eukaryota; kingdom Metazoa; phylum Chordata; class Aves; order Passeriformes; family Paridae; genus Parus; species Parus major. Next base: position 45,415,744 of record NC_031773.1, on the reverse strand, counting down.
TTAGATGCCTTCAGGTAACCACGCAGGATACTAAGAAAATTCTGAATTCTACAGAACAGCTTCTGATATTAGCATTACAAATTATCACACCAATATATACTAATACCATGTATTTTCCCCACTCTCAATAAAAACCTTTAACACTAAATATTTAAAGTATACATGTCACATCCTATGCATGTTTCTAGGAAAAACTAAAATAAGCACTCTGATAATTTAGCCACGCAGCTTGAAAGCTCTGCGAAGTTTCTTTAAGAAACAACCCTTTGGTCAGTGCAATTCATCTGCAGTTAAGTGATAAATTTTAAGTACTTGTAAGGGGGAAAAACACAGCATGGAACAAATCCTAGAGTTTTAGCTTCTACAGAGTTTTAAGCTCTGTACAACTCTGTACAAGTTTTTAGCAACTACAAAAGCAAGCAATACCCAGCAGCCATGTAAACTGTGGATGTACCTGATGTGAAGAGGCTCTGTGGTTCTGGTGCTGTGGGCCAGTCACTTGAAGTCTGTGGAGAGCTGGGGAATGGAGGAAGCCCACTAGGGATGGGGTTGGGGTGTCGGAAGTTGTCAGAGAAGAGTGACTGTGATTCTGTTACAGCCCCTTCAAAAGGAGACCGTGCACTGTGATTAGATGAACTGATGGGTATAACTGGATTGGGTTTTGTTAAACCAGGTGGTGGTGAAGGTGTGTCACTGTTTGTTATCTAAAAGCAAGAGAGAAAGAGAAAAATTAGGACATGAGTTGATGTATTAAATATTCTCCACTAACTCAGATGAAAAGTTTCCTCAAAACTTCTGGCCACAATTGGGTTTGTTAATATATAGCTCAGCACAAGGTCAAACAAAAAATCAACTTAGCAATAGCATTTCTAAATTTTGCTTAAAATCATCACAGAATCAACTAGAGTAGAAAAAAACCTTTGAAATCATGATGTCCAACCTATGACTAAACACAACCTTGTCAACCAGACCATGGCACTAAGTGCCACATCCAGTCTTTTCTTAAACACCTCCAGATATGGAGATTCCACTACCTCCTGGACAGCCCATCCCAATGCCCAATTACGATACACTTCAGAAAATGCGTGCTTCTCCAGCTGAAAGTTGCACTAAATGCTCAAACTCATTTGCTACTTTCAGAGCACTTATCTTTGTGCCTTACCTGCTGAGAGCTGTCACCATTTCCTATACTGAGGGAATCTGAAGGTTTATCGATAGGGCTGCAAAAGTGGGAGGGAAAAAGACAGTAAGAGACCCAAGTACTTAACATGAAAAATCAACATTTGCTTTTGTAGTGGAAGAAAAGCCTTAAAATAAAGACAAAAATTAAGAAGTAGGAATTAAGAAGGAAAAAAGTACACTTATTTTTTATGAGACTGCTATTTTAATCATAAGCATTCCAATCATTTGTCATATTCTGTAATACTTTTCACCATTCTCTGTTCTGCTTGCTGACCACCTAAAGGAACAAAAGCAAAGTTTTGAACATGTTCATAACAACTCTATGCCATACAAAACCCCAGAACTCTATACTATGACAGCATTCTGTAACAGTCAGTTCCATCTACTTTAGTACTGTAAAGAAACTTCAAAAGATTTATTTTCCAAACACAACTTTTCAGTTTCTGTACAAATCCTAAATAAATCTGGGAGAGATAAAACATTAATTTAAACATTTTAGTCCTGGTGGCAAGTTAAGCTTCCCACCAGCCTTTAAGATTTTAACTGGCAAATATTAGTCCCAAGTTAAAAAAAATGAGGTTTGAGATGACAGAAGGGGGGAAAAACATAGCATAAAAATCTGCCAAAAATGAGAATAAAATACTGCAAAAAAAACACCTCAGAAAGCCATTCTCTGTAAATTATTGTGACTTGGCTGAAATGGCCCATCTTTATGGGCATTTGTGAGTTGCCTCAATTATGCTAAACACAGAACTAATGAAATGGCATTATTGAAGTTCACACTAAAATCTTTGCTTTGCAACTTCAAGGTACTCTCATTTTCATCTACCAATGAGAAAAGATGCAGAAGCATAAGGCTGCACAGGCCAGTACACAGATTTTACAAACAAGCATCAGAAGTAAGAACATGAACTTCAGTTCCACAAAGAGGCCACAATGTGATACAAGTCAAATTATAATCATGATGTTGAAAGATATATGTAACAATTTTCTTTTAACTGGGTGCAGACTTCAGATCGTAGATACACCTTGTTTTTGAACAGCCCCTGCTGCTGCAAAGTTTAATTACTGCATATAGCCATACAATAAGATGCGTTCATAAGATTTGTTCCACTTTCAATTTTTCCTCTCACCCCAAAATGACTAACTGAAACTCAGCAAAATTACTTCTCCATTTTAAAAGAAACTCTGTAAGAGTAATCATCAATACATTTTTTTCTGTGAAAAAAGAGCACTGATTGAGTCAGTATCTCAAACAGATAAATTAAGCTGAAATATTTATGACTATAAAAGAAAATTCACTGTGTTATTCCAGTGAAGATTTACAACTACTTAGTGATCCAACAGCATGAATAAATCTCTTCCATTTGAAACATACTGCTTTTGGTTAGTAATTTCTAAATACCTATAGAACAGAAGTTTGCTGTAGACTCTTCATTACACAATCAATTCTGATTGAAGAGCTGATATTCCAGTTAAATTCTTTTCCTACAGGGCTAAGTCACAATACTGCAGTTTAAAAAGGTATGAGCAAGACAACTTTTACTGACAATCTAAATGATGAAAACATTTATTATACTTGAACCTGCCTAAGGAGTCTTTATTTGAAAGACAGTTCCAGCCCTCAGGAATGACTAAGGCTCATTATCTATTGACTACAATATTTTTATTTAGATTAAATACGTTCCTTTTAGAAAAAAGAACTACACATCACTACTGAGTTGCAATTCACAGGCTCTCTGATTGCTCCCCAGTTGGACTGCTATTTAGCCTAACAAGAAGGTACCACTTTCAACAACACTCTCCATTTTAATGCATTGGTTCAATATTGATTTAAAATGAAGACTGGCTGCCTAATCAGCAGCTTTTTTCCCATCCAACCTCTGAATGAGCCTAACGTTTATTACCTAAAGTGGTCTGTAAAGAACAAACCAGACTACAGACTAAGACTGTAAGTGATGCCTAAGGTGGAAGAGGACACCAGTTCTATTAAAGAAGGGCACCAAAAAAGAAAAAAATGTTGTCTGGCAATAAGCGATTATTGCAAGCAGATGAATTACTTCCTCTACACAAAGAAGCCTCAGTTGAATCTGCTGCCCTGTTGTCCCTCTGAGTAGTAATTGGGGAACACTTTCCTCTATGCCATGCTTCTGGAACACAGCACTGGAAGGAAATGACAGGTATTTTAGCCCTAACATTTAACTTCTCTCTACTGAAGCTTTTCCAAGTGACAAGCCTCCTGATGTACAGCAAATAGCATGTAAGTTTTGTGGAAGCTTCTGACAGAAAAAAAGGGCTCAGCTCTGACTGGGACTGTGCAGCTGTACAAGCTGTTGATCCCCTGATTTTTCTGTTCCCCTCAGCCATTAGCTGTACTGTCACTTACAAACTTCATGTTTGACTCCTGCAGAGTCTGCCAATCAGTGTTTTTAACATGGGCTACACTAAGCCCAGCTTTTTGTGACCTGATCAAGGTTTGTATCCAGCTCTCTATCCAGAGAGACTGAAGAATCATTCCCTCCACACCAATCAGTGAGAGAGAAAGCAAGCTATCTGAAGTATAAAAGGCAGCACAATTACCCGAAATCTGAGTCTGCACCATCTGGAGTCATGTGTTCTGGGTCTGTGCCATTTTCTAACATAGGAGGCGTTTTCCTGTGTTCCATTGTTAAACCGTTGGCTGATTTACTTGAACTCTGTAATGATGGCCAGGCATCTTTGTTATTACTGTTGGGTCTGGAAAAAGGCAAGAGTAAAATAAAAAAAAAAAAATAAAAATAGAAGAGTTCAAGTTATGAAGAAAGTGTTTTAAAAATTGTAAACACTGGGGAAATAAATCCTTGTGCCAGACAATCCATAAGAATAGATTTATCTGGATATTATTTTTCAGATTTAAATGGTGATGACTTAAAAAAAATAATTAGTGGGATAGGCAGGGTAGAGAGAAAACCAGAGGTAATTCTGTTTTCTTTCCTGAATAGATAGCCGCTTTGCCAGTCCTAAAGTCCAAACTTGCCCATTTGAGGGACAGTAAAAAAAGGTAAATAAAAATTAAAAACGCCATCAATAGTTCAAGTGTCCAGACCTCTGCATACCTCATTTAGAATTACTTTCTATAGCCCAGAACTATTTTTAAGTTCTTTAAGTCATGAGCTAAGTCATTCTTTTTTTAATGCATGTTTTATACTCCAGGTTCTATCAAGCCTGGCCAAAACAGATGAAGTTTTATGTTTTACATCTACACAGGAGTCCACAGCTTTACTAACAGACCATGAGATCAGCCAGACCAACACACTGTTCAAGTTACTTATCCCCTCATTTCTAGTTTAAAGCCATAATTACTTCCCTTTTATAAAGTAATATTAAATTTAATTTTAGAGTGCACATCAGAACTGAAAAAAGTTCGAGAGGACTCAAAGCCCAACATTTTGTTGTAAATAGTTACATTCTGTACAAATTTAAGCAAAATGGAATATAGTCTATAACCAAACAGATTCAAATACAGTGTTGTCTGCTAACCCTGCAATCTTATTATAGAAGATCTGCTTTTGTGTTCTCAAGCTCTTCTACGTTACCTGTAGCTTTTTATTTGCTTCTATTAAGAGAAGTTTTAGTGTCCAAGACCTGTCTTCCTAAGGAAGCAGCTTTCACTAATAAAACTTTTTAACATATGCCCTTCCTGCTGCTCCCCAACGTTAGTATTTTCCTATTACATGGTCCAACACTCTGCATCTTTAGGTCAATTTTCTAACTTCACAGTCACAACCTGGAAATTTTGGTAACTGCTTATAGCAACACAAATGTTTCCTAGCTCTGTTCAGATAAAATTAGTAGCTCCACTCAAATCTCAGTATTTTAAGATTTGTTCTTCTGTATCCATCTTTTCTCAACTACCTATACAATATGTACATAGATGGGTACTTGATCGATTTACAGAGCTCATCTTGGCTTTGCACACATTTGGATTAAGTTAGAGCTGGTGAGTTGATTAGATACGGAACATCAGGGAAATGAAGAGACAGCAGCAGCACATCTGTCATTTAATAGTCTCACTTGTACAAAAATGAACTGAAATCCAGATATATCAAAACTGTCATTCCATTAACAGATTTGTTATAAATATCTAAATTTATGTTCATTACACAGCAAAGCCATCTCTATATCAAAACCGACTTTAAAATGCCAGTTAAAAGTCAGTTTTGCATCCAAGGAGAATGGGAAAGAGAAACAAATTAGTTTATGTTTTTAGGTGGGGGGTTTTGAGTGTGTGGGGTGGGTTTTTTTTGTTTCAGTTAAGTTCAGGCTGCATGTCTCTGAAGGGCTGTTCTCTAAAAGATCACCACATGCTTAATAATTGGCTCTTCTTGTAGCATAAGAAAACCTAGTTTTCTTTCAATTTCTGAAGAAACTTTCAGTTCTTCAGAAAAATGTCATCAAGAAAATAAAAAAAGCTTGATCCATTTTAAATGTGGAATATAACTCCAATTTTAAAAGAATATAGTCACCATGATTATCAAGTAACATACTAAGAGATGAGTATACAAACTGGCCCTAGGGGATTTTATTAAGAGTTGCCTTCAGCAAGAATAAAAGGTCTGCAAGTAGGACCTTTCAAATTGAAACAATTGTAAAAAAACACCAGTTTAACACACTGTTTTCTACTACTGGATATTTCTAATTAAGCACCTACTACTTAGAACTCAACTTCTGTTCCATTCCATTATGAAACAGATATTCTGCACCCCAGAAACACAAGAAGCATTTCAGACTTGCCAGAAGTTGTGACAAACTGCTAAAAATATGAATATTGTATCAATGAATCCTATGAAAAAAAATCTTACAAGAACCCAGCTGGGTAGAAACTGTGAAAGAACAATGTGCATTCACTGCTGTAAAAGCTACATTTTGTACTGATGAGATGGGTCTTGATGAAACATGTCAAAATCCCAGCTGCAAGAAACGCACTTTGCAACCCTAAAGGTGGTACCTAGGCATTAACAAAGAACAGAGTCCGAGCTGTGATTAAGCTGTTCAACTGACAAGAGAAATTACCTCCAAAAATTACCACTTGCTGCCGTTACAGTAACATGCCTTTTTTTCCATAAGTGTTAAATGTTAGCACCACAGACTGGCCAAGCTCCAACTCATAATTGCCTCTAAAAGGCTTAAAAGTTTGGTGCAGTTTCAGATAGCGCATTCTTCCCGCACTGGTATAATTCGTTTGCTAGGATCTAATAAGATTTCAAATTAAAATTAGTTCAAATTTTAAACATAAAATAATCAATACCAAATTCAAGAAGTGGTGTATTTGTTTTGCTTGCTGTACTTTACCTTTGAAGTCAATATTGAACCAGTGCCTGAGACATAAGAAGCAACTCTGTCTTTAAGAAAAAAAGATCCCTCTGGAAGCCCTGGCCACTTGTAGTCAAAGTGCATATGAAACTGCCTCCAGAAATTCAAGAAAATAGTCCCAGTATACCAGCTGGAATACCAGTTCTGAGTTGTATTCTGCTCATTCAAGATACATTGACAGTACTTTAGATACAGAACCCACTTTCTTGCTTAGAGGGCTGTGCAGTGATGCTTCCACTGGCAAACTACTGTCTGAAAAATTCTGTAGTGCATGAACTGGCACACAACACAAACCCTGAATACAAGGCCACGGTACATATGAAGTGTAATCTAACTTGCACGTTTTGCTCTGCCCATCTCCTTTATCAAACTCCTACAAAAAGGAGTGGAAGAAATTGTAAACAGTTTTTATTTCTTTATCTTAAATATGACATTTGAATGAATAATTAAGGACTGGTAACCACAGACTTTCATTTATCTTTGTGTGACTATATACTCATATGGATAGAAACATTTTCACAACTTACTGAACAAACTACCTCAACAGAACATTATTTTAGCAAGCCATAGTAAGTGATATCTGCAATTACAATATGGTAAAGAATATATGGACAGCACCATAAATTATGATGTAAAAAACCGTATTAAGGTCATGAGCTTTCTCAGTAATAAAAATACAGACTGCATTTATAATGACACCATACCAAGAAGTAGACATCTGGTCTTTAAAAAATACATTTGGTTTTGCAAATATAAAATACAAGGTCTTATTTCAGAAGACCTTCTTCCAAACTACCGATTCAAATGCAGAAACACGTTTCATTCCTAAGACACACACTGTTTTGGAACAAAGTGGTGCATGTGTCTTGGTTCCAGCCAGGACAGTGTTAATTGTTGCACTGGACAGGAAGGGGCATGGCAAGGACAAAGACATATCAATTCTATACCACCTTAAGTAATTTTCTGGGGACTGGGGAAGGACTCTCTTATGGGTCAGCACAGCCTAGCAGAAGTGGTCAGGACTGCTGGGGGATCACCCTTCATTGTGGGGTGAGAAATCACTTGTGAATCATTTGACTATTAAACCCAGTGTCATTTGTATTGTTGCTGTTTGTTTTCTTATTTCACTGCTGTTTCCAGTAAATTGTTCTGATCTTTACCTTCTGTGCCTCCAGTTCTCCTCTCCTGCCTGATACAGGGGAGGGCAAGGGGGAGGAGTGTGGAGTGGCTTCAGAGGGAACATTAAATTGGAGAATATCGCTCCTGAACAATATGTCTCTCCACACAGAAAACCTATCAGATTTTATCATATAATAGGTACTAAAAACAGTAGGCAATTTGGGGAATCAAATAGGAATAAAAGTTTCCTTTGGAATAACCAGAAAAAATAACCAGGCAGTCCAGCATCAGTACTTATGCATCCTACCTCTGCAGTGCTGTCACTTTGTTCTTATTCTTGTCAACTGTACCCGTAGATAATTGGAGAAAGTTGGGGTTTAGTTTGTATAATTCTTGCAGTAGTTTCTGTTCGTATTCCTGGTGCTTACCCGCCTAAGGAAAGAGAAACCCACAATGAATGAATAATGGTTTAATATATATATTTATAGTTACGAATTTTTATATATATATTTAATATGCCCATATATATATATGGTATGTCCCAAAGCTTAGTAATTTAGCATTTACAACTTATCAGATCACCCTGTCAAACTCAAAACAGTGCTTCTCACTCTCAGTATAGATGTAATCTCAATGGCTCTAAAACTTGTGTAGAAATCATTTGGATGTACCTACCTATTTATAATTTTTTGAGACCTCTAAAGCAGAAAAGCACCTATAACCCTATTATAACTTGGTCCTCAGTTCTAATTAAGAGCTTCACAAACACACCATTAGAAACCACAAACAGAGACATCTCCGATATCTCTGAAGGCAGTCTGCATTTCCTATTTCAACCATACTAAGCTTTTCAGCAATGGGAAGGAACAAAAAGTTCCTTTTAAACAAGAAGTTCTTCCAAAATGAAAGTAATTTTATATTGGTTTAATAAAACAGCTGAGGTGTATGACATGACAAGCAGTATATTCTAAGCAGTAACTCATTCCTTTTAATAACTAAAAAATTGATATATTCTTTCAGCTAATTAAATTGATAGAGAACAACTTCTTGCTTTCAAAAATTGTGGAGGTCCAATCCATCTCCAGAGTACTAGAATTTGGCAAATGAAGGAAAAGAGTATTTTTCAGTCTAGCTTGCAGATAACATTGTGGCTTAATTTATAAAAAAAGCCCAGCAAGACCTACTCCTACCCCCAACATTTAAGGTAACATCTGAAATTCAAGATGAGGATTCACAGCTTTTGTAGGCTGTTATGACACTCCAACCTAAGAATTACTACTTGCAAGTTAAGTATTATGAGTTGAATCAAGATACAAAATAAAACAGTGAATTTAAAGTTGTCAATAGCTTTTCTCTACAGTTTCCAAATACTAGAAGATGTCTAGCAAAGGAAACAAGTGCCAAGATTTATGGTCCGGTCTTCTAAATCTTAAATCTGAAACACCAAATTTATTATCTATCGCATCTTCATTATTGATTTAGAAGCTCTCACACTACTTGTACACACAAAATTTAACTTTTTTCTTACATTAATTCCTTAATGTTTTGTTGGAACAAGAATGGAATTAGTGCACAGGCAATGTGGACACACCCCTAGAAAAATTTTACAACCTGAAAGAAAAATGTAACTTGTTTCTTCAAGAAAATATTACACATGAATAGACAAAATACAAAAAAATAGTACTGCTGATAAACTACAATCCCTTATGCGTACCTGTAGAATGCCAACTGCATATCTCACTGGAATACTTCAGGTCAAACCCTATTAATGCCTCCATTATTTTCCTATTAAATTCTCCAGTTCTCCATTGCTGTTTGATTCTGAACATGTCCTTATGTAGTCAACTTATACCACCTCTCATGAAGGACTGAAACATCCGGTGTATGCATCATCTTACTCACATTGTCAGTGTCTACACCCAAGCTGCTACCTGTAGTAGGAAAAAGTGTGGTTCTACAGTATGGCTCACCTAAATGCAAATCTTGAGATATTCTGCACCCTGGAAATGCTTCTTTCACCATCCAACTATGACTGTAGCAACTAGGTTGATGCACAGATTTGCACAAGTAATGATTTTCAAACATTAAGCAGCTAAGTAAGAAGAAACCTCTCTGGATCTTTCAACTTGCTTCAGTGACTAAAGACTGAACATCATGGCCAGGTACATCGGGGTCAGTCTTAAGTTCATTTACTTGTCACACAAATGCAAGAAAGAAACAAGATTAAAATCTATAAGGGAGCTTGCAGTAATTGTGCTTTATTTATAACAGACAAACCAGAGGCCAAACTCGGCATCTCCAACCCACCTTGAATTCCCAGTTTCGCTTTCTGAAACTTCCTGGAGTTCTATTAATTCTTTTTAGTTTGCCACAACATTTAGATCTATTAATCATTTAACTTAGAATGCAAATTCATCCACTGACAATTTTTTTTAAAATACAGAGTCAAAGTCTGCAACCATGAACATTCAATCTCATTAAATGGACCTGGAAATTCACTGACACTAACCCTATTGCAGGAAAGCTGGCACACTGAAAGAACAATGTACCTAACAGGTGCATAATTTTCAATTATGCTTAAGAAAGCAATGAGAAATTCAAAAAAAGTTTAAGCAATATAACAAGGAACAGGGAAGGAAGATTCATGTAAGTCACCAAGATGATGTAAAATCTACTCAAGACTTCTGAAGAAACTCATACACGAAAATTAAATCCCAACCAAGGTATGTAGCCTATCAATTTTAACTAGCAGTCAAACCAGAGGACTGACAGTTTGCCACTGACTTCTCTGAAAAGGGCTGCAGAAAAGATTCTGTGAACTACAGCTGCTAAGTAAACCTCCATCCTTCCAAAGATTACAGGGTAGCAGTAATAACAGTAACAATTTTTAACAATAGAAATTCACGGATAAACACAAAGCACTGGGATTGAATCTTGAGTATCTTTTGTAAAGGGAAACTCTGCTTCACTAACATCAATTCTTTATAGAGTCAATAAGCATAAATAAAGAGACTCCACAAAATTTTAAAAGAAGCTATTTATTAATCTGCCATGGAAGAGAGTTTGAATTGAAGATAGTTCAAAGTATAACTTTAAGGGTGCAGAAGCAAGCAATGAGAACTGATGACTAGCATCAGTTCTATGCAACACCGTCAGCATGCACAAGGAAAGACTGAGGACCAAGGTCTTTGCTGACAATAATAAGTTTTTTAGGTAATAAACTGCCATGTTGTTAATAAGGAGCTCCAAAAGAATCCCAGAGAAATAGGCGAACAAGCAAATGGTGGAAAATAAGCTTCAACATGGACATGTCAGACAACATAAGAAGGAAAAAGCAGCCTAGACAATAGTAATCCACTCCTTATCTGTGAACTGGCTGTTATGGCTCAGAAAAAAGATGCTGAGGTTACTGCCAGCAGACCTCTGAAACTGTTAGCTGATTATGCACTAGCTACAAATGATGTGCTGGCCATCACTAAGAAGGCCACTTCAAATAAACTAAAACAAAATGAAAAAAAAGCACACATCACACAACATATAACACATTGAGAACCAATAAATTAAACTTGGCTTCCCTCATATCATGCATCTGAGCTCTGCATCTCAAGGAGGACACAGCTAGAAAATATAGAGAAGGGCAACATATTACCGCAGAAATGGAGCAACTGCTTTAAAAAGAAGTTTAAAAGACCAGAAACTATGATTTGGAGAGAAAGCCAGGAGAGACTAGATCAAGCTTTGCCACCTTACAATGACAATGAATAAAGTAAGGGGTTTTGCTTTAAACAAGCACTACAAAGCTAAGATTAAGGCACACTTGACAAAACTAACTGGTTAGCAGTTTAACACATGCAAAAGAAAGCACTTGACAAAACAGCTAGTGAATTCTGCCACAAAAGACCAAGGGGTTGGCAGTATCGACAGGTTCAAAATGGATTAAATAAATTCATGGCTGACAGGCTTATAGAAAACTAAAAAGACTAGACAGGAACATATCGTCAAACATGTATATGTAATAGATCTAGATGGTGGGAGAAATACAGGGAAACAAACAGGGCAAGTGGCCTGGTTTGCAACTTGTCTTTGAATTTCTCCTTGTATTAGTTAACTACTGAAATCCTCAGAAATAATTTGTGGAAAGCATTTAGTAATAGAAAGTAATAGATATGGGTGTTGTTCTTTATTCTCTGACTTACATCAACCTAACACATAAAAATAATTCTACTAGAACAACATTTGTGCTGGCACTGAGGGTGGGGACCCTCTGCTTCATGGACAGACCACATACAAAAATTGCAGCATGGATGCAAGGCTGGCATACTTGAGTTTAAAAGCTTTACCATACCTCACGTAGAAGGAGGGAGGCAGACCAAAAGACCTCAGAATGCATCCTATTTGAGACAGTAAAGCTATCCATTTACTTGGTTCCCTACCCTAGACAATAAGCATTTTGATGTTGAGATAGTAAAAAAAAAATAAATCCCAGCATCGTTTCTCATGTGCTATTATAGTTACCCTCAACATTTTATTTGCAAATGGTTTCTAAACGCTTCACAGGCTGGAAGAGTTATCGGGGTTCAGACAGCATGGTCAGTCATAAGCACAAGAGTCAATCCTTGATAACTGTCCACACACACCAATTTTACAGTAAAACTCAGATCTGCACTGACTTTGTTCACAGAAATCTAAAATGACACTACCTTACTTTTTTTAACTAGTATGAAAAAAGGGAAAGTAGTTAGCTCAGGTTGTTTGAATTCTCAGCTAAGAGTTTATCTCCATCTTTTTGGATCCATCATTTTTATCTCCATCTCATCTCCATCTCAGACTTTAAAAACAGCATACAATGAAAAAAATTGAACTAAATGTTCTTTGCAATATCCAACTGCTTAATCACCTTTCAAGTTTCATCGCTGCCATAACATTCAGCAAACACATTACACATACCAAACTAAATCATAGACAGTAAGACATACATGCCACATTTCATGTGTTTCCCATTCACTACACTTACCTGCATTTCTTCTTTTGTGAAACTGGCTGCTTCATCACCTAGTTCATGTAGATACATGCAGTCTGGTTTTGGACACTGCATATTTTTTAGAAAATAACTGCAATATTTTGTTGTACCTAATGATGCCTGAAGGAAAAAAAAAATAAAGTACTGGAGGTTAAGAGTGCCTTTAACCATATAAGATAAAAAAAAGTTATATTTTAAAAAAATTACCTCAAGATTTAAAATTTCATCATAACGCATTTTTGATGCAGATGGAATAAAAAGTCCATTTGTGAGAGATCTATATATTCTTGGGGATTAGACAATTAGGATGCATTCTTATTTTCACCCAATCTAAATAAATGCCTAAGTAAGAGCCTCAGTAAATATCTGCATAATCATAAGGAGGATAAGTGGCAGGGTCAGGAAATTAATACTAACTAGATCTTCTATAGCCACAAATTTGGTCAAATCAGCCTGAATGGGCACCAAAAGGAAAATTTTCTGATTTCCCAGAGAGCTTTTGAGAGGTGTGGCATATGGACTACAGAAATGTTCTGTAAAAGCAAACAGTGGGTTTTCACACTGTACTATTATGCTATACAACAAAAAAGCCACTGTGAGCACAGTGAGGAGGTAGATATCTTTGACTCGAACTTTGTCTTAAGAAGTCATCTGCTAACCCACCAAAACACTGCCTGCTGGATGCTCAGTGAACTTCCATTTTGAGATTAATAGCGGGAAAAGAAGTCAAAAGCCAATGAACTGGACATTCTTGTTCAGCAATACAAGCATACCCATACAAACAAAACTGTATATTAATCCCTGATATTAGTGTTCTAGAACATATCTGCAAGAACATAAAACTATTACCCCACCTTAAGTGTTCTGCCGTCTACCACCACATTATTGACACACTGTATGGCTCTGAGGGCATCTTCTGACCGGATGTAGGTTACGTATGCGCTGGCACTTGGACCCTAGGAAAAAAACATACACTATTTACTTATTTTTCTTTCCCCAGACAGATCTGATCATTAAGTCACCTTTTTAGCTGCTCACTTCATAAACTGGTATATTCAAGGGTTTGACATTTTTAACAAGCAACTGCCAAAAAAGGCAGAAGCCATAAAAACTCATGTGAGTGATGCATAAAGAACGAAGAAAAGAGGAAATGCATCAGTATGTTGCATGAATGTTCTAAAAATACTTCAAAGGCATCTTATTCCCCAAAATACCGATTAGCGACTAAATGCCATATTGTTGCTTCTTTAAAGTTTCTCATCCTGTCTCGCAATTTTCCATCTTTCTACATTGCATTTTGCATCCAGCTTTGAGAGTCTGGTTGGAAAATGCCTCAGTAACTTAGCAGTAATTTGATTCCTGCAAGGCCTTTTTTCCTTTTTACACTCTTACCTGTTGCTTAATCAGAAATAGGGAGCCCTAGAGTCACTCTGCACACATGTATTCTCTAAAGGAATTGAAATAAAAAAATTACAAAGACCTCTGACTTACCTGTGAGCCTGCATATGATGTGCTGTTATTAATGACAACTTTATGTATTTTACCAAACTTCCCAAAATATTCTGGTCGTTTCAAAACCTACAAGAAAAGAAAGTTCAAGTGGTGTACTTATAATTCATACAGAGGTGTACTTATTCTTCTGTAAAAGTATGCAGCTAAAGCCCTTGACTAATAAAAACCAGGTCTCTTCTAAAAGAAGAGCACAAAGATTTAGATTTGTTTTCCCATATAAAAACATTGCTACTTGCAATACAAAGTATGTTGTCACTGCAGAACTTTAATGACAAATACCCCACATTTCATGTTGTATTTTAAAAAATTCTCAGTACTCTGATTACCCAAATCCCACCCTGGCAAAAAATACCCCATTCAGCAGAAAACGTTCCTGTATATATCTGTTTTATAATTTGATTTAAAAAATAAAAATCACATTCATTCTCGTTCACAAATAACCATACACTTTAAACTTGAATTCAGCTATATTAATTACTAGGTACAAAATGCTGAATCCTGTCTGCCATGCCCCACACTCCAAAGAAAAAGGGAGTAAACCAATCAGTTCAAGATAATCTCAAGTTTTCCAAAGAACAGACTAAGTAAAGGAAAACAATAAAGGAAAATTTCCAAGGACAAAAAAAAAACATTTTGGAATCGACATCATGTTGAAATGAATGAGTGACTATCACATCTGGAAAGGAGGAAAAATACTCATCTTGCCCTTGCTGGAATCAGTTAGTACTAACACATCATTTAGGGACCCTGTGCAAATCAGGGTCCATCAGATCACCAGCATATTAAACAACTCTGCTGAATAACTATTACCTGTGTACCAATTAAATTGGCAATATATTTGACACATTTATACCAAAAGACTTCTTTTTTCCTTCCAATTTCTGTGATGGAAGAAGGTGCAAAAATACTGACTACTAAAGCTAGACAAAATAAGGGCATTTCTGGATCTAGATAATAACCTGAGAGGTTATAAAGGAAGATTTGTTTCCCCTGCTCCGTCTTCATAGTAGCATTGGATAGTGCAGCTAAACTGTACTGATCCAAGAAGTGAAGTACCCCTTCTCCCTTCCCAAGTGAACCTCAATGCCTTCAAGAACTAACAGCATCACACCCGGAACATCCCAAAGAACTACAGGGTGTGTTGTATAGGGAACCAGTGATTCACTCATCTCTTCTGACTGCTCTTCACTTGGTCTACATGCCCTCTTGAAACATACTACACCCACCCTCCAGGCATCATTCCAGAAGAGAGTGACAATCCTAGAGAAACTTCCCTTTTACCCAAGCATACTGCAGATTATACTCCTGGTACAATATGACAGCATAACCTTCACAACTCCAAGAGCATGTCAACAGAAGAGGATCCACCTGTACTACATTATGATCCACAGACCTATTTCCAGAAACAGCACATAGCAGCCAAACTCTCATTCCAAATAATCTCAATTTATGAAGAAGTTTTTTGCCTGCTTAAGTAGAAAGCTTGAATGCACTGTACACTTTTTTAACTCATCTTTCCCAGGCTAGGTTTCTTAATCAAGTCACCTTGTGCTATATGTAACATTCAGTAAGTACACATTTTCTGATATGTCATTGAGAATACTGCTACCAATACATCTAGTACATCACATCCCCACCCACCAAATAAACCCATTCCTAGTTACTTCAAGTATTCAGTGTAAAATTATATGAGGTTTTAAAATAAATAAATAAATCATATTTACTACTATTTCTTTTAATTACAAATCCTCCATCTGGTCAAAGAAACAAAATTTCAATAATAAATTCATACTGCATTTTTCAATGATAAATAGCCCCAAGCCAGTGCTGACAGCTGCTTGCAAATACTTGCTGCTATATTTTAGTACATACTGTAGTGTTATACACCAGTTCAGTTTTAACTTGATTTTTTTCTCTTCCCTTCTTATCCTTCTGTTTTTTCTCCTTCACTAAAAGCAGCTTTTTACATTTGTTCTTTACCAGTCTACCAAAATACTGACCATACTCTGAGACCTCAGAAACAGCCATTTCTGTTTGAGACTTCTTTAGACAATGTAGTCTGAAAGTGAAATTAATCTGGCACTGTAATTTTGAAGACATCTACCTTATCCTGTAGTATGTTTCCTCCATATTCTAATTAAAGATACTTCTGTGCATTAGCACTTACTCCATTGGCCACCTGCAGCTACAACTGATGATAGAAGTAAATAAAGCATTTTAAACATAATCAGTTTTCTCAAATGAAAACCTTATTTTTGATGATGTAGAGTTGAAAGGCAACTTTTTCTGGGGTCTTCCTCTTACTAATTTTTTTCCCACAACTTCTTAAGGACAATCCTTATCCTAGTATATACTTCCAAGTGTTGGCTTTTTTCTTCTGTCCCTACAGGTTTGTTGATACTATATATCAGTCCTTTGTAATCCAACCAAGCTCCCATTTTAGAATTGGTGATTCATGACATAGCTGTGTAGTGCCAGCAGATCCAGTCTAGGAAAATGAGTACCTGAGAAGTCCTTATGCTTATTTTTAGTTTAAAACCAAACTCCCGTTATTAAACAAAGAATGACTTTCCCCACCCCAAAAAAACCACGGAGCATCTGTACTCCCTACAACAGAGACAAACACTTATTGAGGTTATTATGGAGGAGGAAGCTAAGGTCCCTTAAGAGGAGGGGGCCTCATGGCAGCAAACCTTTTCAACACTGCTTCATTTTGTACCCTTCAGGGAGACACAAGGGTATTTCCATGTTTCACATGAGTAAGTTAAAAGCAAGATCTGCAAGTATGGACTACTCACCTCTGGATCTGCTAGGCGTTGAGATAGCCCTACCACAAAGACAAGGTTCTTCTGTACAACCCGTACACTGGCCAAATGTTTGCGATTCTCTGATATCTTCTGTTTCCTCTCATTTTGTTTCTGTTTCTTTTCATTTTTTATCCTCTGCAGCTCTTCCTGGGAGAGTGGTTTGTACACTGCTGGATCTTCTGGATATGGCTAAACATAAAAAACAGCATTAAAACCAACCCATGTAAGAAACAACATCTTTGAAAAACCATTAATCGTTATGTTTTAATGCAAAAATTTATTTTTTATACTAATCTGATTATTATGGCAATCCACATTATAGAGGCAGATTCAGTCCTTTGGGAAAGGTAAACATCTTGCTTATTTTCATGGAATTCTTCTATTTATAGACATAATATTGATTTGGGCAACAACCACATTCTAACCAAGCTGCTTAGTCAATTTGGTAACATTACCAGCAGCTGCAACATGACAGCCAACACATTGTGTTATAAATTTCACTAACAAGAGCTTTGTGTAAGTAGGATGAAAGCATGTACTTCATACGTATTGTCTGATACAGATCTGGGTACTTAAATATACTCAAGACTGAGATAAGAAATCAAAATACAAATGTAGTTTCAGTGGTCCAGTATGTTCAAGACAGTAAAGCCATGATACTACTCAAACTTTACATGGTTAATTTCTAGACAGATTTCAACACAATTAATGCAGCTGACTTAACAGTATTCTTGCCATGCTTATGTATCAGCTTGAAATTTGGTCTCTCCCTCCTACAGGTAACTTCTGGTCTCTGAGGTAACACAGATATAACACTGTATATTTAATATCAAAAGTATATAACAGAAGTATCTGCAGAGTTACCTAGAAGGACTGCTCTATTCATGCTGTAAAGGCACTCTTTTAGCTGGGTCTTGCAGACTACAGTGCACTGTTCTCTGCCCTAGATTACTCCGCAAAGCAGTCCCACATTCCTCACCTGTCCCAGTTTTTTCAGACTGAAAAGTCAGATTTCACACTGCACATAGAAAGCAATGCTAAGCACAAAAATAAGCCAACAAAACATATCTCAAACAAAAAGAAGAATTTCTAAACATCAAGAAGTAAAAAATGAGAAGAACACAGAAAATGTGAATTAAGACAAAGACAGAAGCTAAGCTCAAGCTCACCAGTATGCTGAGCTAAGGTCCTTGCTTGTACTACCATAACCAAAGGTTTCAGTGTGAAAGTCGAACAAAAAAGTATTTAACTTTTTCCTGTCTGTCCTGTGTTAATTACAAGAGTACAAAACTAGTTGTCATACTAAATAACCTGAGAAAAAACTACAGCAGATGAAAATGCTTAGGTTAAAAGCATATCAGAGCCACCACGTGCTCAGACTTGATAATCTCCTGAGTACATCCCCAAACAAATCAAGATCCATTTTTCAGTTTAAAGTTCAGCATCGTTACGCTACAAGTGAGGTATCTTCTGAAAATATGCTACAGTTTACTTGAGCAGATGGCATCTCACAGTCAAACATCAAGTCCTCTGGAACATGTTTTAGTATCACAAGGGAATTTAAATGTGTAAGATACTTTAGCAGTAGCCAAAGACGTCCTTAGCATGAAAACACAACAAGGACTCAAGTTACCCTTGAAGAACAGTCAAAACCATAACATTTCTCAAAAAGATGTATTACTCAGAGTTAACACTGAATATGACATACAGATTTTACAATGTACTCGAAGAACACCAATGACCAACTACTATTAAGGTCACTGGAGATTTGCTATAGCCAATTATTATCTCGTATTTTAACACATCTACATACGAGGCCTTCTGAGATGCAGAATAATTTTACACTTAATGAGCTTCTCAAAATCTGTATTAGTCAATCATGTAAACTAAACAATAAAAATGTTTGGTTTTTATAGGAAAGAAAGACTAGTAAGGGAAAAGAGTGAGTTAATTCAGTGAGTTGAGGTAGGAATGGGAAGAAAAGTGCACCAGTATAACAGATATAGTTCCAAATATATGGCTTGCCCTACATCAAATGATGTCCTATCATATCTACAATCCATTCTTTCAAACATTAATTCCTACTCCACATCCCATACAACACAAGGAAAAACTTGCAAGAGTGCTGCTCTCTGGTACTGTACAAGAAATGCATTAATGGTTTTCAGTAGGTTCAGTAAGGCTCCTGAAGGTCCAAGGAAACTACAGCAAACTGCCAAAATTCATCAGCTTCTTTCTTGCCAAGTAGAGCCACATTCAGAGCATATTCTCAATTAAGTAGCAAGTCAGATGGGATATTTCCTCTCTGTACAGCTATTTGCTGCTGGACGTCCTGTACATGAATCAGGAAACATCCTGGGTATCTCAAGTATAACCCTGAACAGAACATTTATATGTCCAAACAGTAGTTTGTATTTCTACAGGAAAGCATAAAAACTTCTAGTAAGAACACAACTAGGCAGCAGCTTTAGAATCAGCGGAAGAGAAATTTCTCCATCTCAGCAGAAAGCTTGAGGCTAGCCAAATAGGCATTTCAACCATTAAGTAGCAGCAGTAATTGGTTTGCCACCGTGGACAGCCACACTTCTTTGAGCAATCAAATCTTCCAGAGTTCTCACTAGATACTGTAGATCTCTAATAAATACATGTTTTGTATATATATCACTCATATGACACGCTTATAATGCTCCCAAGGAATAGAACTAGTTTGATATCCTCATTTGCAGGACCTGTACATGACTCTGCACACATCTCTTGAATCCCAAGAATAATCCAAACACAACTAGGCAGGTAGATGATTTTCCTATCTATTTATCTTGTGTGGCATAATAACAGATTAGGAGATATTGCACATTTAAAGAGGGTGGAAGGCAAATCAGCACAGCATCAACATTTTAGAAACTAATTCTAAAAAAATAGTATTAGAAATACTTTTCCTTTCAAATAAAGGACAAAACTAGTTTACAGATAGGAAAACAAATTATTTCATCTTCAGAGTCATTGCTTCCCACAGTGCTGAAGTTCATGAACTTGGATGATGCTTCAACTACAAACAGGTGTGTCCACTGAAGACTGCTGGAAAAAGTCTCTGAAAGCCAAGGAAGGTGGACCGAGAGCTGGTGTACCTCAGTACTATCTGGTACATTGTTTACACTGTCTAACTCCACAAATCAGGAGAAAGGACAATACACATCAGAAGCTCTCAGGTCTTGCAACAACTAAGGTGGAAATGCTACTGACATGCCCATATCTTATTGTTTTTTAAACAATACACCTGCTTAACACATTGTCTCTAGTGCCTCAGATGACAAAGGATTTGAGATCCAAACAAAGTAGCTACCACAAGTGTTATCAGCATTGATGTATTTTCAGATGCAAGACATTAGGAGATGTCAACAACATTGATTCACTAAGTTTAGCTGATATCTTTCACTTAAGTTACACCAAAACTTTTCAGAAAAAAAATTGAGGTTCCCCAAACAAGTGTGCCATCATGGAATATGACCAAATTTTCTTTACACTAAGCACAAGGGAGTCCCTACAAGAACTTCAGCAAAAGTTTGAATGTCTCTTTTGAAGTCTTTGTTTCTCTAATCAGAGATGGCCCTTGATGAATTCTCAGTCTTCCTAATTTTGTCTTGTTATTTAAGGTGTGTTTTCTTTCAGACTTTTTCCCCCCATTTCCCAATAGTTGAAAGCTGAGCTGATTTATCAAGCACTTTGCTTTTGTCATTCCCAGATGGGTCACATTCCTTCCACACAATGGATGCACCAACATTTCCCACATGCTGTCTTGCTAGCACCATAGTCCTGAAACAAGAAATACAAAGGAAGTCAATAAGGTTTATGCACAGTATACACCATTATACCTATATTTTAACAAAGGCGATTTCCTATCTATTTCAAAATATCAATTATTGCACCAAACTACTCAGTTGTGGGATTAAAAGCATAGAAGGAAACACTGATATTTGTTGGACTGCATTAAGTCTAAGTCTTCCTTTTACATAGAAGTAATAGGAGAAACATGGATAAAAACATGCTTAAAGCATGCTAATTTCTTGATCATCCACGTAGCAGTATACCATTTCCCTCCACCTCTAACACAAGGAGAAATAAAGGTCACCGAAGTCAAGGAACTGGAGAAAAAGCCAAAGTCACACTACAGGAACAACTGTGTATCAAGTTATATTATTTGGTGGAAGAGCAATGTCATTATGAACATGAACAAGTTAGACTTTTTTGTTGCTGGAATTAAAAAGTGCAGGAACTGACACTAAGGGCTGAGAGTGGCATGTTCTAATTAAGCAGTTGAGATGGTATGTATTATTCACATGGCAAACAGGACCTAGACTGGTGAATTTCACAGAAAGGAAAATAGAAATATCATTGCAAAGATAAAAATCACTGGTGTTACAATCACAGCCAGCAAGTCTGCTGACCTGTAATCCAGCTTTTGGCTACAGAGATCTCTTCTGAAGACAGCTTACATTCATTCTAATTTGACTAGTTGGCAGCTATTTCACTCACAGTTAAGGAGGAAGCTTTGCTTATTAGTATCTTCCAATTGGCTATACCTGGTTCTGAATGGCATCAGGAACCCAAAGCAAGACAGTTCCATTTTTTTCAAGATTAGATATTTTTGCAGTTAATGAATTAAATAGAAACAATTTCTATTTCTCTAGAAATAGATTTTCTGAGTCTATTTCAGAAGATTTGAATGAAGTTTTTAAAGTTTTTAACATGTTAATACTAAGAAGCACCAGTTTCAAACCTTTAATTCACACTAGCACCTTACTAAAGCAACTATTTGTGTAGTACTATTCTTCATAGGAGGAAACTCAAGGCAGACTAAATCAACTGACTGTAAACACATGAACATATTCTGCATGTGCAGATGTCAAGCTATACAACAGTTCAAACATGTAGAAGTACTCTCTCCAAGGTAGAAGAAACCACAAGCTAACATCTTTTCAGTTAGAAGTGAATTAAAGAAGCTTAGGAAGATATGCAACGCACAGTTAAGATCTAATGGCATAGGAGGCACTGTAGCATTTAGCCAACCTATTTTATTACAGACTTCTCCAATATCTCCCCCGAACACTTCAACCAAAACCTCTGGAGAGGGAACTTGTTCACTGCTCCTCTCCATGGATTAGTACTCAATTTACTGGTTAAGTCACACTGCATTCAATAATATTGGCACAAATAGCAGATTTCTGTTATCTAATTGTAAACAACATACTTGTCCTTGTTTTAAGATATGTTTATCTGCAGTCCATTTCACAGTAAGTATCCTCCACTGGTATACTCTTTATATTTTTATACTCTTTATATTTTATACATTGAAACAGGTGTTTTCTTTTTTGTGGAAAAAGTTTTTTACAGAGAGGGTGATAAAGTACTGGAATAGTCTGCCTGGGGAGTTGGTGGAGTCACCATCCCTGGACCCTGGACACAACATCCCTGTGTTTAAAAAGGCCGGATGTGGCACTCAGTGCCATGGTTTAATTGAGTTGTTAGGGCTGGGTTGAATTCAATGACCTTGAAGGTCTCTTCCAACCTTGTGATTCTGAAACCATTGTACCTACTATGAAGGTTCCTGCTAAAATTTTGTTGTTTTGCCATGTTCTGTCTGTGCTTCAGCACTTTAAGTGGCCACAATCAATGTAGACCATAGTAGTTATGAATAGAAAAATGCTCAGATCTTTTCCCAGAAGCCTTATGCACAGACAGGGACTACTGAGACACACTGAACACAAATATACATACCTGGTTCCTTCTGTCCACCACCCTTCAAAAGATGGCTTCTTCAATTATTTAATGCTGCAGCTCTATAGCTCAAGATGATTTATTCCCAAGATTCTGGCATGGTCTCTGGAACACAAATGTCTTTGTCTATGCCATAGAAGAAATGTCCTCCTCAGCCAGCCTTCTTCATGCCAACCTCTTACAATCCAGCCATATAGCTCCAAATCCACTCAAGAGTATCTTGCAGTCCATGGATGGAGAATGTATCAACATAATCCTGGTCCATTACAAATTATGATGTTGTCTCCTTTCTCTCCAGGAATGGCATATGTTTCATTCCAATGGTAGTACTTATTCAAGGTTTCCTCATGAAACAGTTTTTCTAAGCAAACTGTATCCAATTAGGCAAAACATTTGCACATCCAATCATATGGCAGAGTATTCCACATTTAAGAGTTCAGCATATTTCAAAGAATTCAGATACCCAAAGACAGGAATAGCACACTGCTTCTGTGATTCTTCAAATACGTTTCACAAACATCCAATAACAAACAGGTAAAAAGTAGTATAGCAAATCCAGGAAAACGAAGCGACAAGGAAATCCCAGAAATCTCATGTTGTATCAGAAGAGCAGAATTTTCTTGTACTATGGGAAATTACTATACAGCATGTGTCATCTACAGCAGGTATCCCATGTGGAGAGTGATTTGTGGATCTTCCTTTTAGAACACGGAGCTCAAATACCGCGGCAAATTTGCAGAATTTTTAAACAACCATGTTGCTGTGGGAGAGCCTTGCAGAGGCATTCTAACACAGGTGAACAGTAACAGCTCTAGTGTAGCCAAAGCCCAAAAGAGCAGCAAGAAAATATGACTGGAAGTGCTTATAAAATACTGTGGCAGTGAATAAAGATAGTGAGACCAAGTAAGATTACTTGGGGTCTGAAAAGGAAGCTGTAACATGAGACAGGAAGACAAGAGAGGCATAAACTAGGGACAGGATCATGATTAAATGGTAGGAGAACAAGAAGACAAAAGTAGCTGCAGCTACAAGAAGAAAAGAACCACGCAAGAAAGTTACAGTCAAGGGAAGTCATTAAAGACAAGAAGATACTGAAAAAGAATTTTATTAAACAGTTAAGGAAATAATGAGTGTAAGAAAAACACTAGAAGGAGAAATAAAATAATACAAACAAAATAACAGGCAACTTAGTGAAGCTGAGGCTTACAGTCGTGGCCAATCAAATCCGCCAGACATCAAGACACAGGGAGTTATCAAGTACTACCTTGAAGCATTTGACAATTAGATCAGAATACTAGACTCTAGTTTTTGAATTGCTTCAAAAATTAACACCACTGGGTATTTTCCCAGAGGTTTTACACATTTAGTATCCACTAAAATATGGATTAAAAGCTCCAGTGCCACAAACAAAACAAGCAGGTGCTTTATAAACTTGCCTCTCTTGTGAGCTCTATCAGTTTAGCTGAACCTTAGCTCTCAGCAAACCCTGATGCTGAAATCCTCACTGTTCTTTCTGAAAAGACTTCGTTAATGCGTGAGCACCCTAGCTCAAAGGATATTTATATTTGGCCGTTCTTTCAGCATCAGCATGCCTTGTTCCTTATCCACAGCTTCCCCTATCCATCTGGTTCTGAACTTAATAAACCAAGACCAGCTGCTTCATAACAGCTTCAATACATATGCAGACAGAATCTCAAAGATCCAACACCTCGCCCCTGATCTAGGACATGACTAGACGATGTTTCCCTCAAGGAAAAGAATGTCTTTGGTACCAACACAATGCAAGAGCCTTGTGAAATATGCAAGACAAGCCGCTGTTCCAGGGATTTACCTTTCTGCAAGCAGGACAAAGTCCATTCTCATCAGTGCGAATACGATGCCAACAGAAACGACAGATTTGGTAGCCACAGGTGCAAGGGAAGAAATTGATGTCATCAATTTCCAGAGGCTCCATGCAAAGAGGGCATTCCACAGGGTCTTCCTTAGCGTCAGGGCTGCGAGACATCTTTATATGTTCGCAGAGCAGCAAAAGTTTATAATAACTTAATAGACCAAGCAGGTCAGCACTTGAAAGTCTGCAAGAGGAAAAAAAGGAGAAAACATTATTAAAACTGTTGACAACTTTTCTTTTGTACCTTTAAATATTTCAGTTTTTCATCACTTTTCCTCTCTCCACACAAGTTACATACCAAAACACAAGTTTCTGCCATATCAGCTTGATAGTTTTTTCCTTCTTATGAGCCTCACAAATAATACAAAAGATGGTGCTGGTGATGCACACTCCCCATCTGGACAGGCAAGCACTTTGGCAATTCACTAGCTAGTTTGGGCTTCAGAATGAAGATTGCAAAGAAATCAGTGTACACCATACATTGCTGTATGCTATGCATGTTATAATTACTGCTTTCTTGAAGTCCTTTACAAATCCAAAGTCAAATCCTTGAATCCAGGACTTAATGGTAAAGATCAATTTATTCCTTTGCTCAGAGACTTGGAACAATGAGATTTGCAGTAACATTTAAGTCATCCATTCATGACTTTAGAGTATGTTACAGAATTAACAAACAAAAACAAGGAAAGCTCAGGACAATTTGTTTCTTGACCAGAATTTTGAAGAAGGCCAATGTTCAAATCATCATTTTCTTAATTTATTTCCTGAATTCAGTCATTTGAGTATACTTCTATTCTCAGTTTAAGGATGCAGCAGAGGAAGTTTACTTTCAGACTCAAAACAAGACACTTGGAGTCACCACTGAGATAATTAAATTGGGTGTTTTCTTCTTTCTTATTTCTTTTAAGTATCACTTTAAATATGGGAAATTGCATCTAATATCAACAAGCTGTCTCCATCTGCTGCATGAGACAGGTATGTAGACGGGGCAGAAGTCAAGGGCAACGTAGAATTGTTAGGTGCACCTTTGGAAAAAAAATAAAAGGAAAAAATTAACAAAACCTAAAAACACGTTGAAAACTACTGAAAAGATGTGACCAGAATTGACAGCTGGATGGTCATACTAGCACTACACCACCTTCTTCAGAAGTAAGTGAACTCTAATTTTTTTTTAAATCCAGAATTCTTTTTTCTATCATGTTTTTCCCAAAACATCAGTAATTGAACTATACTTGAACCACATACACACATTATCTGGAGTCTCCCTCTACTTTCTCAAAAAGTTTTCTGCTTCATTTCTAACCAAAAGCTACTAGATTGTGTACTATCCAGTACTTCTCCAGGCTTTTAGAAGCAAATCCAGAAACCAATTCTCACACCCATCTATTTGAAGAAGAGTGACATTTAATTGTGTCCCTGGAAATTAGATGAATGTATGTTGTGAGATCAAACCCTTGCTCATAGATTTCAGTATGGTCTGATATGATCGCATTGATCTGATACTTTCACTATCCCCCACAAAAGAAAAGCCAAACAACTGGTTGTATTTTGATATTCCTCACCCCATATCATACTTCCTTGCATGAAGTCTATCTTAAAAAGACCAAGAGATTCCAGCTCAAGTTGGGACACATCCCCACCATACAGGACCAGATCTGTTTAGCATCAGTCTGCAATACTTGTCCCTGTTTGCACACCACTTTAAGGACACAAATTCCTCTACAGGCAGTCAGGAAAGAATCCTGAGGAGGAAAAACACAAGCATGCAACAAAGTACCATCCAAATACACAGCAGAAAGCATATAGCTTTATACGGAAATGGATGCATTGTCCCCAGATTAACCTGTAATCACAGGCTCATACCAGAAGCCCAGACTACCTGCAATTCCAACTTGTTTGGTAGGGAGTACATCCACTAAGCATAAAGTATAGTTCTGGCAAACATATACCACTGCTTTTGAGAGAAAAAGGTCCACTGGATGATCACAAAAAAGTACGGATGAGAGAACAACTTTTAGATGCTTCAAGCACAACTTTTCTATTTACTACGCACTAGCAACAACACTATCCTCTTTCTAACCCTCACAATGACTAAAGTTAAACTTCCATGATAATAAAGCAGCTTTCATTTCATTATCTACATTTTCATTCATGCTATAGTCACAATCATTTTGACCATCTCAAAAACAGGTTCTGTAAGTTTACCAGTGTTTTCTAGAAAGAACACTAGCAGAATCTGACCTGAAGGGAAAAAAGGATTACTTTGCTTGGGAGCTTTGTTATTAAGAACATATCCCCACTGGCTGAAGAGTGGGAGGGACTGTTAAAAGGTCCCAAAATATCATTTAAGTGGTTACTATGCAGATAATACACATTTTTACAGTAGCCTGTAAACATTTCCTGTAAACTCTTCACACTTGTATAGCAGTGAAACCATAACAATATGAAAGTGACTTTAAGGCAATGCATGGGATAACAGATTTTTTTCAGTTTGGCTTTGGATTTAACTTTGTCACAGAACTCCCAACAACAGGTCAGTAAGCACCCAGCATATTCCCTTCTACTGCATTCTCATTCCACCACATGCACAGCAGCTCTGAGCCTACTGACACACATTTAAGTAACGCTATACCAGTACAAGTGAAACTGTAGTTAAAAGAGCAGATTTGAAGAAATTTTCACCCCTACAGTAAAATTACTGAACTTACTTAGGAAGTTATTATTTGCAATCTCCACTAAGAAATGTCATCAGTTCACGTGGGGGAAAAAAGCATGACATATTAGCTAGTGCCTCTGGGATATGCAGATGAGCTCTAACAAAACTGCAACATAATTAACATTTATGAGCTGTTTAAGTTAACACTAAGAGCTCAGCAGCTGCTAGCAATAATGTCAATAGCTTGCTTCAGTCAGCAAATGGCCCGTTACTTTGCAACAAGGAGGGAGGAGCAGCTGTGTGCCATGTTTCTTGAAACTGAGGAAATATTTATTTACTTGGCCACAGACCATTGAAGCATCCCATTTAGAGATTCTCCACTGAAGTGTGTCTCCATTACAGAAGGGTTTATATATTGGGATTTGAGTCTGAAATCTGCATTGGAACAGTACTTGTTTTTTTCAAAACTGAAATAACATGTATCAAAAATGTGTTTTGCAGACACATGCACTACCAAGCAGCACAGAGTAACTAGTTAGCTCTAAGGCTATTCCAAACAATTCCAGATTAACAGCATGGGAAAAGTAATGCAGCAATAGCAAAAAACAAAAGGCAGTATTATATGTTGTGCTTAATCCAGAGTATTTGGTCTTTGGGATCAAGTTCAAAGAGATTAAACTAATTGTGTCTCAGGAGAAGAAAAGAAGGAAGATTGTGCACATGTACACACGCTTCACGACCAGCTAGATCTTGTACGTAACACGTCCAAAACTCCAATAACTGAAGTCTAACATGGCTCTGACAGTTCCACATCCTGTTTACAGGACACTGCCAAAATATTCACACAGGGATGGAGCAGAAGTGGACAGTGTCCAGCAGCATGCTTTAGGTGCAGTGATTTTGTTAAAGGTAATACCCAAACTAAAGATGTTGTGTGCTTTATCCCTTCTACTGTACCAACTAGTAAGTTCATTTTCAAACAGGTACAGAATCGAAAAAAAAGAAGAAATTTTTATTAACTTTAAGTGCTTATTTAGCAGATGACAGATATGTCTAATCAGCTTCACCAAATAACTGTTACTCCTGATAAAATCCTCTGGATTTTGCAGTCAAGGAAAAAGTGATCTTACTATATTGATCCCACCTGTACACAACTTAACTTCTAATACACCTAGTGATTTCGGTCCATTTAGGATGCAGATGCTTGTTGCCTTTCCCTTTTGCACCTGAGAAGAACGAGTATAACTTCCAGCAGTTTATCTTCCCTATTTAATTTTAAAAGGGGTCATAAAAAAGGAGGGGGGCAGGGAAAAAAAAACAGCTTTTTATGCCCTCTTTTTCCTCAGCAGCTTAAGACTTGATACACACTCCCCATCTCTCCAAAGCAGACACAAGAATACCTCCATTTGCCAGCAGTTCACTTTAGTAAACACATCCCTTAAAGTTCTCCTCCAGAAGGGGAGGTAGCTCCAGGGAATACAGACCCATTCTTCTTCTCACATAATGGACTGAATCCAGCCTTGCTACTTGCTTTAAGAAAATACGAGTGTCGCGGACAAAAGTTTTCAAAATCTAGTCATGAAAAACCTCAGTAAAGTCTCACATCCCAGAAAGTATTTGGAGACTCAGGGCCTCTTGAAGGAAAAAATCCAGACATGCATTAGCTAATGTTTCACTTAAAGTTCAAACATACCTGACACTTGAAGTGAAACAGGTCGGAGTCTATGCACTGAACCTTTAGTAAGGACTCATTAAACTTATGCAAACAGAAACCCATGCTTTTTTTCATGGCCTTGTATCTCTTGAAATTCATCAGCCATGAGAAGTCCCAAAACCCCAGTGTATGCAGATACTTGCCCACATAATGCCACTGGGAAGGCAGCTCCACCTGCTAAGACCCCTGCTCCCACTCTGCTCAAGGATCATTTCCCTTTCTACACTTCACCTCTGTGGTGATCCACACACAAGCTGGAGGGAGAAAATGAAGCAGACTACATACAGCAGCTATAATGGGTTATTCCTTTGTGAATCAGGGGAGAATCAGCAGCTCTGTCAGCACAGCACTCTCTTTCTGGCCAGCATGGGGGCAACAGTGGCTGAAGCACGTTTAAGACTACCTGCTCCTGCTAGTGATTGCTGGAAGGAAAACACCACCCATCTTCTTCAGACTGCAAGTAAGAAAGGCTATCACTTCATTGCATTGCAGTGACCACTGGAAGCTTTACAATACAACCTTTCATAGGCACACTAGAAAGAAAAGCCCATTTTTACTGATTTAAGCACACAGAACTGAGGGAGATTCAGTGAGTTACCTGATAACCTATATGGCAGAAAGTTCACGTATGCACATACGAAATCCTTGTAACAGACACAAAAACAAAAGATGTTTTCATGAAATTGTCCACACAATTCAGAAGAAATCTATGAAATTTCCACAGAATTCTCTATCTCTTTGACATGCTACCCTGTATTTGCCTGTCATTTTTTTGAGCCCTACTGAAGAAGGGGGGTCCTTTCTCCCACCAGCCTTTCATTCACATCAAAATACAGTGATTGCACCTGGTTAGCAACAATGACATGAGACAGACAAAATTTTCACAAGTACTGAAAAAGGGCTATGCTTTTCTGACTTTTATGGCTCTGTTACTGACTGTGAACAAAGACAGTTCAATAGCAAGCAAGCAGGTTCCTGAATTTATCCAAGTTAATTTTCATTTGAGACCAATGAAAAGTTCACTTCCTACTTCTATTCCTTGACAGTGCTGAATATTTAAAGCAAAAGGTACTACTGATTGTAAAATCATGCCCAGTAATTACAAAGTCCATTCTCCCCCAGTCGTCTTTCTGGGATGTTTATTACTCTGTTTGTAATCTGAAGCTACATTTTGATCACAGTACAAACAACATCTAAGAAAAGTTAAGACCTTGACCAAGCTCCTAATGTTTGGAAAGTATGACCAGGAACGAGGCAGTCATCTCAGTATTTCTAAAAACACTGTTATGCTGGTTAGGATTATCCCCAAGTTATTTAGCTCAGAGGTCAAAACCGAAGCCTCTAGACATTCCTCTGCTTTGTGTCTCCCTACAGGTGCCTAGGGAGCTCATTCTTAGGGTCTCAGACTTTAAATTCTGCCAGCATAAGCAGTTGTACCATCACCTAAACAAAAAGACCAAAACATAGCTATCTTTGCATGGTCATATTTAACTAAATCAATCCTCAATCTCCTTCATCTCACAGCCATACAGAGGCTTGCTCGAGTATTGTGA
The DNA here is from genome assembly GCF_001522545.3 of Parus major. Lineage (NCBI taxonomy): Eukaryota > Metazoa > Chordata > Aves > Passeriformes > Paridae > Parus > Parus major. Next base: position 45,385,166 of record NC_031773.1, on the reverse strand, counting down.
AAAGACAGAAAAAAGCATCTAGAGGTAGCAACTGCTCAAGTAGCATATTCAGCAGAAGTGCAATATTCAGCTAAAGAAATCACCTGAGAAGTTTCTACTTAATGCCTTCAAGGCAGCTAATAACAAATAGTCAGACGACACCTGCTAAATGAAAAGGGAACTAATCATTCTTTATAAACCCAATGTGAACACGAATTATTTCAAGACAGTTATATGGCAAAGAAAAAGAAGTAATAGACCACAAAAAGATACTTTTCTCTCATTTAAACTAAGCCAAGCATCAGTCATTACTGTCTTGTTGCTACAGCACCCAGAAAACTGCATAAAGGGCTATATACTATCAGTGACGCATGAATGCCAAGACAGTATTACTCAGATAACTGATTTTCTTACAAGTCATCAACAGAATCAGGACATATTTTATTGAGAAAGAAAAAGGCCAAATAATACTGTGACAAATTCATCCACAAGCTCATAAAGGTCTGGACATAATTATACAGGACAACACTATCTCAGCATGTAGGTCATCTCAGTGAAATTAAAAGCATAATATTGCTCTCTAATTGTAAAAATTAATTTCCCACATTCATTCACATTCAGTTCTAGGATTCCCTTTTCTCCACTTTCTGCATGCCCCCATTTCTTTTTTGTACTTACAGCACCACTATATATAGATACGATATGTCTAAAGCAGTCGGATAATGAATTAGAAACGGGCCATAAAATTATTAGTTTATATATTTTAAGTCTCCATAATGCACAGAGACCATGTAATATTGGCATACATATTCCAGCATGATTATTTCCTCCTGACAATGCAGATACTCAAGCAAAATGTGAAGCAAAATAGCTATACCTGTACACATTTGTATACAGCAAATCATATATCACAAATTGTTGTCAATATTGCAGAGATCATACATGTAATACTAAAAAATAATCTGTCAGCTCCTGTTAAATATGAAATATATTCCATCTAAGCTATTCTGAATTCCCTAAACCGCTAATTACTGGGAAAAAGGATACTACTCTATTCCTTGCACCTTTTCTTCAGAGCATCTGCTACCAGTCACTGTCAGAAACATGATCTAGATAGACTGACTTGCCAATCATGCAGCAACCACAGGTGGCTATTAAACAGGCTGCTTGGGGAATGGAGTGTCTTTATGGTGCTCACACTGCACTCCATCTAGCATGAAACGCTTGCACTCGGGGTATTGACACACCAGTGTACCACAGTTCAATTTCTCCACAATGCTGTGTTCTATCTGGTCCCTACTATGGTGCTACATTCTCTTACACATGATCTACAGATCAATTTACAACTTAAACTCCAAAATTCACAAAATTCAAAAAACTCAACATGCCACCCCAAGTCACCACACCACCAATACCCTTCCCCTCTGCACTGCCATTCAGGATATTCTTCCATATCATGACACAGCTCAGCTCTCTGCTTGTCTCCTAGGCAGTCCTCTCACCATCTCCCATTTTCAACTGATCTCCTGGCACCATTCAGGCTATTCACATTTCTGTAGGATGCCTTCACCCAAAAAAATGAAAAAACCAGCATTTGTTCCAGGCTTCCAGGTATCAGAGTTTTTATCAGTCCATCTCATTCTTCACAGAAGAGGTGAGAACATGCCATTCTATAATAAGTTTCTTGTGTTAGTTTGTATTAGATTGCATACTTAATAATAATGGCAAATATTCTCAGATCCAATTAGAAAGAACAGCTCAGGTCTGAAGAACTCCACATCCTTTACAGAGCAATGACCCAGAAATTCTTACACACACAGGAAAAATCAGCCCACTTGAGGCTGTAAGACTATTTGAATATAACCATTTGCATAACCCTGCCTGCAGCCATCACCTTCTGGATAATTTTCCAGAAGGATTTACTTTTGACCTGTTGCTCCAGCTGCATTAGTTCACACAGACTTAATATTCCAGCTGGTCTGATCTGAAAGTCATGCCATCACTGAAGAACAATCTGGCACAGAACACCATCAATATAGTATGCTCAGAATGAAGCATATGATTTTTTTTTTAACTTGTATTCAAGAACAGCTCAGCTTTTATATTATAAAAACTCCTGATTTGCATTTTCACAGTGCAGCATGAGGAAGAGCACTGTAACATCTTCAGATGTCCTAGCCTGTCTATCCAGCTATACTCTCTAAAACTACAGCAGTTATACTGTCCAGTACAAAAAACCTGTAAGCAGTTTTCTTATTAATTCCTGGGTATTTGTTATCCAAATGAAGGAAAAAGAATATGCAGTAAAACCTCCTGCAAACAAATCTCCAGAAATTTAAGTACCTATTAGATAACTGCCTTCCTCCATACCAGAAGAATTATCTCTTATTTTCCCCTGAAGACACAGGTACAGAAACATTACCACACAAAATGTAACTAAAGAAACTAACTTGCCACCACAGCAAAAGCACACTATACATGAAATTTTTCTCGGGATTTTTTACAAAAATGCTAAGATCTTTACTTGTTAACAGACAGCACTTTTACTCTTGGGGGAGTAGTATCCAGTAGCTAACACACACACTTCTGAAATTATCTTGGGAATAATACTTGGCAAGTTAGAGCTGCTAGGGGCAGGTGGGGAAGAAGCACAAAAAAGGGGGATAGAAGCTTATCACACTGCAGAGATGCATACTCTTATTTGTAGCATCATGAATTATAAAGACACACATACATTCCTTTAGCCACCAAGAATTACCAAAATGGCTTATAGAATATTAGCGATAAAACCCAAATCAGCATGATCACAGCTTATGGCTTCTTCTCTCAACCTAAGCGTATCAGGAACCTTCCAAATTCTTTCAACTCGCCTTATGAAGTGCCCAGTTGTCACAGCAATATTAAGTGATAACAAACCAGGGAAGTATAGCAGCCACATACTAGTATCAAAAATCCCTCACACAAGACACATGGCAAGTAGTAAATTTTCTGTTTATGCCTAAATGGGAGGATTGACCACCCCACATGCCTTGCCTCTAGTCAAGAGCCCCCTTGAACATTGTGTTTTCACAGACTGTTTGAGATGCTTTTCTTGAATAGAGTCTAAATCAATGTATGAGATAACCTTTTTTCCTTGTTACTGAGACATGAATAAAACTAAGAATTATTCACTCTGAAGCTTAATAACACAGCTGAATACACATCAGACCTAGGGTATGGGAGATCCAGCTGGGGTTAGTAACTACTCCTCAATTCCCTTCCATAGCATCCTTGGAATTAGGAAAGCAAAATAAGACACCACAAAATCCGAGACAGAAGAAATTTTAAGTAATTCCCAAAGTTTTTTATGTATGTGTTGAAAATTTATTTAGAACAACCTTCAAAAAACAGGTAACAGAAGACTTAATATTTATTTGTTTCCTCTCCACTTTCTCAATTAAAATGTTTTTATTAGCCTTCAACTCATGCCGTTGTCCAATATTTTCAAATAACTTGACCTTTACAGAGCAACAGAGTTATTATGCAACTTTCAAGTCATTTTACACAGCAAACATGAACATAGCATCAGCCTAATTACTGATTTCTGAGCAACAACAGTATTAGATCTCTTGTGCTTTTCCATAATCCATGAAAGCAAAAAGACTTTTTAGTTGGGTTGGAAGGGGAGAAAAGCACCAAAACAAGTTTAAGACAGGGAAGGAAAGCCTTATACAGCTCATGTATAGGTTCTGGATGAGCAGTGATTCCAGCTTGAGTGCTTCTGCTAATCAAGTAATAATGCAAAGCATTGAGCTCAGAAGAATAAAAACTCTTTGTCAAAGTCCATGCACTTCTCAGTGCACAAACTCCATCTGGAAACTCACTGGCAGCTAATGCCAGAATTTAGAAGACTGGCATAAAGTATGCTATGTGACACATTGATTGACAAGTCAACAGCCACACAGAGTACTACACTGGAGATGCTGTCTTATACTAGTATGAAGCACAAACTACTACTGCATCACTTCCCTGGTCACAAACTGTGAAGCACCTATGTCAATGCCTCCCCTAGCAGTTTGTATTTTATGTCTGATATTAACTCGGGGAAAAAAAGAATCATTTCACTCTGAAATTATGTGGATGCTTACAAACCATCCAAATCAACACTGATTCTCCAGACTATAGCTTTATTCCTCACAATAAATCCTGTGTCCTACTGAATGCCATGAAGCAATGGAGCCTTCACAAGTCTTTTCAAGTATGAACTGTGATAATCAGAATAGTTTGAGTAACACAGATACAGTATCAGCTTTAACTGAAGACGACCACAAGAGATTAAGTAGTGAGAATGATCAACCCCCCCACCCAGTAATAACCATACAAGCCATGCTGGAAAAGGTCAAGATGAAGTAGAGACAGTAAAATTATTTACTTAAAGACTATTAAACACTTGATACTTCTGGACCTAGCAGACACGGTGTAGGAGCAATAGACAGTTGCTGTCACTCCTCTACATAGGACAGAACGCGAGGACAATTGTTGGAGCAGTAACAGCTTCTGACAGACTACCAGATTTTTTGCACTATACCATTTAAAGTATTTCCAAGTCCAAACCAAGTATTTTGCCTTTTAGTGACTCTGATTATATATGGTCAGACCAAGATGAAGAGTTTGGGTTTTTTTTTAAAACAGGTAACTCAGCAGTAATTTCTCTTCATTTAACTCACAGTTTTTGAATATGCTGTGGAATAGTTTGTGAATATGTTTTGAATAAGCTCACTTAGAAAAGAAAGAAAGAGAAGGAGAAAGAAAAGAAAAGAAAAAAAAATCAAACAGATCTCCTGACTGTGTTCCTGATTCAGCACACAAAGAACAATGCCAGAATTTTCTCTTTAGGAGCATCAAACCAAAGTTAATGAAGTTGCACTTTGAATTTTCAAGAAAAATACACTGTTTGGGAAAAAGAGAATGACAATCAGCAATCAGTTACAGAATGCTGACATGTGAATTGACATTCCCAATCACTAAATATTACAGAGATCTTGAATCTACTAACCCATAGTCTAGAACTGTGATTTCATGCCTCCATTGATAATTATAGAAGCTCCAATGTGTTAGTACACATGGCCTGAAAAGTTGGCAGAAGTTTCTCCCTCCATACGTGCACATTCATTCTTTATCCAGTACTTTCCAATACAGTTTCTACTTCCTACAAATAAGGAGCAAAAATTTATAAAATCAAACAATTAATGCTTGATCTATTTTGAAACAAATTTCAATGAGGTAAAGAATACATCTCTTCACAAACTTTTTATGCAAAAGAGCTATAAATTCTAGTTAATATTTATTTTAAGAGCCATTTTACTTAAGAGTTTCACTGTGTTTGTCTCTACAAGTTTGTCACTTATTTCCAGGTTTACTTTTACGAAGTCCTGTCAGTGACATATGTTGATCAGGCAACTGGGGAGGAGCCTAGTTCTTAACTGCTGAGCCTGTACTTCACAGAGAAAACATAGGGAAAGCATAAAGATTTTCATATTTAACTTACATAGAAAAAGCTCTCCCACCATAATTTCATTAAAAGTCCTGAAGATGGTTACCAGGAGTTAGTCAGGTGACAGATACATACTCCATGAAATTTCACAGCTCTTTGTAGAAGTACATAAGGAGATTATGTTGGATTTTATGAATTACATTTCTGATCAACAAAACCTACAAGAAGCTAATTTAATATTACAAACTGCTGAATCAGCGACGTAACCACACTCGCACTACGTGCGCAGAATTGCGGCTGCATTGCTCTTATTTTCACACTACAGGTACTACTACTACCTGACATTACCAGAATTCACTGTTGTATCATAGTGCTTTCATTTACAAGACTTTAAAAGACACCATAGCCAAATCTACAGCAAAAAGCATTTCTGTGTCCAGCAATACCAGATACTATTCTGGATAAACATTTACCCATAGCACTGAGATACTCTCCATAAGTATGCTTTTCTCGTCACTAGGAACTAAGAAAAATTTGAGGAAGATATTAGTTAAATCAAGATTCCTTTGATCTATTTGTAAAGTGGAAGGACAGATGTTTCTGTAGTATTACTTGAACATCATTACACAAAAAAAACAACACACTTATAACCCAGCCCCAAAACTTTGGCATTCACAGAAGAGACTAACTGATCTACTGCTAGCATCACTTGGAACAAGCTGCTTGTGACCATAGTATTCTTTACCTGTTATTATAAATAAAACTTTTTTCTTGGCACAGCATGATCTCAAATAACCAGATTCAAGCACCTCCTAATATATTGCAACTTCATACATAATCTGTACAGATTTGAAATCTTAAACATTTGAAGAAAAAAGGACCAACCTGTGTACAGTCAGTAAATTACATGTCCTCATACTGCCTAATTAAGAAGAACTCTCCTCTCATGTTTTTCATGCTGGTACTGTTAATTCTTCTTAGCATTTGGCTTTCAACAGCCAAGAAGGCAGTTTTAACCTAAAGAGCAACAGAAGTAAATTCTGGATAGGAGCAGCATCAAAACACACAGAGCTCACAGTCATGAAGAACTACAGGTACAGCTACATGTAAAATGTGCAGGGACAAAAAAAAAAAAATAGAGAGGCTATATGCACAGTTTGAGCAGTGTCCATGAGGGTCCATATTTATCACCTGGCAGCAGCCTATGATCAACACCTTCTGATGATCTTTCTCCACCTAGAGGGAATCTTGACGATCTTCAAGCATTTTCTGCTTGAATGCTCTTAGCTGGACAATATAATCAAGAGTTCAAATCCATGCATTTTTACTTTGCCTTGGATAAAATTTCTGGGAAGAAAATTAGTTAATCATTTATTTGTTCAGATTAAGAGTTTGAGCCCACTTCTGCCAACCATTTGCGGCCAAACTTTACATTAATGCTGTATTTATGATAAGGTAAGTCAGAGTCAAGTCACATGAGCCTGTATCCCAGTGTTCCTTCCAGTTAGCTGCTAAAGTAAGCTTGTTGTCATTTTATTCTGCCTTCATAGGTATAAAACAGAGGAAAAGAAGGCTAGCATGGATCAAAATAACCTATCATTAGGATCGAAGGCATGAGGATCTACAATGGATCAAAAAGCCAGAGTTCTTCCGTAATGAGGAGGATGGCAGGAGTACAGGGAACATCCTGCAACCAGTGTCAGTGAGCATTAACAAATTATCACATGTAGCCTGGGCAGGTTCAGAGAAACCCCAAGTCCCCTCAACAAGGGCAAGCACCCCAGAGAGGTCAGTACCACAACCAAGCTGCTCTTCACTTTTTCTGGTGATCAAACATACAATGTCAACAAACAGGAATGAGAGACAAAGTCCCTAGGTAGACATTCATACAACCAGCACGCAAGCATCTACTCATCTTTACAAAACTGGCACTATCAAAGGAACTTGAGAAAAGCCTAAATCACTTCTTGGGGAAAAAAACAACTCCAAACCAATCACAGCCCAGAGTCATGGTTCTAAGAATTAATTCAGTGTGTTCGAAAACTTTTGATTTACATGATAATCACACCAACAAGTATCAAAGAATTGCAACAAAGGAGGTCAATATATGAGCATTTTGTTTTAAGAGGCTATTGTTAGCCTTTTAAGAGTAGTTAATCAAGGTGAGGTCTTTTCCTTGCCCCTCCACAAAGCACCTATACTGTGAAATAGTAACATTAAACCTTGAAAGTCTAGCATGTTAACCCAAGCTGCAAGCTTCTTAGCACCATTTGTTTTACAGAAGAATCACTCATTTCTAAACAAGGTCCATATAAGTGCTCAACCATTGCACTAGACATAAAGGAGACATCATACATTACATGTACAGAACCTCTCTTGCAGAAGGGGAATTCAGGGGGCTGGTGCTAACAAAGCTGAGATGATTGTAGTAACACCACCTTCACAAGAAAACACCCAGATTCTTCTCAACATAGGACTACACAAGATTTCAAGAGCTAAGGAGAACTCATAAGAACATAGTATTATCTATGGATTAGGTTGCTATTGAAACAATCAATGTTTGAAACTCTAACAGAAAACTCATACCATTGTTAAGTGTCACATCCCTTATATTCAGGACCAGCTTTCAGAATATATCGGCAAGTATGCTGCACTCTTGGAAAATCTAGAACTTCTTCCTTAATTGTATTAGAGACTAATGAAAATAGACTTAGGCAGCTGAATGTTTAGACCTCAGTAAAATCTGAAAGCACTTGTAAAATGTTTCTTACATTTTACAAGAACAAGTTGAATGAGTTTGCTTTGTAGCCTTCCACAGCAGCTGAGATCCCTGCCTTTATGAAAGGTAGTTTACCACACTACGGCTTCACACCCCCCAACCTAGTATGGTTAAAAGACTGTGGAAGCATCAAAAAGAGCAAGTGGGGAAAAAAAGTTAGTATGCCATCATGACTTCCCAGAAAGTTGTAGCTTCCCTGAAAATCCTTAGCTTGATTACTAATGCCCCAGAAATACTAGTAGAAAGTTGTCTTGCATCAGTAACCATGCAAACATTTTTTGTTTGGGGGCAGAGATGTGAGTGTCAGGAAGACAGTTTTTTGGACTCTATGCCTATATTGGCTACACATTATTCTCAGGGACAACTAAAAAGCTCTGTTTATTGTGGTCTATTACAATGCCAGACTCTGCATGGCCAGCACTGTGATAATCACCGTAAGTTCTCACGGCTGAACACTGCCAAAGGCTACACAGGTCTCTCTAGATAAAATGTCAGGAACAGAGATTCTAGGGAAGTCTCAAGGCAGTAGGTCTAGAATATTAAATGCAGAGAGAATATTTTTGATTCTTGATCAGTACTGCAATCCATCATAAGTCTTTCAGCAGAACAATCCTTTTTCTTTCAAGACAGTGGTCATGAAAGAGGCCTCTACAGGCTCAGGAATGCTTTCTTAGTGTTTCCTTTAGAGAAGTTAAACCCATGCAAAAGTGTATCAAAGCAGGCCACCAAGAAATAGTTATAAGCTGCAAGGACTTCTTCAAAAAACAAAGAGCACCTAGTATTTTATTCAGAACATAATTAGTACCAAACAGCAATTTGAAAAGAGCAACAGATTCCAAACCAGCCTAACACTACAAGTAGCCATGTAATCAATCTATCACACACATCAATTTAGGATCGGTAATTCCGAATCAGAAGTGAATCAGAATCAAGAGGTGTCTGCACCCTTACGTCTCCTTACTCTTCCAGCAAACTGGGCCAAGTACACCAGCTACTCAGGACAGATTTGTTCAGTGTGTCCAGACTAGCATACAAGACCCCTGGGAACAGAATCCAGTGAGCAGCAAAACAGCGATCTCTTCCCCTGCTATGACCACATGTTTGAGATGTGCTGTTAATGACTCTTGTGCTTTGGTTTTCAGTGCTCAACAATTTCTGACTACTCTTCTGACAATGTCAGTCTCTTTTCATTAAGACATTCCATTTACAAAGATTTGTGATATTTGAGTCTTGGACATCACTACAGCATTACACATAGCCTAAAAATTGATTCTCTATAAAAAAAAAACTGATGCTCTGAGTTTGGAGGAAAATAATTTCCAAATCTTTTTAAAAGGGATAATGGCTAACCTATACAGCTGTTATAAACAGCCATAAACCCCTGCTAATCAAGGTATTTGAAAAATTAATATTCAATAAACCTAAATCAGCCCAGTTGTATTCTGTAATAAAAATAACCCACTCACTCTGTTTTACTGTTCAGAATTTCTAGGGTCTTGGCATCAGGAGGCCAAATAATAATGAACCAGAATGAAGTACAAATGTGTGCTTTTTTACATTTATGCTTACTAAGGGTACTTACTACAGGACAGACGCCACCGTCTGTATCTGACATGCAATATACTTTAGGAAAAGTTAAGCACAGAGTGTAATTTGATAATTAAAAGTCTTTCAAAATTAGTCTTAAAGACACAGATACTCTATCTGAAAAGTATGTGCAGAAGTAAGAAAATAAAACAAAGCGTCATATTGTACTGCTACTTTTGTGTGGGTTAGTGTCTGTGATTCCAAATATATAATAGAAACTTCACAGTGTGGCTTAGTCTTCATCTGCAAGGTGCTGAATAATAACTAAGTGCTTTAAAGAGCAACCCAAAACCTATATTACTGTTCATACATCTGAGTGGAGCGTTTGCTGCTGTCCCTAACAGCAATGTCCACTTTCAAAATGAAAGCACTAGATTTACTCCCCGAGTTACACAAATATATTTCTCAACATTTTTTTCTGAGGACTTGAGAGAGACAGCAGCAGAGTATCATATTATTCAGGGATATGGCACCCAGGTTATCTGCTTCCTGACAAGGAATAGTTTACGCATTCCAGGTTCTTTTAATACCCATCTGCATAAGGGCCAGATCCATACAATAATGAAGAGAGGATAAAGTAATCTGTACAGACCGTAAGACCACATACAGTATCTTTTGCTCCTCTGACTTCATAAAGTTACAGATTTTTATCTGATTTTTTATCTGATTTTTAAGTTTCTGGCCACTTGTCTTTGGAAGAGGTTAGTGCTTTATCCTTACCTACTGTAATAGAAAAGGCTCATGACCAGTATTGTGCATACAGATCGGTAAATGAGATGATATTGAGAGTTCACATTGATAATGCACGTGGAAAGATGCTGGTATCTCAGACTGTCTATAAAGCATTACTGTGGCTGTAGACAGCTGACAATAAATAAGTCAGGCTGAATAAAGGCACCTTCGGTTTTGTGGTGTTCTCCTGCCATTTTATTTCCATTCTGTTTATTAATATCTGGTTATGTATGCAGGTTTCAACTACATCACTATTCCCAAATTTATACTAGAATGTCAGATAAATTCCCACCTCTTATATAAACAGCAAACCTTTGGAGAAGGATAAAGTATTCTTGCTACTGCTGGAACGTCAGCAACTCAATTCCCTGACCTTGTGGAAGGAAACGCTCGTTGGGTGGAGTAGGTAGTGCAGAGAAGAAATCCAGTTATAGAGTAATAGAAAAATAACATCCTCTCCCAGGCGGAGGAAAGCATGCTGACATCAGTCAATGGCAAGGACATGCTTCCCACTGCCCCATTCCTTAGGGTAACAGATTACAACAGCTGCCAGGTTAGCTGCTTTCTCTGTAAGGCAAGAGCTCCAAACCAACCACACACTATTTACACTATTTCTCCTCCACAAGGAATCTCAAGGTAAAGAACTACGTTCCCAGTAACTATCTTCCAATAAAAACTCCAATTTAGTTTTTGAACTTTCATATGAAAATAATTTCTATGAAAGACTAAAAATTGTTATGAACACTTTTAAAAGGGCATTAATAGTCACAGGGGTTTTTAAGTCCTTGAAAAACATGGCTATGCATAAGACTAAGAATGTTAGAACACACAGAATATTCCCTCTAGATTAAATTCACAGATGGCATATAAAATAGCACATCACTATGCAGAATAAAGGTTTTCGACATTAAGTCACAAGTCACTTTACTACACCTGAACACAGAGGTACCAAAGACAAAGCATGTGCCCACAGCACATGTCTTTTTCCTTCAGCAGGACAGGGATCAAGCACAGCCACAAGAGATGAATGTGAACATGAAGGGAAAGACAACTTGTCTCCTAGCACAGCACACCTCTGCAGAGTCCTGAGACTGCCAAAGATGAAGAAGCCACATCGTTGTGCCTTGCATACACTCCTACATTCATCCCACTCTAAAAAAGCCACAGGGTTTGTAGGTTGAGATTGCATCTTTTATTAAACCAACACATACAATGAACTAGCATGTTGATCTAACACAATGTACTATCTCTGCATCCAACAAGACACTACTTCTGCAGCCCTCATCTTGGACAGGGGAACAGGATGACAAAGTTGGACGCTTTAAAAATTCAGTAATTACTGACTGATATATTAAAGGTCCTATTTATAACTTATATTCAGCACTTGATACAAAGCTACTGTCCCAAATTTTTATCACCATTAAAGATAAATTTATCTTAAGAGTCTGCATAAGAATTAAAATTAATAGCAATTTACCTTGTTACTGTCAGTGAACAGCAAAAGGAGAAACACTGTTATTTGGAAAGTAAATGGATTAAAATCAACTACATCATGACATCATGACAGAGAAAACAAATAGCCACACGTAGGGGGTGGGAGGGGTAAAAGGAATCCTTAGGATGCTCTTGGAAAATACACATTGTAAGTTATCCACTATAGCAACATCTTTACAGATGAGGTAAAAGGACAAAACTAGAGCCTTCAGCATATTTTAACTGAGCAGTAAAATAAGCATCTTGCATCAGTTTAAATGGGACCAAAAAATCCCTGTAATATCTATTATACATTAGACAGTCATTAGACAGTGTCTCTAATAGGCAGAATTATCATTGTGAACATCTCAAGTACATCTGCTTTCTATTCAAATGTGTTTACACATCTCGCATTTGCTCTTTTCTCACAGATCAACACAAATTTGGGGTATAGGTGACAAAATTCATTACATACATACATATGTAAATAATGCCAAGTATTTTACACAGAACTGCAGTGGCATACTCTTAGAATTCCTTATTACCATGCACAGAAAAAAACCTTAACTTGGAACAGCTTAAACTGAAAAGTTCACTTTACTGCTCTCCACAAAACACAAGATCTGCTTCTCAACTTTCATCAACCTTTAAAAGCCATTTCTTCCTTCAGAATCATTTTCTTATACTAATTATCTATAACAGGACTATGATGCAGAATTGAACATATATAAGTACCCTTCCTCACTACCTTTCAAAAAAGCTTACACTTGTTACAAATGTTACATTTCCATTTTTAGACAAAGACAATTATTACAGATGTAATCCACAGATGAATTATATAGTAGGGAAATAAACAACCTGCAACAGAAAACACCTTTTTATGTTCAACAGTTTCAAGAAAAAAAGAAACGAAGAATAGTACTAGAAACACAAAAAGCTCACTCAAACACTTCCTTTACAGCATTCTATACAAACTCATGTATTTATTATCGATCCCTAATTAGTTTTACTTTGCAAGTGCCATTAAACACCTACAAGTCTTAAGAGTCAAAGAGTGATAATTACGGTCCAGTGCTTTGTTTTTAAAGAAAATACAAGTCCTAATGCACTGAAAAATTACATATCCTTCAGATTTCATCTAAGGGCAATACTGACATAATAATGGGTTAGTTTAAAAACACTTTTCTAATTACTCAAACAAAATTCCCAAACCTGAAAAAGAATACCTGAAAAATCTGGCATAACTAGTGTAAAGGACATTACCTATTGGTATAATGCAAAGATGATAATTGCTAAGAACAGATTTTCCTTCATTCTCCCAAGAGACTCTGCAGAAGATATGAAACACCATTACGATGTTCAACACCTAATTTTATCTTTCATTAGGGGCCCTATTCATAGTCCAGATCATCACACTGAAGCTACCTAAAGGTCTTAGACTGAATTCTGCCATAAGATAAATCATAGTGTACTTGCAGTTACAAATTGGAGAAATTACTCTGGATTATCAAAATTGTGCTTTTTAGCCAACAGAAGTAACGTGTGTTTCTCCTGCTTTCTACACAGACACAACTCCAGAAACAAACATTTAACCAAATACAGCACTGTTGCTACTCCTGGGGCTTTGGACGAAGTACCTAACCTGAAGGACAAACAAGAAAAACCTTACAAGGGAGACTGGAATAAAAACACCCACAACCACCCCACACACACAATCCAGCCCAACTTCAATATTAAATCACTTTTATACCAACAGACTCTTAGCCTGACTACAGCTGAGGAAGGGAAATGTCTGCAAAACTGCAGTACCATGGACAGTGTACAGAAAAGTTGATAGAATCATAGAATAAGCCGAGTTGGAAGGGACCCACCAGGATCACGGAGTCCAACTCCTGACCCACTGCAGGACACCTCAAGAGTCACACTATGTTCCTGAGAACATTGTCCAAATGCTTCTTGAATGTGTCACCTACAACTGTACACTCCAAAAATTCTATCCCTTCCATTTAAAAAAATGCCACCCTCACTCACCCAACCCCTTCTCATCCCCCCACACCTCTTCTGCCCTGCCTACCCCTCCTAAAGAGCCTGCAACCATCCGACAGGGTACTTCAATCACAAGACTCCTCCCACCTGGTTTCACTTACACCAATATCAAATTTCTGGGACTGGGCCAAAGTGTGGAGCTAGTCTTGCTTGTTCCTCATGATACCTGCATTGGTGTAGAAACATTTCAGGTGTGGTACTTTGTAGCCAAACAACTCCTGAAGCAATTAGAGGGATCCCATTAGCACTCATTTTCTCAAGTTTTAAGCACATCATCCCATTGCTCATCACTGGCAATCCTGGTATTTTCCCATTCCCTTTTGATCATTTTATCAATTGAGATTTTAACCAACCACATGGAACTTTAGGAAGATAGACATCCTGTGTCAGTGCAAGAGATTAAAAGATTCTGCATTACATCCATGAGATTCAGTATTTACATCAAAGAGTAACTTTAACTTTAAATAAACCTAAATAAGCATTTCCACTGAAGCCACAATATTCGCTTTAAGCCTATTAACACAGAATCAGAGAATGGCCTGGATTGGAAGGGACCTTAAAGATCATCTCATTCCAACATCCCTGCCAAGAGCAGCGACACCTTTCACAACAGACCAGGTTGCTCAGAGTTCCATCCCTCCTGTCCTTAAGTACTTCTAGCGATGGGGCATCCACAGCTTCCCTGGGCAACCTGTGCCAATGCCTTACCACCCTCACAGTAAAGAATTTTTTCTAGTATCTAAGCTAAACCCACTCTTAGTCTGTCGCTACATGATGCTGTAAAACGCCCCTCTCCATCTGTTTTCTAGGCTCCCTTCAGGTACCGTAAGGCTGCAACCAGGTCACCCCAAAGCCTTCTCTTTACTGGGCTGAATAATCCCAATTCTTTCAGCCTGTACTCACTCAAAGAAGAGGTGCTTCATCCCTCTTAACCTCTTGGTGGCCTCCTCTGGACATGCTCTTACAGGTCTGTGTCCTTCCTGTGCTGGGGACCCCAGAGCTGGATGCAGCACTGCAGGTGGGGTCCCACCAGAGCAGAGGGGTAGAATCCCCTCCCTCACCCTGCTGCCCATACTCCTTTGGATACAGCCCAGGATACAATTGGCTTTCTGGGCTGAGTGCACATTGCTGGGTCATGTCCAGCTCCTCATCCACCAGAACCCCCAAGTCCTTCTCAGTGGGGCTGCTCTCCATCTGTGCATCCTCAGTCTGTGTTGATATCAGGGATTGCCCTGACCCAGGTGCAGCACCTTGCACTGGTCTTGTTAAACCTCGTGTAAGTTTATAGGCTCATCATTGATTTTTAGTTTCAAGCTCTAACATGGACAATTTTATATTCATGAAGTTGAGGATGATTTCAGTTTTTGGTACAGATTGACAGAATAATTCCAGTTGGAAAGGATCTCTAGGGCTCCCTATTCAACCTCCTTCTCAAATCAAAATCGGCAACTTAAGTCTGTATTACAGTGTGCTGTATCAAGTTGGGCATCAAAACATTCAAAGCTGGACACTGCAGAACCTCTTTCACCTGTCCCAATAATTGTCCCACTCCATATGGAAACATGTTCATCTTAGATGAAGTTATTTTCATTCTTGCCTGCTGTCTCTTGCCTGACTTGACACACTGCAAGCTTGGCTCAGTATTCTCAACAGCACGCCCATAGGTACTCCAACCATTAGTTCCTCCTTTCCCAAAGTCTTTTCTGCAGCCAGAGGATGCACTTCCCTAACAGCAGACAGAATTTTAGCAAACTGTTACTTCTTACACACATCTGCTAGATTTAAAGTCTTCCAACACAATACAAAGTTTTGATTCAAAGCAGCTGTTATCTTTATTCCTGCACTTCCCCAGATACAACTGTAGGAACTAAGACCTCATACTAAAATATGCTCTAGTACAAGCTAAAATGAGTTATACATTGCCTTCCTTGCTCACTATAACCCTTCTCTACAATGTACAGCAACTCTAAAGAGAACATATCCTGTTCAACATCTTTTTCTAAACTAGAATTAAAAGTTATGGCTGAATTTCTAAAAAAAAAATCATACAGTTGAATGAAGAGTTGTAGTTTTACAAGCTCATATTTATACACACACAGAGATACTTACATGGAAAAAAAGATGCCCTGAACTGAAGGGGAAAGGAAAGACCAACCAACAACCAAGCCTCAAAGACCAGAAATATATCAAGGAGGAGAATAAGAGTACTTATTATTAGGGCATTGTTGGTTTAGACAAAAACCAACAACAAAAAATGAAGACATTAACAAAGACACCACAAGTATTCCAGCACCTGGAACAAATTCCTGGTAAGGTATAGTACCCTATCAATAATTACACGCAGATGTTCCTGTATCAGTCTTCCCAATCCTCCAAAGCTACTTATCAGACAACAGTAAGATATTTTAGGACAGTAACAGCTCTTCAGAAAAAGTCCCACACTCTGACAAAGCAAATAACATCAGGAGCTATTAACCACTGGAAAATTCACAGTATGACTAGTCAGTCAAGAAATCCCAGAGATAGGGGAGGGAGAGAAGAAGAAATGTATCCAAAGCTTTATCTCATACCTCCTATCAGTATGTTGTGCTCTAGCACTTCTCAGAAGAAAAGGCTGGAGGGGGGCTACATATACTGGAAGAAACAGTGATGCTTCCTTAACGGAAAAAAAAGCAATCTTCTCCACAGGCCTCCATATTTCTCTGGAAAACCCACATGCTCTATTTCATTCACAGCTCAAGGGGAGCAAATATACCAGAAAAAGGTCTGTATTCCTCATCCAGCCTATTAAAAAAAATCCATACAAATAAAAAAAAACAAACCAAAACCAAAACCCTTGCACAGGCTTAAAATCATTCTTCAGAATCCTTGAGAAACTATCTAGAAATACAGGGAACAAGGAGGATTTGGTCAGCTTCTTCAACCTCATCCTAAAACTTGTGAGACAGCAACCACCACCCCCAGGTTCACTCTCAGCCATTTATTTACACTCAGTATCTTTAGTCACAAGTGGAAAAAAGCAAACTTGACTTTTGCAAAATGTGACAATGTTTGCTCCTCACTACAGAGTCAGGAGAGGCAAGTCAGTTTAAGCCACAGCTAAATGAACAGTGGACAACTGGGAATCAGAAAATTATTTGTTGAATAACAAACTGGGCCCCCAGCACAATAGAGGAACCTGCTTCAGCAGGTGCAAGAAAGGGCCAGAGATGAGCAGAGGACCGCTGTATCTCTCCTATGAAGTTGAGGTTGTTCAGCCTGCAGAATAGAAGGCTCCAGGGAGATTTGGATAGCAGCCTTCCAATATCTAACAGGGGGCCTACAAGAAGTTTGGAGAGACTTTCAGGAAGTGAAGCGAAAGGACAAACAAAGGGTAAAAGTTTTGAACTGAAAGAGGGTCGATTTAAATTCTAAGTTAGGAAGAAATTCTTCGCTACACGGGTGGGGAGGCACTGGAACAGGCTGTCCAGAGATGCTGTGGATGTCCCATCCCTGGAAATGTTCAAGGCCAGGCTGGATAGGGCTTTGAGCAACCCAAACGAGTGAAAGGTGTCCATGCCCATAGCAAGGGTGTTGGAGTAAGATGATCTTTTAAGGTCCTTTCCAAACCAAACCATTCTGTGATTCTATGAACTTCTCTATACTTTCCCCTTTAAACCTAAGTCAACACAGAAATGCCTTAGAACTTAATTGTATTTAGGCAGTGCTCAAGGCAGGAAACCAAAATACTACAAATTAAGGCTGTGATCCTACAAACACTTAAGCAGTAAATTTTACCAAATGGAATAGATTAATGAAGTAAGAGAACATGTTTGAAACAGAGAAACACTGCCCACATTTGCAATATTAGCTTCAAAAATAAAAGTTTTATTATGACAATTCCCTACCATGAGCACTGCTGTTACACAATGTAAGTCTAAATATGTAAATACACAAGGCACAGTGGAACTGTAAAGATACAATGGAAGTTTAACACATACAAACCCCCTTCCACTTTATAGAGACTGCAGTTATACCAATGTACCTACACTTAGAATTTTTCAAGAATGAAGTAAAGCATTAGCCCCTGTAGCTAGTAACTGCAAAGACTGATGGAAAAAAATAAATGAGTGAACCATTTCAGTTTTTTCTTGATGTGTATCTGGCACGTAAAGTCAACTCCAAGTAGAGCACACATTCTTTGCTCAAATTAATGGCACTATCTGAAAGTAGGTGGAAATGAGGCCTGTGGCTTTTTTCTTGTTTCATGCTGAAAATGACAAAAGGTGAAGCTTCTCTAAAATCTGAAATTCTCTAGCACATAATTCAAGGCAATAAGGTATCTCTTCTAGTAATTTATAAAACAGCTGGATAACATAAAAGGTACAGCTAATTAAAATACAAGAGCAAATAAATCCAATGAACTATCAATTCTATTAGCTGAAGAAAGAGATTGTCTTGTAGTTCAGTATGAAAAATAAGAATACTATGCTTAAGACATCATCTGCTTCCAACAAGAGCAGTATGCTGTTTCAATAACATGTACTGACATCTGAGTCAACAGAAAATGGTAACAACATCTACCATGTTACAATCACACTCAATCCTGGTTTGGAGGTGGTTTGGCTTCTACAGAGAATACTTAGATTTTTACTTTACTTTCCATTCTGTAATTTAAAAAATGAGATTTATTTCAAAAAGCAAACAGTTAATTTAATAAGAAGCACAGAAAAGCTTCAGAGTGGAAGAACCCTCCTATCACTCATACTCCACATACCTGCTAGAAAGAAAGGTAGCTGCTTTGTACAATATTCACCCACATCATAAATACCCATTCCCACATATCTGATGCACAAGCAACAATTGCCTACTTCTGCTTTTCAGGAAAATACATATTTGTTACTACAAAACAAAGTTGAGAAAGATCAAGACCTGCATTGAGGGAAGCACCTTTATCCCAGTGAGGATACATAGAGAACTGCATGAAGATAATCCATACACTGTAGTAAACAAGTTTTAGAGACACACATATAAAGCAATTTCTCAGAAGAAGAAAGGGAGGACAATGAAAAGTAACAGTATCAGCTTCCACAAATTTAAGCAGGATGCATAGTATTGGATTTATATAAATTCTTTCTACTGCTACCTTCACTACCTGGAGCTGCATTCACTCAAGGAGGTGAAGTTAAGGAGACATTTGCTGAATGAAATCCCAACCAATTTGTCAGATTGTGACAAATATACGTTATAAAAATCACAAAAGTTCAAGTTGACTGCAAATATACTTGCCCAACATACCCTTTAAATGCAGTGAATTTTTTAATACTAAGAGACAGCTCTGAGGTTTTACCAACCAAGACCAGCTGAATGCAGTTCCTTTGGAGAAGCCTAAGCCCATATAAGATGCAAACCAAAACCCGTAAGAAAATCAAACAACCGCCTTGAAAGAACAGAACTGGCTGATAGATTTTCTTTTAAAACCAGAAGAAACAAAATATAAAATGAAGACATTAAGGATGCCTCAGAAAAACTTATGCTGATGTCAGCTTTGAGAAGATGCTCTTTGATATCTGACTTCATATTTATTAAATAAAAAAGTAAAACAAAAACCAAAAAAAAAGCACAGAGTGACACTGAGTCCATCTCCTTCCTTATACTTTCATATACTATGGTATTTTTTAAGTCCATCACAAGTCTCAGGAAAAAACAGTACAATCAAAAGATGCTGCACTGCACCTCTGCAGAAGTTACCTTCACCATGCTTTCAGAAGTGGCACACACTGAATACAGCAGAAACAACAGCTGGTACTAAGTGGCTCATTTGTTAAGAGTGGATGACTACAGCATTGCAAATGCCAAAAGGAACCCGACCCTCCCTCTCACCTCATTACACCAAATTACATATGTTTGAAAACAAAGTTCGCTTCACCTCTGGTCAATAGTTCAATAGATATGTGCAAAGAATTTTTATCAACGACCCTCACAGTAACTGGTATTAATTATGAGGAGAGGCAAAATAACCATTTTACTCCAAAACTGCCTGTTTTCTGCCTCTTCACTTTACTTATACTCTATACTATGCTCAAGGAATAAAAACCATGTGCCACTGCAGGTTGCCTTATAAAGACAGCTGCGTAGTGTTCTCTTTTTGGACACTGAAGTCAAAAACAAATAGCTGGTTTCCCATGAAGAGATACTACAGAACCAATTATAAGCATTTTCTGCCTAAGGTATGGTGTTTTCTTCGGACTGTTAGAGTCATGTGGTCACACAACATAGTTGGCTCTCACCAACTGTGAGCTGTGCTCACAAATACACGTGATGTGTATTTATACTGTAGTAACCAGAAGAATAGTTCTCATACAAGGTAAGCCCCTGCCCCACCCCCAGAGAATCACAAGCCTCAAGTTAAATCAGAATGAGACCATGAGAAAAAAAATTTAAGAAATTAGTATCTCTAAAAGGGCTCAATGAGAAGAGGAAGCCATTACACTGGTGAAAACATGAGAATTGACATACCTTGAAGCATGCTTACCATTATAACCACTATTCAAGACTCAAATGAGACTGTAATCCAGTCAGATGATAACACTACCTGTGTGCAGAAGACAGCCTGATATAAGAGCTGCTATTTCCTTAAACTTCCCAGCTGTTCTTCCATATTTTCAATGTACACTAACAGTTATGTAAAGGAAAACCAGTGATAGTCTTCTAGTTTCAGATTTTCCACCTATGTTCTAGCCAGTTCTAACCAGTTTTCAACTAACTGTGAAACCACATTAATATGTTAAATATATGTTTTACTAAATGAAAGGATTAGCAAAGGAGCTTTCAAAGATGGGAAGAAGCTCTAACTTCTCTAACATGGTTCCTGAGTTACAAATTACTTGACCCTTAACCTAGGATGAAGTTTCATAAAAGGGAAGATTACCTGCTTAGGAAAAGGGACTCAACATGCTAAATGATCAACAGAAACACATGCAAGAAGGCCCGTTGAGAGGAGCAACAGTTACATGATAAATGGCAGTAAGATTAAGTCACTACACAAATTGGATTAATGCTACTGGGCCTCTCTCATTCAGACTGGTGTGTTTAACATAACTTCAGGAGTTTAGTTCACACTGATTGAAGGAAACGCATTCAAATTAACTATTGGGCATGCTGATCTATAAACAATAATTTTGGCCTAGCAAGTTTTGGCCTCTTATTTTATGCTAGTTTAAGAGCTCTCAGGGGACAGACTCATTTTATGAATGAGATACCGAAGACTAATTCTAGATTTCATTCAATGAAAAAAAGTCACATGTCATGAAAGCAGGAGCTCTTCAAAGACAGGGAATAGTTTCTATTTTTGCAATGTCCAACAGCCCAAGGTAATATCTACAGATCATAGAGAAGCTTTAAGTCTTTAATTGACAAGCACAGCTATAGCTACACATACCTATCTTCATTCATTATATCTGGAAAGAAGACAAAGAAAGACAAAAAAGTAGCTGAATACTTTCTCCCCACAACTAGTGATTATTGCTGCATACTTCTTCCCTATCCTGCTTTTCTATAATTCTAGGCTGCAGCAGAAAACAAACTCTGAACAACAGCCACCACATGCTTACCTATCTGGGACATAACCTTCATCAAAACTTCTATCACAAACTCCCTCAGGTAGGCAGTTCCAAAGTACATACAAATATAATTACTTCCTCCCAGTCCTGCACTCAAATTCTGGGGTTTTTTTTAAGACAGCAACTTACTGTAAGATGTAATAAGAGACAGGTTTAGAAATAAAAAAACTACTCCTTCTGTAAGTACAGTATTTCATACTCAAGGTGTTTTAGCTCATATATCTTGCAATTTAAAATTAGTATACACTATTCAAGCAGGATCCACATTAAATCTATATTGGCGAAAGAAACTTCAAACCAAAATACAACATGAAGCCTGCTTGCAAATAAATCTCATCTGTCGAATTCAGTGTTCCTGAAACAAATTAACCTGAAAAACTGTTAGCAAGTCCTCCTATGCAGTGTATTTTATCCTACAAGGAGTAAGATTGCTACCCTTTTAGTTACTACTTTTGTGTATCAAATCTTATATGGAAGAAAATGTTTAAGAACATTCACACTGGAAAAAAATAAATGACCCTTCTGTTAAGCAAGGAAAAGATTAGGCCTCAGCAGTCTGAAACATAAGCACTTAACTGCAAAAAAGGCCTAAAAATGGGCCAAAGTAAAACCTGGGATGAAGCACTACTTGCAAATCACAGTACACACGCCTATGACATTTTCTGGCCATCCCTACAAAGCTCATGTGATCCTGTTCCAAATTTGAAGAACTCATTAGAAGTGAAGACAGTGTGCTGCCACTTTTGCAATTTGTTTTGAAAAAAGAAAACAAGGAAACCAAACCCTAACAACACAAAAACACCACCCCAAATTTCTAGTACTAATAATTGATACTTGCAATCAAATGTAAAATATTGCAGTATCACCTTCCAGCAATGAAAGGCTGCTAAGCTGAGAAAAGTAAAACACTCAAAGCCCAGAAAGGGACAGGACAAGAACCTGCACTACAACAAGGGACCCTCCATCTCACAAACAAGATATGCAGAAGTACAATTATTTTACATCAGATTTTGTAGTCAGTTGAAACCCACCTTGTATTAGGCATCTATTGCTCTCAAGACAACAGTGAGCTAGAAGAAACAGATGCTGGAATCACAGCATGTTAGAAAGCTACTCACAGACAGATGAGATTCTCCCTTCTTCCCTTTCAAGAGAACAGAACCAGCTCAAAATCAGACAGCACTGATCAGACAACAAGCCTTAGCAAAGATCCAAGCTCCCTTTCCACCAAGTTCAGTAACATGTCTGCTTGATCTCTACATTCACCTTTATTTTTAACTCAGTGACTAAAGGATAAAAAAATTCCCCTTATACTGATCCCAACCTATTTTTCCCCAATTTGAAAACCAGCAACAGATGAAATACTTTAATAAAAATATACTAATGACTGATTAATCAATATGAAATCAACACTAACATATTCTGCTCCAGAATAAAAACACAGTACATAGCTTTCAGGATACACAGGGAAGGATGAAAAGTCTCATTCCCCTGGCCTGTATTTGTCTCGATAGCTTTGGATGCAGGCTTCCTCAAGTTATTAAAGCACATGCATGGGATTTACGAAAACCTTATTTTGTGCCTACACGTTTAGAAAACACTTGCAAGCTGCATTTAAATGATGGTAGACTCCTACTAGAAATACCTGGGAGTTGTCAAGTTCTCAGAACAGCCAAGTGGAAGGAAAGAATAAAAAACATATCACTACAAAACTTACTTGATCTTAGTACTATGTGGAAATCACTAGTTTAAACACCAATTCTTCCCTTTGAGCTGATGCAGCCATTCTAATAACAGCTAAGCAGAAGCCAAAACCATGTATTCTGAATACTCACTAAATCTGTATAATCTTGAACACAATTTTGAAATAAGGAAACAATGAAGATTCCTTTTACAAACTCATGCAAGAAAAACACCATCTGACATAACCAAGCACAGAAAAGTTTCTGGTGTGACAGAAAAAAACCTCAGTTTGGTAAAATAATGCACCTAACTTCTCCAAATAGTATAATGCAAAAATGCACACATGCTTTTACTTAGAGATGTTATATTCATATTTCCTACTAGACACTTGCACTGCCTTCCCAGTTTAATTACACGAAGAACCAGAAGGTCTGAGCAGCAGCTCAAGCCATACCAAACCATTTGCTGCTATACTTAATTTTCCAAGTCTGGAAAGTGTTTACAGTTGTTAAAATCTTAAAAAATCTTAACCAACATTCTGAAAGGAATAAATGTATAGACTATTCTCCAAGAAACAAAGAGGGCAGCCCAGAGGGATGGGGACTATTTATTCATAAAGCTCTAGCTCCTTACACAGTTACTATCTGATAAAAAGGGGACTAAGCAGGTAGAAAGATAAACACAGGGGAAAAAAAAAAAAAAAAGCAAGCATGAACATCTTTGAAGAGAGAAAGCATTCAGCAGGACAGGACATTGAAGTAAGGTAAGTTATGCAGTCTTCCACATATGCACTTACTCAAGTTATCACAGCAATACAGCGTAACTGCAAGAGGGACAAGAGGTGCTTTGTACAACCTAAGGCACTATTCTCCGTGTGAAAGTTTAGGAACCCTTGACCCTAGCAGTCTTGCTGAGCAAGTAATTTCTGTTCAGCATGTATTAAGGCCTATAGATCAGCCTCATCTTACCAGAGCAACCAAGGCCCAAGATGCAATCTGTGATCAGCCACTTAACAGTTACCTGTGCTTACAGAGCAGTCTAAATCTTATTTATTTCAAAGAGGCAGGTGAGATTTTGAGAAATAGCTGCCAGAGTTCAGCCTTCAGGGCCCATACTTAGGATCTCAGTCAGAGCTATTTTAAAAACATTTAAATCACAAATAATATCCTAACTTCTATAAACAATAGCCATGAAGGAAAACATGTATTTCTACATAAAGACTACTTTTAATTAAATAAAAAAGCTACATACTTATGTACACTCTCTCACCAGCCTTTTTAATCCAAGATTTTTATTTAGTGGCCACTCTAAGGATGTTGTTAAACTTTCTGAGTTACCAAGAAACTTGTAGAGCACTATTCCTGACAGACACTCACCACCTTTTCTCTGTAAAGAAAAAAACTGTTAGGATCCTCCAACACTCCTAATTTTAAAAGCTAACAAAAAGGCACCTGAAGAAACATGCAAATCAAAAGAAGACAAAATTTTTTCACTGTATTCCCCTTTCCAAAACAATATTTTCCCCTAAAATGAACTCGGTTTACAATTCAGCCAAGTTTAACTGCCAAGCATTTCTAAACACTTGCATGTGTTCATCTTGTTTATGAAATGGAAACTCTATCTCAGAATTCCAAAAGCCTAAGGTGCAGCACAGCTGAATCCTAGACCACAAGTTAGATCACTACGTTATTACAGAGGTGCTAAGAAACTAGCAGTATATTTGACTATTTGTAGGCCATCTGAAACTAATTCACTCTCTTGAGTCAAACAGCTGTTTTATTCCCTGCTCTTCATAAGCCTGTATTTTATTTTTTCTCTTTCCTTTTTAAGCAGTGAAAGGGGCTAGAAAAAATTTCATTCTTCTACATACTCATCTTTCAGTATGTGTGCTCTTCTGTTAGTGCCAGACACCATGTTTACATGAATATGAAGTCAAAGTACAGGGATGTTCAAGTCAAGACATTTCAAAACTAAAGCCAAATACAGACAGTTAAAACACAGAGAGTTAGAAACCTGTACAGGCTCAGTAAACATGTGACTGGCCAACATTAACTTCTAAAACTTTTGGACAGGAGTAAGCCAACATCTGCACGTCTAGCATTTCCACAGCTTTAACCAGCTGATAGGTTTTGCTTACATTAACACAGGCTCTGGAGAGAATTGCTTTCTCCTGTGAACGGCATACTTGGTATTACCACACTGACAGAAGCATACAAGCCATGGACAATTAAATCCTTTCTGGTATGGTAGCAAAGCATTTTAAGATAATTATCTAGTGTATTTTCCCTCCCCTTTCCTGTACATACAAAAGCACTGGCTTCTCACTTTTAAACTGGCAGGTAGAGCTGTAGGACTGTCGATAGAAGCAGGACAAGCACTCATACACACAACCTTGTCATTTGCTTCTGCTAATGCACAAAATGGAAAGGGCTTCTAGGATTTTGCAAGCATGAGACAGAAAGTTACATACCGGTTATTTTACTGACAGACAAATCTCAGGAGGGGTTGCACGGACTGTCCAAAATAACACCAAAATTAAGAGGCTGCCATTCACCATCTGTTTGCCTCTCCCTCAGGAAAAAAGTGCATATCACAAGAAGAAATGGAGCCTGGCTCCAGGGAAGAGGAAGAAGGGGAGAGAGGAAATTTCCACGCAAATTCTAAGTGAATCACGCCGCGATGCCCGCGCCTGGCCGCGCCGGCCTGCCCCGGCAAATGCGAGCGGTTCCGGGGCCACCGTCCCTCCACCACCCCGGCCGGTGGCCCGGCCTGGCCCAAGGGCTTCTCCGCACCGGAGGCAGGGGGCGAGGAGGAAATAAATACAGCCTCCTCCGGGCAGCTACATGGAGGGAGCCCCTTCCCCGGCGCCCCTGGGGAGGAGGAACCGCCCGCTCGCCCCCGCGCCCTCTCCTCACGGCCCGGTGCCCTCGGCGCCCGGCAGCGGCCCGGCGCGTCCTCCCGTCGCCGGGGCTGCACCGGCGGGTGGGCTGCGGCCTGCGCCGTCCCAGCGAAGCCTCGGCGCTCTCGTAGTCAGAGCGGCCCGGCTCCCCCCCGCCTCCTCCTCGTCTCTCCTTCCGTCCCTCCTTCCCTCCCCGGCCCGGCCTTCAGCTCACACTCACCCGCCTTCCTCCTGCCTGCCCGGCCCGCGGTGCGTGTGCGCGGCTCTCCCTCTCAGGCTGCCCGGCGCGGCGGGGGCGGCCGGGCGGGTGGGTGAGTGAGTGAGCGTGCGGGAAAGGAGGCGAGGGGAAAAGGAGAAGGGTGGGGAGGGAAGGAGAGAGGCGGCGAGGAAAGAGAGAAGCGGAGGGGAGAAACCCACAGCGGCGCTCCTGGGGCGGGACGTGCGGCGGCGGCCGGTCGGGCGCTCGGGCGGCTGCTCCGACGACCTTTACGCGAGGGACGGACGATCTCCGAGCTCGGGGCGCTCCGCTGCCAGCCCGGCCACCATCTTACATTGGGGAGACTTGCCCCGGACGCCGCCCCCGCTGCGCGTGCGCTGCCGGCAGTGGGCGGGGAGCGGCGCGGGAGGGGGGACGGGGCGCGACGGCAGCGGCCGCGACGGCGCGGGGCGTGACGGGACTTGTAGGCGGCGGCGGTGGCCTGGGCAGCGCGGGAGAAGGAGGAGGCGCCGGCGGCGGCGGCCGTAGCACGGTGCTGGTCCTCTTCGGCCAGGCCGGGGATCCGAAGCTCTCTGTCTGGCAGGGCCGTCCTTCTGCCCTGCTTCGGGGAGTCCCCGTCTGTAAACTCCCTGCAGCTTCAGGCACCTGTTGCTGGGCATTAAACCGCGCGGTTTTCAAGCACTGGGTTGATTTATTTAAAAATATTTTTTTTCCTGTCATTGGTGTTGCTTTGGGGTTTTTTTTTTCCCCTGCCGGGTCGAAGCGATACGGAAGTACCCCGTGGGACTTGTTGCTGGCTACAACGCCAGGGCATGTGCTGTGCTGTTCTCCCAGAGCAGCTGACGGGGCTGTCAGCGGCTCGGTCGGCGCCGGACGCCGCTCCCGCGGAAGCCGCCGCGGGCAGCTCCGCCTCAGGCGCGCCCGGCCCTGGCCCGCCGGCAGAGCGGGACTGCGCCCTGCCGCCGCCCCGGCCTGCCAGCCAGCCGCCTCACCCTGCTCTTCCTTCGCTTTAATCTCACTTTTTATTTCGTAGAAACTCAGAGAAATTATATTGCTTCTGTCCCCTCTTTTCTACCACAGACACCCTGGGCCATGGACTTGTTCACATTACACCCATATCCCTCTCTTTTTCCTGTGATCCCCGGTGCTGCACAAGACCTTATCACCTCCGCTAACAGTGCTTTTACTCATCGCCTTTATAGCTCTCTTGTGGCTTTCCTGCCCTGGCATCCTTAGCTCTCCAGACAGCCAGCCTCATCCTAGGTGTTTTATTATATGTTATCTCCTCCAGTGCACGAACTATTACAACTTTTGCCGTGACAATATTCACCCGAGAATTTTACTTATTTCAGCAATTGATAGGGCAAAGAGGTGTTCATCACCGAATGCACTGGCACAACTATTACATTTAGTGGCATGGATTTTTTTTTTTTCTTTTTTTTCTTAGTTTGAGCTATTATACTAGTACAGCTTTGTACAATATGCCTGTTCTAACAGTGGAGCTTGTGTTGACATAGCTTATTTCCTTCCTAAAACAAGTTAATTTTACCTTGTACATATTAAATTTTAGACTGATATATGTGTCTCCCCCACAGGAAAGGTCTATAAATTAACTTTACTGCTTCTTGCTGTAGGCAAGACCCAGGTCTGCAAAAAAAGATATGCTGTTCTCAGCAGTAGTCTTGACATGTGAACTAAAACGCAATGTTATTCAGAAAAAAACACATAAAATAGAATGTAAACACCAATATATGTGAGAAATTCTGTATTTCTCTGCATATATCTTAGACTTTAACACATGCTAAATATATTAATGTAAAATGAACGACTTAGTATATGTTACTCAAATTCAGGTGAATGTATGTATATAACAGTGTATTTCTCAAAATCTTCATTATTTTCACATTTTTCTATCAACTGATATACAAACTACTAGGATTCCAGAAGTACCCATTATGTAAGTAACTTATATAAGTAATGTAATTCTTGACACACCTAATGCCCAGCAACATTTCCTGTTGAATAAAACAACACTTGAAAAGAAAGAAAGAAAAAAAACTTGGAAAGAAAGGTGAAAAATAATATAACTAAAAGCTGCGATTTTGAGTCAGAATTGAGGCTGTTAATATTAAGTTAATTCTATGATTTCTTTTAATTCAGAATTGAGGAGTCTTTCCCAAAGTAAAAATCTGTTCAAATCACTTTGCTGATACCTGCATGAACAGATAGCAGCAGCATGCAGTAATAATGTAGGAAAAAATCTACATGGCTGAAGACCACTCTGGCTGATGTTACCAAAAGATATCCATAGCCCTGCTTCCACCTCTTCTTTAGCCTGGTAAGATTAAAACCATCATGTGGCCATTTTAAAGTTTTAGGATAGCCTTAAATTATTTATTTTATTACTTTTACTTAATTGTAATTGTTTTCATAAGGTTACCTAACCACATGTTGACACCTTATTTAGTTTTGAAAATGTTTGTTTTTAACTTGTTTTGAATGGGTCTGATAATTCAGTGACTTGGTTTGAAAGAATAGGTGTTTGCTAAGGAAGGCAGGAGCCTCCCTTGAAATGGAAAAAATGTAACCCCCCCACCAAATTATTATAATTTTGAAATTAAGGAGCTCTCAGGCAAAAATCTGGGAATAGGAATAACAGTTCTTTTCTAGGAAAATTAAAATAAAAATGTAAAAGTACAAAAATCCTCTGACAGAGTCAGAATACAACCTGACACCCTGTTGGTCAGAGTGTTGATATCAGTCTGATTCAATGGTGACTGCAGTCCTCCTGGAGTGACAGATGTGGATCTGTTGAAGCAGTGATCCTGCAGAAGGGTGTAGTTTTCCTCTGAAGGTCCAGTGATGGTGTAGATGGGTCCAGTCTTCTTCTGGGAATCCAGTGGAGAAAGGCTGACTGCAGTGTTCTAAGTTTCAGATTCAGGTAGGAATGCTTGGCTCCTTCCCTGGGTGAGCATCTCACAATGGGATGATGTGCTTTTATCAGTCATGCAGTGGGACTCAATGGCCCATTAACAGAAGATATACCCCCTGGAGTTACGAGGGATGGGTTGTGGAAGAGATAAAGAACACTGCCTCACCTGGTTTTAACAGATGGTAATAGAATACATGCTTTTGGTTACATCTTACATTGCAACTCAGCAGGACTGTTTGTAAGAAATAATTTCCGTGTTTATAAAGAAAAGCTTTTGGAATACATTTTATTGGAAATAACCAATATGTACTAGCTAGAGTTAAAATGTCTATTCATATGATTTATATATTGTGGTTCAACCCCCAATTCCTGACATTTGTTGCATACGCATTGTGGTGCGTTGATTCACACCATGTTGTGGGAAATGGCTCTCCTGGGCAATGATCGACAGTCACTGTCTTGTGGAACAAATATAGGAACTTACTAGGATTCTGCAGTTTGGCGTGAAGCCAAGCTATTTTCAGGATTCCTCCAGCCACCACCATTTCAAATGGCTGCCAACCTGTTTGGAGGAAACAATGGAGGGTCCAGAGAATGGACTAGAGAAAGACATGATGGTGGTGAACTGATACTGGAAGGAAAGGAGGAGGTGGAGATGGAGTAATTCCATGCCGGGGTGTGATTGAGAGTATTTATCCTAGGACTTTAGGATGGTAGAGGTTGCAAAGCATCTGTTCAGACGACAGTCTGAATATTCAGCAACAAAGAAATAATACAGCAGCACCTCTACATGTGGACTTTCTGCTCACTGGGATTGATAATGGTCTACCAGTATGTACTAGAAATATTTATCACATGTATATTTCACTGTGCTGGTACTGAAAAAATACTTCCAGTTTATATAAAGTCCATCACCCCAAGATGGTAACAGTGGCTGAATGTATGTGCCTATATTTCAGATATGAAAGTTGGGTTTCATAAATAGAAAAAAAATCTTTCTCTCAAGCTTCTGCAAAGCCTCATGAATTGGTACAGGAAGTTCACAGATATTATTACAGAAAGACATACAATGGTTAATAACAGGTTTTTTAGAAATTCAGCCTTATTTACTGAAAGAGAAATAAGAATTGCTCTGCAATGCATGTTATTGATGTGTCCACTCCTTTTCTCACTGTTGGACATCTTTCTGCTTCTCTGACTAATGATGCTTTTTTCTTGGCAAATGCACTGGAGAAAGGAACTGCATGACTGTTCTGACTAACTGTAGAATAATAATGAAGGGCTTTGTTGGGAAATTAAGGGCAGGTGGAGGAGCCTTACAAACACTCTGATCAATATTTGCTGCAAGCGGCAGATGTTCACTATGTCTTGTTGGAAATCCATGAGAGAAGGATCTCCATGCTGCTCAGGGACACAGGATGATGGAACTGTCCTGCTCTTTCTTAAATGAGAGACTAGAGTGGTGACAAAATGAATGTATTATAGTCAAAGATATGAGAGAGATAGATGTATATTTGATACATTTTTGAATTATTAGGGGGAAATGAGAGCCTCAATGGGATGCTTCAGACAATTTTTTCATTACAACCTTATTTATTCAGCATAACTCTGGCACAGCACACCTTAGCTGTTAAGTACACCTATCCTTGCAAATGAAAGCAAAGATCACTCCTATTTTTGGAAAGGGTATAGTGGGGACCTCCAGGAAGCTCCTACTATTTGTTAACCTCAGAGTGCACTTGAACTAGTGGCATAGCATCCTAATATTGTTCAGAGGACTGGGCTTTTTTTTCACAATTTACAGCAAATCTTCCTGTGTGGTTTTTTTTTTTTCCTTATCCCAAATCCCTCTGAATCTAGACACTCGTGTCAAAGTTACCACAAGTTATCATAAGCATCCTTCCAGCTCTTTTTTTGCCTTCTGGCTCCTCTGCTGAAATCCATTCACAGAATCCTTAAACTTCTCTTTCTTATCTTCCTTTTCCTTTCTGAATTATTTTTTATTCCTGGAGTAATCTGCTATGCTAAAGTTCCTCATAATAATGGGGCCTTTGTTGTCAGAGATAAATTGCAATTATTTGTTATTTTTGCAATTAATTTTGTGAATTCATTGAAAAAATAACCAATTATCATAGGTTTAATTTTTTTTAAAATAAACTTTGGACTGTCATTCCAATCTCTTTTTTCAGTTTGGGCTTCCCTAGAAAGTGGTTGTTCTCAGGGAACCCCATAGTGTGTAAAAAATAAGAAGCCTCTCTCTCTACATCTCTTTTCTGTAGAAATCCTGTGCTGTCTTGGAATGGGAAGGAGAGGAGAAGATGATGGGCTAGTGAGAGAGTATCCTTCTACTGAATAGTAACAGGACTTGAGTTTACAGTTTTATGTGCACCTCTGTAGCAATGTTACCTTGAAGTATGTTTCCAAGAGAGAAAAAGTCTTACAGCAAAAGGCAATGGGTAAATCAGAAGGATGTCTAGCATTGCACAGAAGGGTACTGAAGTATATTCAATTGCAGAAGTGAGAGAGACCATACAGATAAGAAACCAAGAGGGCTGCACTGCTTTGCTCTGTGCATAAAAATGGAGCACAGTCTTTGCCCTAAGATCTCTGTAACATATGCAGGTCAGCATCATGTGCACTAGAAGGGAACAGACTGTAGAGTGATTGGCCTGAATTCAAGTATTTTATATTGCTAAAGGTTTGATTACAAGTGTTTTATAATCTCAGCATTTTGAAATGTTTAATTTTGGTAATTCATCTCATAAAATGTGAAAGGAAGCTAAAGAATGCTGATCAAATTATAAGCCAAAGTATATTTGCTATTGCTTTTTTTTTTTTTTTTTTTTCTGCATTTGCTGTTGCAATAAATATGCCTGTTCTGCAATCTGTATTCCTTTTAACTCATGGGATGCTGCCACGTTATTTGAGTGACAGCAGCAGCAAACCCAGATGCATAGCAAGCAGCGCAAGGTGGGAACACAAGATTGGGTTCTTGCTTGTGGAGCACCACGATGACCACAGTAGAAAAGGTGGAACTGAACAGATGGAAAGAGGCTCATGGTTCATACAGCTCATTTTCCCCTGCCAGTGATGGCATCCGGATACCACCTGGCTTAGAGTTGCACAGCTATGACATAGTATAGGACGTGGTAGGAATACTTTCCTCAGCAGCATTTTCAGGCTAACCACCTTTCTGAATTTCAAACAGCTTTTTTGTAACCTCTTTGCATTTCAGTTCAGTGGTTTGAAAAAAATATTAGCTCTACAACTCCATATTTGAAGTGGAATCATTTGACAGGTGTGGTAAGTCACCTGGGTCCATTACAGTAGAGGGGTTCAGCAGTTGACTTGCCATGGATACATTATTCACAGCTTATCCTATTCTGGCTCGTTAGGAGTCCTAGAAGTCATGTTCACAATCCTTCAGTTCTTGTAGAAAAACCAGCGTTATTTTGCTTTATTGGCAACACTGGTCCATTTCTCAGGAATGTCCCTCTCTTGCATTTAGTTTGACCAATAGTCATAAATAGCAATATCTGAGGCAGTGCCAGAAAGTTGAGGCTGGATGTGCTGATACATATAACCCATGAGACAACATCAGGGAGGGAAAGAGGTAGTGCTCAGAAAAAAAGTTTGCATCTGGAGGAACACACACATACTGGAATTGCAATGGAAGCCATCAGCATTCAGCAGGAGAGATTAAAATACTTGATCCAGATGATCTTGTAACAGAAGAGGGCACTCAGGGGCCAGACAGCAAATAAATCTTTTCACGTTATACAATGACAGAAAATTATTCAAAAATGGGCAGAATCCTCTCATAAACTGGATGCAGCTCATAGCTGAGGGCTGGTGAGCCTGGGCTTCATTCATGCAAAAAAGAAAGTCCAGCCACTTTAAAACAATCATTCCAAATATGCTCAAGCCAACTCATCTGAAATATTTGAAGTAACATGCCTGTGTAGACAGGACTTCATTATGTTACTTATTATTGTTTTCAGGAAGTCATCACCTGCTCTTTAAAGCAAAACACACATTACGAGACAGAATGATTGCTCATTATTGTCATATTTCTTAATTGCTTTCTATATTAGTGCATTCAAAGGAATGTATTTTTCCTCTTCTGCCCCTCTCTGCCTTCATCCAACAGCACTCAGCATTTTCCACAGAGCTCAAAATTGCTCACATTCTTACAAAAATGCCACAGCCGTATGGGATTTGCTGAGATGAAATAAAAAGTGCACGACTTGAGAAAATTCAATACTTTATCCTGCATATTGATTCCATGGCTGCTGTATAAACAGGAACTGTCCATTACAAGAATTTCCACTGACTTTTTCTTGTGTTGGAACTCATGTTCTGCATAAGCCAGGTGTGACAGGAGCTCACCTGTCAAGAAAGTATGACATAGCATTAAAGGGTTGACATGAACTAAGATGCTTATAAATATATTGCATCAGCCAAGCTCCAGGTGCAATGTTGCAATTTTCCAGACAGATATATTTCCTTTTGCCAAAAGGAATGTGAGCTACTGCAGCTAATTTTATGCTACATAAATAATGCTGATAGAGAGACAAGCCTGAGATTAGATAGGTTAGATAGGCAAAATAATAGATTAAGTAGAAAGTCAAAGCATTTATTAATCAGAAATATGAACATGTTCCTTAAGGAGCTGCAGGAAACCAGCTGTAATGATGACAAATGAGATATCCCAGAATAATTAGATCAGTTTTGCATATAGGCAACCCTATAACTGAGACTCTCTATGGCATAGATATGCTTGTTGTACAGAGAAATTTGGCTCTTATATTCTGATAGAAAACATTTCCGCTTCTTAGCCTGTGCTTGACACGCCAACAGAGAGAAGGTTGTGCTGTGTGCCTTGTGCTGCTCTGCCCTCTTTCCCTGCTGCTCCATCTTTCCTCTGGCACTCTGCACTGTCGCTGTTGGACACGAAATAAGTCACACAGACATAGCTCAAGGTGTGATGAAGGAAAGAGAAACTTTATTTCTTCTCTCAGGATTTATAGGTTTCTGACCATGGCCAGGGATTGGATGGTCAGGATAACACTTTCTCAACTGCACTGGCCGTGAGAGATGTCCATCAAAAGACGTGTATCAGAAAGAATGTACACATCTCTATGTTTACAGTTACTGTCCTGGGAAAGTCTTTAGAAATTATGTCTACAAGCTCAAAAGCTGAGTTTTCAGGGCAACACTGCACCACGATGGGAACAGGCCAAGAGCTACTATAGGTCAGGAACATATCCAGAGGGAGCAGAGACCAAGCTGGTATCCTGACCATATTTTATAGATTAACCAAGACACCTAAAGCATGGCAGATACTTTTCTATTTTAATATACAGTATTTTATACTTCCATATGAATTTTAAAATTGCAGTATGCTTTCCTCAGCAGCATTTTAAAATCTTTGGTACATCAGTGTATGAATATGAGAATTTCCTGCTAACAGGCCAGACATGGAATTAAAGCTCTGAGTAGACCCAGTTTGTTTTATTCCTAATAATCCAGCATTTGTGGGGTTTTAAGAAATGATAAATTGCCTCTTCTTAAATAGGTTATATTAATCCGTAGCCAGTCAGCCTCTGGTAGCTGCCATATTTTGCTAGAGCAAGTAAATCAGGTACTGATTTTTATTTTAACCTACTTTCATTTTGTTTTCTCCTGTTTACTTTCTTTATGTTGCTACCATAGTTAAGAACCCAAAATTAATTTTTGCACGGAAAGCTTCAGAACAGGTGTGCCCCAAACATTTCTACTGATAGTGTATTGGGTCATGCTTGCCTGAAGTGTTTATAGTTTGTTCTATGGAAACTTTTATCCTGGGCCTTGAAATGTACTGTGCAGTTGTCAGATTGTCATGGGGAGAAGGTAGAATATGTTCAATGTTTTGTGTGGTTTTAGTCTGTGCCTAGCAGTATTTCTCCTGACTAGTACACAAACCAGTGTAATGTCTAAAAGCCACAAAATTTGAAACTTTACGGCGTTTATATTTGCATGGGATCCCATGAAAGTAGCCTGATTTCAAAACTACTGAGCATTTGCCACTTCTCTTGAGGCCAGTGAAAACCCATCTTCTCTGAAAGACAGTTCCATTCTAAAAGTTTCCACACAGGATTTCTATGTTGAGTATTAGACCTGCACTGTGGAAAACACTATGTACAATATTACGAGCATTAAGATTAGGTCAGTAGCCAGCTGCTTCCCATTTGTGTAAAAAGATTTTGCCAAAATCAGGGACAAGGGAAAAATTAGTTGTTGGTTGCTTGCTTCTTCACTCCTCTTTGCAGAAAGGAACCTAGACATTGGACTTACTTCCTTCTGCGTAATATATACCTTTCCTCATTCTTCTGAGCAGCATATACTTTGACTCATCTCAGGCCTACTTCAAAGACACAGAAATCAGAGGGAACACTCTCAGACCTTTCCTACTAGAGTGAAGTCATACATTCTCACCTCAGGACAGGATAACAGTGAGTTAGCTGAGATCTTAGTAAAGACAAGGGAGTTAATTTTTCATCTTCAAGATCTCATTAAAATTCAAATTTATTTAAATTTAATAATTTAAGTGAAAATGCCACTATGGATTTTATTTTAAAATAGTTAAAAAGGTAAAGTATCTATTTTTGAGTTACATCTACTTTCATGCACGAAAAAAAAAGCGCTCAGGTCTCAAAACATGCAAACTGCTGAAAGAATAATGGTTCTGCTGTACTCCTATAAAAAGCAGGACCAGGTGGCCTGATCGAATTTTATTAGGCATTGCTTTCTAATTGTTGACATGACTGAACGATCAAAGCTGTAAAAGGTGCTTGCTAATATTCTGAGCAGTATACTTCCTTAATAAAACTTAGCTCTGGTACAGTATTCACCTTTAATTGTTACCTTTCCTCTCAGATAACTGTGGAATTAAGATGATGAATAGAGTCAAATTAGTTTTTCATGGCTCATCTTCATCTTATATAGAGTTTTAAAATTTAGAGCCCGGTATGTCCTCCTTACAGGAGGTCTGCATGTCTCAGACTGCAGAGGGCTGACAACTGCCATGGAGCAGACTGACAGCACAATTACCTGCAAGGTGTGCCCTACTGGGAAAAGGCAGAGCTTCAGCAGTTTGGTCATGTCACAGCATGTGACAAAATGTTACCAAAGAGGTGATTACTCCTGTCCTACCACAGCAGTCCTTGTGTCAATTGGTTCTAGCAATGGCAGCCATGCTTAAATGGAAGAACTTTCTAAGCTATCTGTGGCTGCCTCCAGCCATGACTTGGATGAGAAAATTTGGGATGTGGGCAGAGAAGTATTGTGAGAATAACTTCCCTGGGTGATAGTAGAGCTGAGTGTGCACTTTCTGTACTGCATTTTATTCTTCCCCCCGATTTTAAATACCAGCAATTAATAACTATCCTCTTAATGTTGTCCAAGTTCGCGTTTGCACAGTATTTAAAGAGAAGGTAAGTTGCTTGCAGGCAGGGATTACTAGAAATGAACTAGGCTGTTAATTCTAGAGGCATACTAGCTCCTCAAAAAGTTCTTTCCTTATGTTATGCATGAAAGTTTGTGTGAGGCAAGACTTGCAGTTGGATCATTATTTCATGGAGTCGTGGATAGAGAGGAAAGACACAACTTTCAAACAAGAAATCAGTTTATTGAGAGCACTGGGACTATATGACTCACTGATTTATCTGAGTAGGCAAACAAACCAGAAAGTTTGAAAGAACAGCTGTGATCAATGAAAATAAAAACATGTTTTTGTTCTTGCTGAGAAAAAATCCACTCTATGAATACAGATTGCCTAGGCTGGAATATCTGTACAGGAAAAGATTATAACATCAGGTTGACAGAGCTGGTAGTTTGCTTTCACATATGGCTCAGGCTTTCAAGAACTCTCTAAAGTAGTTAACACATAAGTTACATTTTTTTGTGAAAAGAAAATGAATTAGTATTTGAGTCAAGCACATGCTGATGTGTTTGCCAAAAAGACTTGATCACTGAGACAAATCACAATAGAAATACTCTTCACCTGGTAGTCAGATTAGCCTTTTGAATGGTGGGATTTTCTCTGCCCTGTTCCCTGGTTCCAGTTGCATATCTGTCACACTATATTAGGAATGGCGAAGTATGACACACAGACTCTCTTAGCTGGGTTGCACAAGAGAGCAAGTTTTATTATTCCTGATCTTCATTTATAGACAGGTCCAAGAAAGTCCGAGAGGTAAAACTCTCTTTGGTCATTAAAGCAACACATCACCATCATTAGTCAAGTGGAACACCACCCCTTGACTCTTTCTTACAAGTAAACAACAAGGATCCTAAACAACACCTGCAAAGATTGTTGTCTTACTCCAAGGACTGTTTGGATTCCTTCTTATGCTCTCTCAGGCCAGAGTGAGAACCTTGTGTGACTTAGTTTCACACAGGCTCTGTGTTCCCTGTCTCCTTTCAGCATCCATACATATCTGGTGGAAGTTTAATTATTTTCACAAAATTAATTGTCACTAACAAGAGACTGAGAGCATAGAATGCCAAAGAGCCCTCCAGCATTCTTGGGAAGGAGTAGTTGTAAATTAAATTGGGAGGGAAGAATTTAGCAAGCCTTTCACAGCCTGAACAAGTAATCTGAGCAAGTAATCCAGTGAAAGGGAGCATCAGTCTTCCCTATAATGCTATTTGGATCTCACCTCAAAACTGACATTGGACTTTCTGAGAAGTTCTGGGAAAACATACTTTGAAAGACATCATCATCCAGTATAAAATAATGTCAAACTTAGACACCCAAAAGGCATAATCAAATCCTCATTAAAACTATGGCCACCTAATTTTTAGGGGTTTCTCATAGCTTAGTGTCCTTGTGTAGTTATAGTCTAAATATACCTGCAAGCAAACCTTTCCCTCAGTGTTTCAGAATGAGTCAGTACCTCAAGCTTCTTCTGGGCTGGACCTCACAATAACTACTTGGTTCTGCAGACAGACTGCTCATTAAGGAGGACTCAGAGTGATGCATAAGAAAAACAAAATTATGTTGTTAACAGGCAGATGCCTAGGAATGCAGCTAAGTGAAGCAAATACAGCAGGAAGAAACTTTAACAGACACGTGACTTCCACTGATATATTTTGACATCAGAACCAATTAATACAATTTCTTGTTCCAGAAATTTAATTTGTTCAGTCCATGTCATTTAGATTCTTGCTCCTAAACGTAATTTTTCCTGATTCTCAGCAAACTTAAATGAAACCAAAAAAAAATGGACTGGAGCAGAAAGCAAATCCTTTCTCATGCTACCTATTTAAACAGGGTTTTTTTCAAATTAGTTATCTGAGATCATCACAACAGGGAAAGTATTTCAGCAGCAAATTTTCAGAAGTGTACAAGCTATATTTTGCAAAGATCTTTTGCGTGCAGGATGCTTCTTGTGTTCTGCCCAGAGAACTCCAAAAAAGTGGACAGAGCTGGGCAGATAATTAGCAAAATGGCAGCTTAATTTGTGAAGCAATTTTACATTGCAGTAGAGATGGCATTGCAAGATACGCTTTTCCTGAGACTCATTGGTTCCTGTATCAATTTCACTCAGTTTGTAAGTATAATGATTTATTTCAATTTAGCTTAAATTGACTCCCTCTCCCATATCTTGTATTATATTTAGTTATAGAAACTCTCTGCTTTACATTAATAGTACAGAGATTTTTGTGCAACTTTACATATTTTCAGTGTTGCCCAAGTGAACTCAATACACTCTCGTAGCTTTGCACCTATTCTAACCCACCCATTCTTGGATGGGAACCCAAAAGGATGAAAGAAGTATGTAAATCAGCTGCAGAATATGTACAACATGCTTTAGAAAGTGCTGAGTGAATTAAAGGATAAAGCCTGAATTTGCAAAACTGGCAACTTGCAAAAGCATTAACTGTCTTTAAATGATACGTAAATCCCTGAACAGAATGAATATCAATAAGACAGTTAATGTGCCAGGACTTCTATTTACTATATCAAATATCTCCACTTTGCTTATGCTTTGTTGTTCCAGCACTTTCTTGGTTGTAGGTTTCTGCACCTCTTGTTGTCAATAACTAGCAGCTACATCATTACACTAATCAGATCACCTTCTGGGCTAATAACTGCCTCATTGCCCTCACTAGCAGAATGGAGAAATTATTAAAAAAATAATTTATTAAAAAAAGGCTATTCTTCATTCCAGAATAGAGAAGAAAAAGAAACAAAACAGATAGCTTTAAGGGCCCCAAAGCAGGGATTAGGGAAAAAATAACTCACAATACATCACAGAGCCAAGAACAGTGTTTTCATTTTACCTCTGAAGCCTGAACAAGGATCATAAAGACCAAATTGACAAGCAGGATATTGCTTATCAAGGCATTCATTTCTGGTCAGACGCCTATAGTCACTAATTCCTCACCTACACAGGAAGGGCAGTACGTGCTGTTGCTCATCTCCCCCTGCTCCCTACCCCAAGAAAGGTGTTCACATAACTTTGAGAACATTTAGCTCATTGTTGCTTTTCACTAGATAAACCACTTACACAAGCTAGCGACAACCTCACACAGTTTCTTTGATAAGCTTAGATACCATGGTGACACAAGAAATATCTAGGATGGAAGACAGGGAAATTGCAAAGTTGTTTCCTTGAGAAATGCTGCAAGGAAAGGTCTCAGACTTTTTTTCTAAGATTTGATGTCAAGCTAACTGCCTCCATGTATAAAGCATACTTTTTGCAGCAAAGACAGAATTATTGCCTCTTCAGAAGTTTCTAGGAAATTTAGCCAGCACAGTAAGACAATTCAGGTTATTTTACTCCACCAACATAACACAAAAATACATTATTTTTCCTCTGTTCAGACGATGGAGCCAGGCTGAAGATCCATTCAATTGGCATTCCAGGCCTGCTGTGAGATGCTATACCCATTTTTACAGAACAGTAAGCTGAGATGCACAGAGTTAGTGTCAGTCAAAACAAGAGCTCCAGGAAGTTTTATGCTCTAATCAGTAGCCAGAAATGTTTTTGGCTTTTTTGGGAAAGAAGCATATTTCATAATGCAAGGACTGGTCTATTTATGTAGATGCACTTCTACAAGGCAACTTTTTCTGTTTGCGCTGCAATGCAGAAAAGCCTTTTTTCATTTTTCTCCATCATATGGTGGAGATGTGAAGGAGGTGATTATAATTACACTGAAGATTAGAGGTAGGAAATTAAGCAGGGCCTCTTAGGCATTTGAACAATACTCTTTTTTTTTTGGCTAATAATTATTCTTCCTGATAATAATAACATGTAAAGAGAGTAAATGATATCATCATCATTATCTTTGTATCTTGATGTATGATTTGACTATGAACCACTAAATACAGGACTATCAAAATTCAGAATGTTACACTTGTAGTACATCACAAACCACCTACAAGTTACAAAGAGTAGGTTTCCACTGTGCAGCTCATTTTAATTATTACTAAGAGTTATTTCCACCTATAGAAATTAATGTAGGTCTCTCACCACACAAGCTGAATTCGCTACCCTACAGGCAATTCAGAACCTCCTTTCCCTGAAATCTAGGGGAATTAATATCCATCCCAGGTATTTAGTGTTAGCCTACCTTTGATACTTCACAAATCTCTGTCTAGTAATTATGGATGAAAGACATTGGTGTCCCTTCTTGAACCCAGCTGTGTTGCAGAACTTGCTGAGAGCTATTGTTAGGGAAAGGAATGAGGTATTCTTTCCCTATAGGGACTTGTCAAAAATAGACCGCCAAACCAGCCAGTGATCCTGGATAAACAATGGGAACTTAAATTAAAGGACTGCAAATAAAGCGAGAATAAGCAAGAATTACTATTCATGGGCTTCCCTACTCATTAAAGCATGGATGGATGGATGGAGTTATGCCAATAAAAATATGTGCAGAATGTATGGTATGGTGTATCTATCTGCTTCTCTTACTTCACCCATACTAGGAGCTGAACTGTGACAACTATTTTGCATTAAAATATCACATTGCTGACAGAGAAAGAATATAATAAATGCTGTGCAGCTGGAGCTAAGTGTGGTGTTTTTTCTTCTGAAGTTCAGCTGCCCAATGACCTATCCCTTGCAATCCACTATTTCAGGCTGATTTTTTTTTCTTGTTGCTATGTGACCCCAGGTCAGCTGGCAAGGAGAGGAAAGAATTATCTGGAAATTTAAAATACTAAATCTGCAGTGGTTAGAAAAGATTTGTCCCTTCAACAGAGTTAAAAAAAAAGTGGGTGCAATCTGGCTGTATCTGAATGCCAAAAGAAGTATGACAGTTCTTAATGCCTGGGAAAGGCTTTTTTTTTAAAAAAAAAAAAAAAAATTAATTATTTCTCTCTCTTCTTTAAAACTTCATGGTTCTTAAGGAAACACAGCTTAGGAAATCACACTGTAAGCCAAACTTTTTCAGTAACTTTTGAACCTGATGCAATTTCTGTGTCAATTCCAATCTGATCTGATCAAAGGCTAGAGGGCTCATAAACTTAGTGAAAATCAGGGAATGTATAAAGGAAGAAGATCAAAATTACAATCTCTGTGGAAGGAAAGACTGAAGCAAAACCTCAGCCTATCCATTACATTTGCTTTGGCCAGTTGATCAGCACATGCATTTCCAAGTCTATCATGAGACCTGCCTTTCACAGTCATGGGTCTTGGGGTGGCACGTGGGCAGCACAGGAGCAGAATTACAGCTTTGCAGGGAAGGATGCACAGGAGAGGATACAGGAATGCCCCAGCCAGGTACCAAGGCTGCTTTAGTTCAGCTGCTTGGGAAATAACTTGACTTACTTTCTACTTTTACCTCTCGCCTGGCATTCTTCATTTCCTAGAATAAAATGAACTATTCACTATCATTCTCATCATTACAGGTCTAGTATGTCTATGGCTAAGACCAAGAAAAGGTAAATCTCAAAGAAATATGGGGCCTTTGACCAAATCAACAAATTAGGCCAAACTATTGAGAACAGATTCATCTACTGAATGCTGAGAAATCGCCCCCTTTCTAAAATGTCCTTTTCTCTCTCCTCTTCTGACCAAGTGAAACAGTTTCTCTGTCTTTGTCTTACAGCTGCTTTGCCAATTCACTCTCACCCCAGGAGCTCTCTCTCTATTACCCCTTCTGCCATCCCATTATAGGGGAGATCTACAGACGCAAAGATAGTTATTTTGGCGATTTCCCATGGGTCTTGTTCACTGGACATGGTTTTGCAACCATGAAATACTGGTTTAATAAATTTCAAGAGGGGAAACTATTGGAACTAAAAATGAGTACTTTTGGAGGAATCTTTTATCCTAAAGG
This sequence comes from Parus major, assembly GCF_001522545.3. NCBI lineage: Eukaryota > Metazoa > Chordata > Aves > Passeriformes > Paridae > Parus > Parus major. The sequence goes on along the minus strand of NC_031773.1, from coordinate 45,342,430 downwards.
TAATAAGAAAAAGGTAAAGAGGGAATTTCTGTTAAGATGTTGATTACTGCTGGGACAGAAAATGGTAAATTGACTTCAGACAGACTACTTCTAATATACTGATATTTATTTTTCAGCTCCAGATATTTAAGGATATAACCATGCTTTTTGCTTTCTTCATGCCTGGTACTTTTTTTTCTTTCTTGCACATACTTCGAATTTAGATGCAGCTTTCTTCACAGCGTAACTCCAATCAGAGCTGGCATTTTCGTTTATCTCCCCCCCTATACAAGATCGTAAACCCTAGTTCGCATTCAAAATTTATTTATTGTCTCTATTTTTTTAAGACTTCAATCAGAAATCAGACAAGCTGGAGTCATCTTGGTGACTTTTTTTTCAATTAAAAGATAAATTAAAATATTCTAATAAATGTATCTCCTAGTGCAGTATCTGAATTCAGGTATTTAGCCATATTCAGTGAAAACGGCTTATAGGGCAGGGCTTGGAAGGACAGACTCACTTGAGCGTGGCATGGAACTGAAAAGGGAAAGAAAAACTGAACGGCACGGAATCGAGGTATTATTTACATCAGAGGAGCGCCGGAGGGAATACAGAAGCCCGGCGCACTCCCTTTCCCGCAGCCGCCTGGAGGGAATACGAAGCCGAGCGGAACGGTGAGCCATTACCCTGCTACTACAGCTCCCATCAGCCGGCTCGCGGGGCTGCCCCGCTGCCGCCGGC